>NC_138770.1:565996292-566561292 GCF_965119305.1 Pelophylax lessonae | reverse complement strand
ACACATAGCCCAACTTCTTCAGAGGATTAATTATGTAGGTCAGGATTCAGCAGTCTTCCTACACCTTAAGTTGTATTTCCATTTTTGCAGCAAATTTGGGATAACACCTTTATATTTGTTACATTTTCCTATTCAAACAGCATAACTTAACCACTCGCCGACCGCCGCAAGTACATATACTGCTGCGGTCAGCCCCTCACAGGCAAAGTGACGTATGGGTACGTCACTAGCCTGTGAGGCTTTGGGGAGCGAGCGCGCGCCTCCGGAGGCGCGCTCCCGCTCCTGCTCAGTCACAGACCCCCCCCCACGCGTGTGACCCGATGTCCGCCGGGCACTCGCGATCATCCGTGACAGCGGGAGAAAGGCAGGCGGCTGATGTAAACAAGCCGCCTGTCATTCTCCCCTGTGTAAGAACAGTGATCATACAGTTCTACTATGTAGGACCGTTGATCACTGTTCCTTCACCTCAAGCCACAGCCAATCACAGTAAGAATCACACAGTAAGAAGGGACACACACCACCCCTCCCTCTCAAAAAAAGTTAACCCCTTCACTACCAGTGTCATTTTACAGTAACAGTGCATATGTATATCACTGATTACTGTAGTAATGTCACTGGTAACCCCAAAAGTGTCAAAAATGTCAGTCAATGGTCCGATCTGTCCGCCGCAATGTCGCAGTCCCGCAGAAAAAATCGCAGATCGCCGCCATTACGCGTTAAAAAAAAAACAACAAAAATCTTTCCCTTAGTTAGTAAACGCAATAACTTTTGCGCAAACCAATCAAAATACGCTTTTTGGGATTTTTTTTACCAAAAATATGTAGCATAAAACAAATTGGCCTAAAATGTTAAAAAATTTTGATTTTTACATTTTTTTGGGGGAATTTCATATAAAAAAATGTGAAAAATATTGTTATTTTTGCAAAATTGATGCTCTTTTTTTGTTTATAGCGCATGATCAAAAAATTGCACAGGTGATCAAATACCACCAAAAGAAAGCTCTGTTTGTGGGAAAAAAAGGACGTCAAATTTGTTTAGGTACAGTGTCGCACGACCGCGCAATTGTCCGTTAAAGTCATGCAGTGCTGAATCGCAAAATACCCCCTGGTCAGGAAGGGGGTAAAATCATCCGGGGCTTAAGTGGTTAAAACAAAAATAAAAAATACTGGTTACATTTTTAAGTTTATTTTACTTGCTTACAACTCTTACATGCTCTCTATGCTTTGTGATAATTAGAAGGGAACTGTGAAGTAAAGTATAACATACTAAATCCGGTCTATATTTTGAATTCTCAACCCTTTGCACACTGCTATACACCCTTAAACATCTCTTAGCAAACTTTAAACACAAAATGAGGTTGAAGGATTGTAAGAGGTGCAAGAAAGTCTTAGCAAACTTTGTTTAAAAACAGGAACTTATGATTCACATACATTGCAATACAGTACAGGTTCAAACTGGCCAACTGTGTCAAAGTAATCCCTCTCTGGCCAGTCCCTACTCTACTCTGCATAATGCAAGATACTGGCTTGCTGGTAGCATACTTCAGTTGATATAGTGCCAATATAAGGGAAATAAACACTGTTAAAGGAAAGCTACAAACTCAGGTAAACAAAGGGAAAGGGAAATTCTTTCAAGAATAGTGAGGTACTAATTTTGGACAAAGAAAAAAACTGATTTGAAAGAGCTGTGAAAGAGGTCAAACTGGAACAATCATCCCTAAACTGGGTTAGGGGATTTTGACATCATCTATCACTTACATTTAATGCTGTTTCATTGTCTCTACCGTGGGGACTTCTAAATCACTACAGGACACAGTATTGGTGTAGAGGTTGGCAAGAAAAATGTGCTGCAGAGCACATAGGACATTGACACTACTGGAAGACTTCAGCCAGCAAATCCTCTTGATCAAAGCAGTATTGGGCAGCATGAGAGGTGAGGTCACTTAAAATTTTCATTTTTTTAAAATTGGAAAGTTGCATTTTTATTTCATGATCACATCACTATGTGAGAGGAAGTATTCCCAGAGAAGACAAAGACCACAATATAAAATGTGATAGCCCTATTCTTTTTCAAAATTATTCATTTAGGGCAAAGTGAAAAAGCACCCCTACACTGTTCCAATGTCATTCACCTTGCCAGAACTACTATATGGCAAGAAAGATAAGTATTAAACATGTCATCATTTTTCTAGGTAAATATATTTCTATAGGTGTTGTTGACACTAAATTTTCACCACCTGTCGGTTACAACCTATGCAATCCATTCTTACAAAAAAAAAAGTTAAGAAATTAAGTTTTGTGTAATAAAAAAAAAGTATTGAACACATAAAGAAAGGGAGGTTCAAAAAGGCATGTAAAGCCAAGACACCAGCTGAAATCTATCAGTAATTAGAAATCAATCCTGCCCCTTGTCAGTGCAAATTAAGATCAGCTGGCTCAATCTCAATTGATGGCCTTTAAAAAGGTGTCTTATTTCCAGACATCATACAAGAAACATCTCATTATGGGTAAAAGTAATGAGCTCTCTCAAGACTTTGCAACGTTATTGTTGCAAAACACACTGATAGCATTGGTTACAGAAGGATTTCTAAACTTCTGAATGTTTCAGTGAGCTCTGTTGGAACCAAAATCTGGAAGTGAAAAGAACATAATTTTACCAAAAACTGAACACAACTAGGTGCTCCTCGCAAGATTTCTGACGGGGTAGTGAAAAGAATTATCAGAAGAGTTGTCCAAGAGCCAAAGACCACTTATGGAGAGCTTCAGAAAGACCTGGAATTTGCAGGTGCAATTGTTCCAAAGAAATTAATAAGTAATACCATGGCCTGTATGCATGCTCACTATGCAAGACTCCATTGCTGAAGAAAAATCACGTTGAAGCTTGTTTAACGTTTGCTGCACAACATTTGGAAAAGCCTGTGAAACGCTGGGAGAAAATAGTCTGGTTAGATGAGACGAAAATTGAACTCTTTGGATGTCATAATACACACAATGTTTGGAGGGCAAATGGCACTGCACATCACACCAAAAACACCATACCAACAGTAAAGTTTGGAGATGGGAACATCATGGTGTGTGGCTGTTTTTCAGCATACAGTAATGGCAGATATCATATAATTGAAGGAAGGATGAATGGAAAAATGTACCAAGACATTCTTGATAAAAATCTGCTGCCATCTACCAAGATGATGAAGATGAAACAAGGGTGAACATTTCGACAAGACAATGATCCCAAACACAAAGCCAAGGTAACTCTCAATTGGTTTCCAAGAAAGAAAATAAAGCTGCTAGAATGGCCCAGCTAATCACCTGACTTAAATCCAACAGAAAATCTAAGAAAAAAAAAACGAAAGATCAGAGTTCATAGACGGGGCCCACGAAAGCTTCAAGATTTGAAGACTGTTTGTGTGGAATAATGGGTCAAAATCACACCTAAGCAATGCATGTGACTAGTTTCTCCATACGAGAGGCATCTTAAAGCTGATAACCAACAAAGGATTTTGTACGAAGTATTAAATAAGTTTCAGTTAGCATGTTCAATACTTTTTCCCTGTGTCATTCCATTTTATTACACATAACTTAATTTGTGAACTTGTTTGTTTTGGTTTCTTTGTATTTATGTATTGTATGAGTTGTTACTGACATGTGGTGAAAATTTCATAGGAAAAGAAAAAAGCTGAGACCTGAAGCACCCACCGCGGCATTCCTCCATCCCTAATTATACATACAAACAAACAAAAAGAGTCTCTTTTCACCTGGTGGGGCACAGGGACCACGTTCTGGAGCATGGCCTACCCTCCAGCTACCTGCTTGGCCTGGATGGGGTTCTCCCCCCACAGCCCTGGGATAGACATTTGTCCCACACCCTTATCCCTCTTTTAGACACTGGCTTCACTCTTTGAGCTGACATATACCTTCTTGCATCAAGATTCCTGATGAAGTGGAAACCCGTAGAGTCTTAGGATGCCAAGTTATCATTATAACTTGTGTCAATCATGTATTTTTTTTATGTATATACCATCATGTACTAGAACAATATCAATTTACTCAATCATTAATTTTTCATATGTCAGCTCTTTATTTTCAACATATGTCTTTATTGCAATGGAAACTGTCATCATGTACTTTTATGATTATTGAATGTTTAAATTTGATCTTTTAATAAATTGAAAACATTATGTACTCTATGTTTTTTTACAGTGACCTGCCTTATTTAAAGTCCTGTGTTGGAAAAAAAAAAAAAGTCCTGTGACCATTGATATTTTGTTTGTAGGTGTCAATAGCCCCATTAGAAATACATTTACCTGGAAAAACAGTGACATATTCAATACTTATTTTACCTGCTGTATATGTATATGCTTAAAATGTATATATGGTGATGTTGTATGTGTCACCTAAATTGAGGTGCTCCAGGATTGATGACAGATATGGAGACACAAACATTGTTTTCTCAGAATCCTCTTATGTCCTGTGCTGGGTCCTTGAAATTGGAGGCTGTGTAGAGCTTTGGATGGGAGTAAACCCCCATTCCTAAGTTCACATCTTACCTGGTAGCCAGAACTCATTATTAGTCTCAGCTGTGCAAAGGCCTTTGTGCAGTTGCAGGATGGTTGCGGTATGGTCCTATTCATTTGAATAGCCCCTGTTTGCTGGCTTTACTGTGGTACAACCCCCTAAAATCACTGTGTGAGATTTAAGGAGGCTGGTTCATGGGCAGCAAAATCATAGCTAAACCACCTGTTTTTATCACAATCTGACTGCAAATGTAAACTAGGTCTAAAAAAAAAACAAAAGTGCTGACAAAATAATAAAATTGTGCATGTGCTGTCTGTTTGTTTTTGATGAAACCATTAGGTGGCACTCGATTAGTTAGCAACTGACCTGAGTTAAGAAGATGTTTTGTTTGTTTTATGCTATACACTTAAAGAGGAGTTCCGCCCCCCATGAAAAAATTAAAAGTCAGCAGCTACAAATACTGTAGTTGCTGACTTTAAAATATTAGAATTTACCTGTCCAGGGTTCCCGCGATGTTGGCACCCCGAAGCCAATTTTCATATCGGCTCTCGGGTGCTGCCACCGCTTTTTGGCTTCACAGCTGGTTCCCTACTGCACATGCGTGAAGTGCGCTGCGCTTTGTAATTGGCCCAGTGGCGGAGGAAGAAGGAGAGGGCCGAACTTCCGAGGGACAGCGCCGCGGCGGGGCTGTCTCCCGGGAGTGGGGAAGGGTACCTGTCAAAAACCCCCCTCCCCCCTGAAAGGTGCCAAATGTGGCACCAGAGGGGGGGGGGAAGCATATAAGCGGAAGTTCCACTTTTGGGTGGAACTCCACCTTAAAGCCTGGTACACATTATGAGTTTTTTTTTTTAAATTCAACCCAGTGGTCAGCTCTGGTCGGTACCCCCTGTATTAACTATGGGAAGTTAGTATAGCGATCTCCCCCGCTGAGCTGTTGCGTTCTGACAGGGGGATGGCCATTGGCTGAGAGCGCTGATCGAGAGTTGGCCAGCTGCTGGTTTTCCAGCATGCTCCTCCAACAAAAGTCTGCCAAGTGGTCGGCTTCTGTCGGACAATGTGGCATACACATGGGCCGAATGTCGGCTGTTTTTTTCTAACCAGCTGTGTCTCCCGACATTCTACAATGTGTACGGGGCTCTACTGTACAAAGTTCTCTTGCATGAAAACTGTAAAAATTTGATGCCTTACTGAATAGAAGTGTGAGACAAACCTGCATGGACTTGTCCTGTGTGCCCCTGTCTCCTACATGGTGTTCTGCTGCCACTACAACTTGAACATGTCCCCCTTACAATATATATACTGTATATGTTTCAGTTTACTTTACAGAAGATCCACATTTTGCAAGGTAATTTGTTTCTGTATTGTGGGTTGAAATATATGTTTTTAATCTAAAGCCTCATACACACGCACCGATTGTTGGCCGTAAAGTTTCAGCCAACGTCCGATTGGCCGATTGTCGGCTTGTTAGTATGATGCTTCCGACAACCGACTGCGACTTTTCGGCCGAACAAAATCTGGTGTGCATGCTCTAAAATTTTTGTTGGCCGTCAGCAGAACGGCCGATTGTTCCTCAGTCAGTACAGATTTCGGCAGACAAAAATCAGAGAAGAAAAAACACACGAAAAGTAGACCAGAACATGACATCACTTCTTCAGTTGGTTGTTGTTGGCCGACAAAATTTGTGTGCAGTCTAGAGCACATTTCAACCAACACAACAACACTGGACAAAAGACGGCCGATCGGTCGGCCAACAATCGGTGCCTGTGTACGAGGCTTTAGCTTCACACTTGTGCCATGACAGACATCGCATGTGATTTCCACCGCAATGCTGTGCAAATCACATGAGATGTCTGTGCAATGCAAATTGAGCCATACAAACTGTATGGCTGAAATCGCATCGCATTCGCACCAAAATGGTGCAGGACCCTTTCTTTGGTCTACACTGGAATCAGATCGCATGGGTGTTTTCCGATTCCTGCACCATTTGACAGTTCGCACTACAATCTGTGAACCAATCTAGCAGTGTCATTAACTTTACATTGACACCCCCAACAGTACCCAGATCTCAGTGTAAACCAGTGTGTGATTCAGGCGCAATGCAGGAACCGGCACTGAATAGCAGGGTTTCCTGCATCCTATCAGTGTAAACCAGGACTGTTAGATAAAGTTTAGATTTGCTAGATAGCCTAATTGTGTGTTGGGTTCCTTGAATTGTTTATTGGTTGGTAATTGTTTATTCCCTGCTCAATATAGATACAACTTAGCAGTGATTTGAGCAGCTGGCATTTTACTGGATATTTTGCTTTGTTCTTTATTGCATTCAGCACACTGTTGTTGTTGGCTTCCAAATACTGAGTTTATTCTGTTTGTATTTTTTATTTGAAAAGTAAAAACATAATGCGATTTCATGTTTAGATATTTGGATTTTAAATGACATCTGTCACATGAGATATAAGGGACCTGCCATTGCTGGCCTCTTTTTAAAGTGCCAGTCTGGTTTCAGTTTTAGTACTTTCAATGCTATGTCTGGTTTCAGTACACAGACACACAACAAGCATGTATCAGATCAGTAAAAAGTCAGACATTCCTATCTTTGCAATTGTTTTGGGTCAGTTACTCAGTTACAGGATGTTTTAAAGACATAGACTGAAGATGAGCACATTTGTGAGGTCAGGCACTGATGTGAACGAGAAGGCCTAGCTCACAGTCTCCACTCTAATTTTGACGTCAGAACTCTGTGCTGGGCAGTCAAGTTCCTCCACCCCAAACTCGCTCATCCATGTCTTTATGGACCTTGCTTTGTGCACTGGTGCACAGTCAGGTTGAAACAGGAAGGGGCGATCCCCAAACTGTTTCCTCAAAGTTGGGAGCATGAAATTGTCCAAAATGTCTTGGTATGCTGATACCTTAAGAGTTTGTCTTCACTGGAACTAAGGGGTCAAGCCCAACCCCTGGAAAACAACCCCACACCATAATCCCCCCCCCCCCAAATGATTTGAACTAGTGCACAAAGCAAAGTTCCATAAAGACATGGATAAGCAAGTTTGGGGTGGAGGAACTTGTCCTGACCTCAACCCGATAGAACACCTTTGGGATGAATTAGAGCACAGTCTGCAAACCAGGCCTTCTCATCGACATCAGGGCCTGACCTCACAAATGCACTTCTGGAAGAATGGTCAAACATTCCCATAGACACACTCCTAAACCTTGTGGACAGCCTTCCCAGAAGAGTTGAAGCTGTTATAGTTGCAAAGGGTGGGCCAACCCAATATTGAACCCTATGGACTAAGATTGGGATGCCATCAAAGTTCATGTGCGTGTAAAGGCAGGCGTCCCAATACTTTTGGTAATATAGTGTATATAAAAAGGTAAATACGGTCCAATGCAAATGTGCCAGTGTTCATGAACAAACATCCACTTCAAAAAGGTGCTCCAGTGCTCCACAAATTGCTCCATAGAAAAAAGCAGCCTTTTACCAGATAGCATAGATCTCGGTTACAGAGATCAAGCAAGTCTGCATGTAATCTCCACAATGGAAGCTTTATTGGTAGGGTGTTTCTGCTGTGATATTAGTTATTACTTCTCTTAATGGGCTCACACATCCCCTGCAAATAGGCTCTCACCATTAAGGTACAGTATATAAGAAGGCAAACAGGAAGAGAACTTTATAGCATAAACCAGTATAATGGTTTTATTAAAAATTTAGAACTGCACTTACAGTGAGGCTGAAATCACAAACGGTGCGTAGAAAAACGGATTGGTCACAGCATCACCTGTGGTCCCACCGTGATGATCACATATGCTCCGCCCGACGTGTTTCTCCAAAAATGGCGTCCTCTGGGATCTCATGATTGTGATAGTGTGTGTAACGTGCTCAAAACTCCCTGTTTGCCTGCCCTGTTCCTTTACCTGCTATTTTTGATTGCCTTGTTGATGACCTCGGACTGTCACTGACCACTCTTGGCCTGTCTGCCAAATGTAAGTACCTGTTCGCTTTTCTCAGTTCAAGTACCTGTTCTCTGTGCTTAGTTTGGGCATACTTTGGCTTGGTGGCCAGGCACTAATGCATTGCGTATACTTCCTGGGGTAAACCAATTACCGATAGGCCTGCTTGCCTTATGGGAAAGGTTATGGCCTTATGGGAGCTGCTATAGGTGAAAAACACAGAAGTCAGCTTTAGTGCCTGACCACCTGCGTTAGGGGTAAACATGACAGTTACTGTGTGATAGTGTGCTCAGGGTAGAGCTTATTAGCTGGAGAACAAATTATTTTGGATTTTTTAAATAGCAGTTAAACACTGCTGAAAATATCTAGACCCCCACTTTCACCTTCTGCCTATAAGTGGGTAATATGATATATTCAAATGCAACATCTAATATTTGCCTGACAAAAGTTGAAAGAAAAATAATAATAAAGTATGTTTTTTAAATTGTATTGTTTAGTCCTGGAAATAAGACATAAACAAAGAAAATGTCTGCAAAATTACTGTTTAATAGTAATACTTTTTTTAATGTGTTTTGCAGTTTGCAGACACACACTGCAGTCTATTTAACATGGTTTCCTATGGTACACATTCACATCTATGCGTTTTTCAGCCGCTGTGTTTTTGGAAAGGGTCAGGGATTTTTTTTTCTGCAGCAGATTGTGTTTTTCATGAAATAGACTTCAATGAACCCGCACCAAAAATGTGGACCAAAGTGTTGCGTTTTTGATGCGTTTTTACATGCGTTTTGCAGTTTTATTTTTTTCCATAGCAAACTGTTAATAGCCGGTTGTTAAGGAGTGGACAGTCGCCATCCACAACAACCGATGAGTCATCAGCGGTAACCCCGCTGACAGCTGAATGTAGAAAACAAAAATTAACGGCGGGAAAAAAACGCAGTGGGGTCCCCTCCCGCAAAATCCACACCAGGCCCTTATCTGAGTATGCAGCAGGTCAGTAAAGGGAGGGGACGAGCGAGCGCCCCCCCCCCTCCTGAACCATACCAGACCACATGCCCTCCACATAGGGGGGTGCATTGAGGCAGGGGGCACCGGGTGTTGCCACCCCCTTGTGGCATCGTTGGCCCAGCATGCCCCTGGCCGATGATGTCACAAGAGGGTGGGATCACTTATGTCACAAGGTGGCACCCCCCCCTTAGTTATTTAATAACTGGCAGACGGCAGAGCTGGCAGATGGCAGGATCAATCAGCTGGAGTGGACTGTTTTTTTTTCTTTTTTTGGATTGGCAGTGGTGCGGGGCATTGTGATTGACAATGGATTTACTTCGGGGGACATTGTTTTTGTTTTAATAAAGGATTTGTCAAAAACAGCCCACTGTCACTTTTTTTACACTACATTTTTTTTTTTTTTTTTGGTGAATGAGTAGGGGTACAAGTGTACCTCATATTTTTTCAAATGGGGGGGTCAGGGGTCCCCTTGTTAACCAGTTGCCAACTGCTTATGTTATATTTACGGCGGCAAGCTGGCTCGTACAGGCAAAGTAACATAGGGATACGTTGCTCGACTGGGAGGAGCTAGAGGGCGAGCGCGCGCCACCAACGGTGTGCTCCCGCCCACGATGCGGGTGTCAGACAGCTCCGATTGCTGCCTGACACCCGCGATCACTCCCTGCTGAAAGAGAAGGATGGTCAGCTGTTGTAAGCACAGCTAACCGTCCTTCTCCCTGCAATGATCACAGAGCTCATGTGATCCTGCTATATAGGATCTCATGTCTCTGTGATAATTTCACAAGTCCAACCCCCGATACAGTTAGAATCACTCCCCTAGGGTCACATTTAACCCCTTGATCACCTATACTGTTAATCCCTTCCCTGCCAATGGCATTATTACAATAAAAGTGCATATTTATAACCCTGATTACTGTAGTAATGTCACTGGTACCCCCAAAAGTGTCAAAAATGTCAGTCAGGGGTCCGATCTGTCCGCTGCAATGTCGCAGTCCCGCAAAAAATCGCAAATCGCCGCCATTACTAGTAAAAAAAAAAACACATTAAAAATGTCATAAATCTTTACCGTAGTTAGTAGACGCAATAACCTTTGCGCAAACCAATCAAAATACGCTTATTGCGATTTTTTTTTACCAAAAATATGTAGCAGAAAACAAATTGGCCTGAAATGTTAAAAAAAATTTAGATTTACAAACCTTTTTTTTAAAATGTCCTATAGCAGAATGTGAAAAATATTGTTTTTTTTTTTTCAAAATTGTCGCTCTTTTTTTGTTTATAGAGCAAAAAATAAAAATTACACAGGTGATCAAATACCACCAAAATAAAGCTCTGTTTGTGGGAAAAAAGGACATCAATTTTATTTGGGTACAGCGTCGCATGACTGCGCAATTGTCCATTAAAGTAACGCAGTGCCGAATCGCAAAATAGGGCCTGGTCATTAAGGGGGCAAATCCTTCCGGTCTTAAAGTGGTTAAAGAAGGCTTCCAGATTACGATAAGCCCCCCGACCTTCCCAAATTGAGGGTATGTGGCCGGGTATGGTTCAGAATGGGGGGCGGGATGTTCTCTCATCCCCTATGTTTCCTAAACTGCTGGGCTGCATGCTAAGATAAGGGTCTGGTATGGTTTTTAGGGGGCACCCATGCCATTTTTTTTTACGTTTGGTGAGGGGTTCTCCTCAATCTATACCAGACCCAAAGGGCCTGGTATGCATGGGGGGGCGACCTCATGCTGTTTTTTCCCGAGTTTTTTTTTTTACATTCAGTTGACAGCTGATGACTCATCAGTTGTTGAAGATGAGGTGGCCACATTAACAATCGCCTATTCACAGTTTGTTAAAGAGAAAAACAATGCAAAATGCATGAAAACTTCATGCAAAAACGCATCAAAATTGTGTGTTCTGAAACGCAAAATGCACTGCAAAATACAACGGAAAATCACATCAACCACAACTGCATAGATGCAAACCTAGGGTAAGTTTGAAGTAAAAAAAATGTTTTGTGTATTTGTGTAAAATCTCTAGTGGCATCTTTCAAGTCAGAAAATGTATACATCATTGCAGTCCTTTTTGGTTTCCAGCCAAGTAATCAATGTTCAACAATAACTGTGACAATAGACGTGTCAAAAAAGGTATGTATAACAATTTCATCTTTACAGGGCTAGATAGGTTAGTCTTTGATCATGGATGCCCTTGCCCAGTAGATGTAGAGATTTTAGTGTTAGGGTAGACTTACCCTTTAAGTTTATCTTCATTCCAATCTTCGCTACTCCTTATACAATGAACAAAATTATAACACTTTTGTTTTTGCCCCCATTTTTCATGAGCTGAGCTCAAAGATCTAAGACTTTTTCTATGTACACAAAAGGCCTATTTCTCTCAAATATTGTTCACAAATTTGGCTAAATCTGTGTTAGTGAGCACTTCTCCTTTGCCGAGATAATCCATCCACCTCACATGTGTGGCATATCAAGATGCTGATTAGACAGCATGATTATTGCATAACCCTTCTTCACACTATCCAAATGAGAAAAAAAGTTTTTTGATAGATTCTTGAGAACTAAATAGCCTGACTATTATATCTCTTATATATTTTGGCAGTCTCTTTGGGCAATATCTGCACTTAAGGAATATGTTCTCTTTTTTTTTTTTCTTACCTGCAGGGCAAAGGCATAATGTGCTAGTATGCATACTAGCACATTATGTTAAACTTATCTGAAAAAGAAGCGTCGCATCGCTGGAGGCAACGTCCATCTCTACCCGGTCTTCGGCTCCGGCTCCGTGACTGGCTGCAGCTGCGGTGACGTCACTTCCAGGCATGCGGGCTGGAGCCACCAGTCACGGCGCACTGCTCTGAAGAAACGACACGGATGGCTGTTCCTTCCGAGCGCATGTGCCAGTGTTGTAACTGGCTGCTAGCTCAGTAAATATCTCCTAAACGTTGCATGTTTAGGAAATATTTACACAACCTATAGGTAAGTCTTAATATAGGCTTACCTATAGGTAAAACTTAAAGATGGAAGTTTACTTGCTCTTTAAAGCAGAAGCACTGTCACTATTAATGCTTTCTGTTTTACACCTATATATATCCACAACCTTAACATATTCCAATGTCAGTTCACCATTTGGACGTGCATCAAGGGCTGTGACAAGTGTTTCATAAATTTTTGATAAGCCGTTGAGTAATAGTGCTGCAACATGAAAATCTTTTTTTCTTTTGCTATACCTCTTAGGTGTTCAACCATTTCCAAGGGTTTCCTTATGTAAATCTGCATATTCTAGCCTTTCATCAGCTTGGTTTGGTATAGCTTTCTAATCAAATACAGTTTATTGGTGAGGTTAGCCATTTTATGCACCTCTTTTAATCCTTCCTACATTTCTTTATCAGTTTTACACTTACATATACAGTATGTTTGATTTGATCATCTTTTATGCTAAGAGAGATTGTGCTCTGAGCTTTTTGGTCTTTCTCTATCCACTCATCTGAAGGGTGTTTTGGCCTGACTTATTTTATAACTTATGTCCACTTACAATACATATTCCCTACACACACACTCTCATGTCGTTGGTGTGTCTGTAGGGTATAAGTATTGTGAATTAAGCAATTTCGAACTAAGCTCTGAAGAAGAAGGCCAGTCCTTTGAATTGCGACAGTCTAAGGGGTCTCATCCAGGACCTCCTACCCCCAGGTTCGGTAATTGGAGCAATTGATGAGAGATTGCTACTCATGTGGCCTGATGAGCATATTTTTAGCTTATGATTGTGAGTAGACATCTTTATAGTTTTATTCATATATCTTTTAATAAATCTGTTGGATAATGCACTAGGCCAGTGCACTCCTTTTATTTTTCTATTTTCACATGGGTAATCTTTGTACCTACAAACTAGAGCACAAGAGTTCCTACAATACTCGTACTGTGATCACAGGGTAGGAAGGTCCAGAGCCAGTATGGGGAAGCCTGATGAAGAAAAGCAAGCCAATTTGGGGAAGCCAACCTCAAGACTGTATGTATGATGGACACCAGTGCTGGTGTCACCTCTCTGCCTCCATTTGCGATTGCATTTTGTGTGTAGCCAAGCATAGACTGGGAGCAGAGACACAACATTAGTGCTTGGGTCTATCCAACATGCAGCTCTGAAATTGGCAGGGAGGCTGGAAGAGCAATGGAAGTTGTACTCTCTGACAGAACTAAAAGGAATCTGTTTAAAACCTTTTGAAGAAATCTGAGATTAACTTTCTGCACTGCAGAGAAAACAAATAAGTACTCAAAAACTATGAAAATGCTAGTGCCTGGAGTTAAGCTTTATTAACTAGTGATAAACAAATCCATTTAAAAAAACTGCTGAGTTTTAGATTCTCAAATAATTATACACATAAATGGGAAATCTCTCTTATTCTATTCACAAATTATAAATACAATAATACAAATATTATTATTATAATTAATATAATGGGCTTTCACCCTATTACCCACTAAGCTGCCCGCACCTAATGCAAATATATTTAAAAAAATGTAAAAGAACAAATAATACAGTGCAACGCTATTTTACCCTACTGAACTAAAAAATAAAAGCTTATAGCACAGATAGTGATAACATTATATATAGCATGAAAATAGCTATCAGGATCTGTACTTCAATTGCCTATATACCACCGATCCCACCACTACGCCATAGTGAATATCACTCCAAAGACAGAAATTAAACAATATGTAAGTAAATATACATATATGCATGCATATACACCCATATATATATATATATATATATATATATATATATATATAGCTGCCACTTTTTAAAAACAATGATGAAAAAACAAATTGACCAAAATATGCATGGTAAACAGCAGCACTAGAGAAGAGAGGAATCAAATCTCATCATAACCTGCGCATAAACGTAAAACAAATCATTCAGAAAACAGTGACAAAATAAATTATTACCACGTGAGAAAAGTGAAATAGAATCCAAATAAATAAAGTCCATGTGACTCATACATGAGCAAGATATCTTCCAATAATTGGTCCGTGATGATTAGATAAAACTCTTAAAATATCTCCATACCACACCATGTAATAAACATGCCACCACTTCCTCGTCGGGTTCAGACTCACCAGATATGTTTGCCACACATTCTCATGTTTGGCTACCGATGTAGCGCCGCAAAAATCCCTGGACAAAGTCGTAATGACGAAACGCGTCGTGACGTGGCTTTATGGCAACCATAAAGGACGTATAAACTGGGAGTGACATTCTGGCGGGGCTACATCGGTCGGATGAGATACTAGTAACATCACGCTGTGTCCACCTGGACCGGGATGTGCCAGTTTACGATTTACTACATGCTTTTTTATATTGGGAAATGTGTGTGTTTAATGTTTGAAGGATCTATTTTAATAAATTAATTGTAGTTAATACATATTGCACTATTGGAGCTCTTCTTTTTCTCCTACACATGAGCGACTTGTGATTCACTGCTATTGGCTGATTTTTTAGGTTTCTTTCTGCAACCCTGCGGGGTTCAATGCTCATTTTGCCAAACATGAGAATGTGTGGCAAATGTATCTGGTGAGTCTGAACCCAACAGGGAAGTGGTGGCACATTTATCACATGGTGTGGTGTGGTGTGGTGTGGAGATATATTTGAAGAGTTTTATCTAATCATCACGGACCAATTGTTGGAAGATATCTTTCTCATGTATGAGTCACATGGACTTTATTTATTTTGATTTTATTTTCACTTTTTTTCATGGTGGGGAAATTTTATTTTGTCACTGTTTTCTGATTGATTTGTTTACACCGTTTATGCACAGGTTATGATGAAATTTCTTTTCCCCTCTAGCGTCGCGTTTTACCATACATATTTTGGCAAATTTTCTTCTATTATATATATAGCATATATAGCATATATACATATTAAAATGTGCAAAACAACTTCTTATAAGGGGAGGGGGGGGGGTCTGTGGAGTGATGTAATATGCAGGAAACATGCTGTCTAAGCCACAATCTGAGTGAGATTGTGTTGCTCAGATTGCTAACATATGTTGGATGATTTTCACTTAGTGCACAGTTATAGTGCACTGATTTGTTTAACTGCTTTTTCTGTGTGTATGTGTACATTTTTTAAAAAATAGAAAACACTATGGTCTTTTCTCTTGCAATATGAGATCCTGGGATGATGATGGAGTTTTAAAAGCATTTATATATTTATGTATGTATGACCTTCTATAACATATGAGGTCCACGATAGAGGGTGAGACTGTGCCCAAAAAGGATGATGGTGATCACTGAAATTTGGAGCACTGCTGCTCTTTAGTTGCTATCGGAGATATCCACACATTAAAGAAAGCCTAGTTTTGCACTGTGAATATAGACTTTGCACAATTATGTGAAGTACACAAATGTCCTTGTATACAGTAAGCTTTGGAATAAAAGAAGTTTGTTTGCACTTTAAAAGATTGTATGATGTATAATGTTACCACTATCTGTGTTTTAGGCTTATATGAATTATTACATAGGGTTGGTTTATACCACATATACGGTATGTATTTGTTTAGTTTTATAGGGTGGGATAGCGCTGCTCTATATTGTTCTTTTTAGTTCATGAGTTATGAATGCTGGGTTCCTGAATTGTATGATTTTTCACTGATCAGACATATAGGGGGAAATTTAATAGAACTGGAACACTCAGAATCTGGTGCAGCTATGCATGGTAGCCAATCAACTTCTAACTTTAGCTTGTTTAAATAAAGGGTAACTCCACTTTTGTGGAAAAAATATTAACAAATAAAAAAAAAAATAATATAGCATATACAATTGTGACACGTCATATTGTAATTGAATGTTATTAAAAATTACCTTTCCCGCTCATTTTGTTAGCTTGGTTATAAAAACTGTACAGAATTGTGTATAGGTAATGTGATTCTTTAGGGAAAACCTATATTTTAATATAAGAAGTAGTTGGAGGGCTGTTAGAGTTAAAGCTTTGATGTGGGATGATTCTGTATATTTAAAGGTTTCTAAGGGTAGCCCAATGTTGGTAACAAAAACCCAGTATACTTTAGAGTCCTGTAGACCTGGAGTATTGTACTTTTTTAGCAACTTTTTTTTGTAATAAAATATATATAAACAAAAAAAAATTACCTTTCCTTTTTAATTTTCTGTGATGTAATTTTCTGTAAAATGCAATACAATATGGCTTCCTTGGAGGTGTTCTATACACAGAGGGTGTATAGAACGCCCCCTAGAAATGTAGTTTCCTGCTTGTGTGATTGGCTTACTGATTTTCCCAGAAGTCTGCACTAAGATACAAGTCAGATTAGCTTTGAAAAACAAAACTGTTTGAGAACGAAATCTGTTCGTGTGCATAAGCTCATAGGTCAAAATACATCAAACAATCATAAGTGATAGGAAATACATGACAAACAAACAAACAAAACAAACAGCAATTTCTTCAGAATAACAAAAGGTAGGAATCTGCAACAAAGTTTGTTAAAATCCCTGCAATGTACATAGATCACTCAGAATGTTTTTTTTCTCAATAAAGGTGGAGTTACTCTTTAATGTCAGTGGTCTGTGTAATGTCTTAAGACTTTACAGCTGCTTTAACTTGAATCATCCAAACCTTTGCAAAGCAAATTCATTTTTAAGGTCCCTTGAAAAAAACTGGGTGTTAAAAATCTACTTCTTTATCACTTCTCATAAATACGACTCAGTTATTCTTTTGTTCCTGAGAATTCACGTCACAGAAAATGCTGCTTGTTCTGAACTTAAATATATATATATATATATATATATATATATATATATATATATATATATATATATATATATATACATATTATATATATATATTATATATATATATATATATATGTGTGTAATTTTTTTTTCATAATAAAATTTTGCATCCCACATATGCCTTTTCCTTCAGTATTTATTGGAGTATAAATATTTTATTAGATAATACATATCAAGGCAATAGGTATGTGCATTGTTGCTTAATATCTTAAAGGTATTTTTGCGTTGACAGATACAGTCGGTACGATGGCAGAGAACGAATCATTTTTACAGAGATTATACATTGCCTACTTTGTTCTTTGCTTTTTATAAAATTACATTTTGATGTACTATTCCCCAACATCTATTTTTCTTCTTTACTATAAACTTGCTATGCTCCGAAAAAAAAAAAAAAAAAAAAAACCTGACAACATCTGCAGCTGCTTTCAGGAAAAGACAGTTTGGTGTGAATTATTTAACAGAAAGTGCCATGACCTCCGTTAACAATGGGAGATGCTTCAAGATCTGTAGACAACTCCATGGGAAGCAGCTGGATCAAAATCAAACTAATTGAGAGAATTAGGAATTTATTATACAGGTCCATAGCTCATGGTATAGATACTAAAGGAAGAATGCATACCGATGTCTGGATTCCTTGGCTTGCACTCTCGATTTCCATAAAGCCACATTATACCCCATAATATAAATATATTTCTTAATAGCATTTTTGATGGTGATATATTTTAATAGTTTGTTAATATATTTAAGCAAATTAAAAAAAAAAAAGTACAGGGGCCAATGATTATGTGCGAAAACACAATTATAAAAAGGGTAAAGAAGTAATGTGTTCTTCAAGACCTCAAATCTGAAACTTCCTAATCCCTTAAGGTCCACACTAGACTTTTTCTGCTCCATGGAAACGCCAAAGCATTCATCCAAGTGACTGGCCTCCAATGAATTTTAGATAAGACAGAATGGAAGGGAATTGATGTGATTTTAATGCAGAAGAAAGCGGTAGAAGGGAGGTCCACTTGGTTCATATTTGAATAAAGCAAACATGACAGACAAAAGGCTGACAGCTGTAAATGACATTGTCAGTACAAAAATTATCAGCCAGTTTACAATCTGTTTGCTTTTGTTGAACAAACAGAATGTGTGTGGCATCCTTTGGATTCGTGAATGGCAGAAATACTTGCAGGCTCCAGAGAAAGGCAGATATCTTTTCCCCTCCATCCATGCCCCTATTAGATAGTCATTTGACAGCCTCACTGAAAAGCAATTTTGCTCCTTTTTTTTCTCTCCTCTTCTTTTCTTTTTCTTACTTTTTTTTTTTTTCTCTCCTCTAAGACAAGCTCAAAAGTTCGGAATAAACACTGGCTTTTTGTACAAGTGACCTGAATTATGTTACTTGTGTTTCTGGTGTTGAGGAGAACACTGATGTGTCTGACATTCCAATTTACCAACTTTCAGTTACCCAGTGAAAAAGGCAGACAACATTCTTCATTTTTCTTATTCTGCATAACAAATGGGACAAAGGAGCCTTCCAGCAGTTGCCACATTTATGTCGTTGGTACGGGTTTTCCGCTGTTCGGTTTACTTTGAACTTGTCAACATTTCATGAGGGAGGACAGAAAAAAAATGAATTGCCTTTCATTTAAAAACACATTTAAACAATACCAAAAATGTAAATAGCTTGAAGGTTCCCTTATACATTGTTTTTTTAATGCTTATCATGTAGAAGATAAATTGATTCACCTAAAACTCCAGACTACCTATAAAAAAAATATATATATACTCATATATAAATATATACAATATTTATACAATATATGTGTATACATCTGTAGTACAATGGATTAAATAAAAGGGTATATATATATATATATATATATATATATATATATATATATATATATTAGTGATCGACCGATATCGTTTTTTTAATGCTGATACTGATTTTGTTGTCATCGGATATCGGTATAGGCCGATGTCGGCCGATATTATCAGACGGGTAAAAATTTTTAATTTTTTTCCAAAGGTACTCCTTGTGGAGGGATCTGGGGGTCTAAAAGACCCCAAACCCCTCTTCGGCACTGAAAAGCATTCAAAACACCAAGTTTGGCTGTTTTGAATGCTGTCAGTTTTTTTAATTCGGAATGGAGTACCCGGAAGTGATGTCATGACATCACTTCTGGGTTTTTTATATGGAGACCCGATCAGAGCCGAATGCAGCTTTGATCGGGTCTTCTCTTCGGTGGTGGTGGAGGTAGGATGCCCGGGTCTGGGATGGGAGACCCGGGCGAGCCGCAGAAGGAGGGATGTCCCCTCCTGCTCCTTGTAATAACAGCCGAGCGGTTTCTCAGCCGCATTGGTTGTCATTACAAGTCGGCCAACCTTCGGCTATGGACACCGGTACCGGGGTGATGCCTCTAGCTACAAGCATCACTCCGCTACATACACTTTCCCTAAATATTGGCAATATTGGTAACCTCAGGGGCCGATTCTGATATATCGGGGAAAATGCATATCGCCCCCCGATATATTGGTGTTGCCGATAATCAGTCGATCCCTAATATATATATATATATATATATATATATATACATACATACATACATATCTATATATATATATATATATATATATATATATATATATATATATATATGTATATATGTGTTGTTTATGAATATCATAGAGTCTTCACTATATGTACTTTATATATATCCTTTTGTTTAATCCGTTGTACTACAGGTGTAAAAATAAAAAGCAACTTTTGCTATAATATTCACATCCTCTCTGTTGCTGTCCCTTGCAGACTTACTGGTCCTACTTCTGTCCTGCTCTCCTCTGCTGTGTTAAATGTTGGCTATTATTACCCAACCCACTTCCTGTGAACCCATGCTGTCAATGACTCACCTGCTGAGGGCATGGCATAATGAAGCCTAGGCTCACTGTACTTCTGGACCCAGCAGTGCTCATACATCATTACATGAGTGATGCTTAGTTTAGGAGGATAATCCCTCACCAATGCTGATGAGGAATAAGTGAAAAAAAACCGTGACATCACCAAATTGATTTGAGGACTGCAAGAAAAAAATGTAAGTGCGAGGTATTTTTTTTAAAGAAAATCTTTGAGGGAATTTAGGAAGAGGAAAGGACATAAGGAAGGAGGTGGGAATGAAGCTAGGGTTCTTTTTTTAAGATATATAAGGAGGTCATTGTTGTAATCTGATTTTAGATGTGTCAGGGTATGAATAAATTTTTTGGTACAACATTGGTTCTCACTGATCGTAAGACATCTCATACCAAAACTGGGAGTGCAAAACATGATGCAGCAGGTGAGAGAACTTGGAATTCTAACAGGGCGACCTAGGAAATCCCTGAGAGATATGGAAGTGGGGAATCTGGTGCACCAATGCCCATCCTCTAAATAAATATCAGTTCTAAGTAACTGATTTTGAACAACTTTTACACTTACTCCTAAACAGTAACTAAATTTGCAATATTGTCCTTGTGCTTTTGGCTGATGCTACTGTTGCTTCTAGCCCATTTATGTCATTGGCATCTTGTGTTTACCAACAATATCCTTACTGCTTCAAATTAGGGAATCTGATACATCTGTTACACCTCTTCATGGATCACTGTAATTCCAATGCAAATGCAAATTCTTTAGCTCGCCATTAACTACTTAAGGCCCCATGTACAGTTACTGTGGCAGGGTGGCCCCTAAGTGCAAAATCACCTACCTGTACATCATGCCTGTTGTTGGCTCTGGAGCGCTTCCATACCACCAAGGCCATTCTTCCACTATGATTGGACACAGAGGGAGCCAGTCAGAGGGTCCGGCGACCACGATGGCCGCTGGGACCTACGGATCATTTGTAGGAGTGACAGAACGGCAGTCTGCCTATGTAAACAAGGCAGACCACCGCTCTGTCACAGAGGGAGAGAGAGAGATCTTGTATTCCTGCTAATCAGGAACACAAATCTCTCTCTTCCTCCAGTCAGTCCATCCCCCACACAGTAAGAAAGCACACCTAGGCAACGCAGTTAACCCTTTGATTGCCCCTGATGTTGACCCCTTCCCTGCCAGTGTCATTTATACAGTGACAGTGCATTTTTTTAGCACTGATCACTGTATTTGTGTCACTGCTCCCCAAAAAGAGTCACTTAGTGTCACGTTTGTCCACCACAATGTCGCAGTCCCACTAAAAATCACTGATCACCACCATTACTAGTAAAAACAATAAAAAAAAAATCAAAAGTCCATAAATCTATACCACAGTTTGTAGATGCTATAACCTTTGAGCAAACCAATCAACGCTTTTTGGGATTTTTTTTTACCAAAAATATATAGCAGAATACAAATTTGCCTAAATTGATGAAGAAATTAGATTTTTTTACTGGATATGTTTTATAGCAGAAAGTAATCAGCAGAATACCGCTATCTATCAGATTCTGCAAGCGGAAACAACTTACTGCGTGTGCGCCATGTATTCTAACATGGCCGCTATGCATTCCTACAGGTTTCCTAATGTGACAAAACATGAAGCAGCAGCAGGCATCTTCTTACACCCACGCAAGTCTTGAATTTTACATTTATTTTAGCAGTAAACTGACCTTATATACAAAAATAGAAGAATTCCCCACGACCGAGTGAAATAGTCTATTTCACTATATAATCAGTTTGTCGCTGAGAAGTGCAGGGTGTACCAAGATGGCCATCACCACCTTCTACCTGCAGGTTTCTTGCTATATTTATTATATTACAATAATAATAGAAATGTAATACTTTTTTTCAGTCTATAAGGTGAGTTTTCTGCTAAAATAAAAGTAAAAATCAAGACTTGCGTGGGTTTAAGAAGATGTCCGGCGCTACTTCGTGTTCTGTCACATTAGGAAACCTATTGGAACACATATCGGCCATGTTGGAACACAAAGCGCATGGGCAGTAAGTTGTTCTCGTCCGAACGTCACTTCCGGTTTCAGAATCTGATAGGTAGTGATATTCTGATAGAACAACAGTCTTTTTTGTTTATAGGGCAAAAAAAATAAAAACCACAGAGGTGATCAAATACTATAAAAAAGAAAGCTCTATTTGTGGGGAAAAAAGGACATCAATTTTATTTGGGTACAGCATCGAATGACCATGCAATTGTCAGTTAAAGCAACGCAGTGCCGTATCGCAAAAAATGGCCTGGACATGAAGAAGGTAAAACCTTCCGAAACTGAAGTGCTTAATTTACTAATTTTGTAACATCTTTTCCTTAGGACATAAAAATCATCATTAACAGACTAATGCGATTGCCTTGTTCATAAGAGCTTACAATCTGCAGAGAAATAATTGTTTAAATAGGCATATAAAACATTTGTGTGGGCTAAGCGTAATCCCTCCTGCATTCTATATTCTGCATACATAGAGTGAGGCTCATGTCCATGGACAAATGGAAAGCAAACAAAGATGCTAATTATCCTCTCACTTTTGTACATGCTTGCTATTGTCAGTATGTATTTGAAAAGAAATTCAGGGATGTGTCTCTACCTGTATTTTTTGTTGCCATAGGCAGCATGAAAATAATCTCTTATATACCTATTAAGTTTTCTCTTTGAAAACAGAGAATGCATCACTAATAACAAACCAAAGCCCCCTTTTCATAGACGCAAGCAGTGTTTTTCTTACCCTGCATGCGGTGATATGATGATCTTGTCACATAAAACTCCTATAAAGAAAAAAGAACAGAAAAGCTTGTCTTACTTTTTCCCTTTAAGCTATTATATAATAAATGCTTAGCATAAATCCTAACTCCTAAATAAATATACAAAAAATAAAAATAAAGAATGTATTTTTTGCAGACCTAACCAAAGGAAGGAAACAGAGAGAAGCAGCTTCTGCTTTCATGTAGAATTGGCCATATAGAATACTTTCATGCTTTCCAGTTTGTTTAAACAAGATGACAGGTGAGTATAGCCTGCTCATCCTAGATAAAGAGGGCACAATACAAAAAAATAGGGGTATGGAACGGTGGCTTCTCACCCAACGAAGCATCAAAAAAAACGTAATCACTCCTATGAAAAGTTTATCCAATTATTGCTAACCGGATGACGATAGCGGTGTTGTGCTACTCTATTCATTTTAATCTAAATTGCTGTTTCTTTTCCTCTGATATGGCAATCGGTCATAAAGGCTTGACCATCATTAAAGCTGTTTGGTTTGGAGCTGTGTAGTGTTTGACTAAGAGGGTAAATGCAAATTTGATGAAAGAATAAGGAGAAATTTACATATCAGCTTCAGCTCACACGGAGAGAGTAAACATTCTGTTTATCTCAAGTGTCACTTTATGATTTGAGCAGAATATAAAACTGACCTTGGCCTAGTCATTGCTAAAAGACATGAATGAAATATGCTGTTGTCTAAATACAATTTACTGAAGTAGAACTTGTCAGCAGACCACAGCAATCTGCAAACAAGGTTAGAACGTACAAAGGCTAAAATTGTGTACAATAGCAAACACGAAGGGTATGGAACAATGCAAAGCTGTATAGGTGCAAATTATTTTTCTAGTTATTTTCAGCCATATCATCTCCATGTTTAATTTAGTATATTTTGGTGCATACTAATACATTAGACTCATGCATTGTTACAACCAGTTTGCATGCCTTTTCTACTTGTTTACATTGAGGTTTAAACACATTTTTATATTATAGAACAAAGTTTATATTCTTGCCAACATTAAATGACCAAAAACAGTGATTTTTGCATTTTTTTTTTGATATAAGCACAAGTGTTGGCTGTACAGAAGTAAATCTTAGTTTGTTAAAAAATAAATCCCAACACAATGCAAACAGATGCATCAAAAACACATAAACACCACAGTGGTGTATACAGAGCCTGAAATTGTGATGTTTATTTGGACAGTTATGAAAGTATAAACACTTTTTAGAATCGCTTTTAATGCAATTTTATGACTTTTTCAAATACGACAAATAGTAGAAAAATGGTATAAATAATGCAGGTGAATATATTTGTTCATATATTTATATTTTGACATTATTTATTTAAACATTAACTTGTTCCAACATTTTTTAAATTCCAAATTTGGATGTTTGTCCTAATCTCTCAATTTCCAATGCAATGTAACCACATTTATGAAAACCACTTATACTTTGTATTTTTTAAACATGTTCAGCTAATTTTATTATACCTGTCCTAATGTCTTTTTTTTTTTTTAAAAATATGGAAGTCTTTGTTGTTTCTTAGAACCTTCTTTTAAAATAGATAGCTTTTGTGCAATAGCTTTTACAATGTAGCATCTTTGCATTATTGCACTTTAGTAACACTAGGTTTACACTTGTGTATTGGCATTTGCATACGTTTTTCGTGCCTTTTTAATGCATTCTCAATGAAGACCAAGGGGTCAAAAACACACATTGTTACACCAAAAAAGTATTGTAGCAATACATAGTGCAATATATCACAGCTACTATATATGCTACATGTCTTAGCAGAGTTGGCCAATGTTGGATTAATGCAATTATCAGTTTCCCTGACTTGTTTTATCCTTGATACATTTTTTTCTGATTGGATGAATGAGAAAAGCCATCCCATGGGCTGAAAAAGTCACCTAAGTATATATATGACTTTTGAAACTTCAGATTTCCCTAGCTAGATCCTCTTCTCAATTTCAGTTGAGGAACTAAAGTTTTTTCTCTGTAATTGTGCAGGTAATAATGCAAGTGAATATATTTGTGCATATATTTACGTTCTGACATTATTTAAATATTTACTTCCAACATTTTTTAAATTCCAAATTGGGATGTTTGTATTAATCTCTCAATTTCCACTGCAATTCAACCATATTTGTGAAAAACACCTATACTTCGTATTTTTTAAACATGTTCAGCTAAATTTATTATACGTGCCCTAATGTCTATTTTAAACATTTTGTGGAAGCCTTTGTTGATACTTAGAACCTTCTTTTAAAAAAGTTAGTTTTTGTGCAATAGCTTTTACACTGTAGCATCTTTGCTTTAATGCACTTTAGTAACACTAGGTTTACACTTGTGTATCAGCATTTGCATGCGTTTTTCGTGCCTTTTTCATGCACCAAGGGGCAAAAACACACATTGTTACACCAAAAAATGAATGTAGCAATACATAGTGCAACATATCACAGCTACTATATATGCTACAAGTCTTAGCAGAGTTGGCCAATGTTAGATTAATGCAATTATCTGTTTCTCTGACTTGTTTTATCCATGATAAATTTGTTTCTGATTGGATGAATGGGCAAAGCCTTCCCACTGGCTGAAAGTGTCACCTAAGAATATAAATGACTTTTGAGACTTCAGAACCTCCTAGCTAGATCCTCTTCTAATTGTCAGTTGAGGAACTAAAGTTTTTTCCCCCGTAAATCCTTTTTACTTATCTTTTTAAAAGCTCAATTGGTTCTGTAATTCTAAAAGTTATGGAAAATATGCAAAGTTCAAAGCAGAAATAGTTCAGATATAACCACAGAGCATTGACACTTACCAGGATGATGAGGATGTGATATCACTGAATATAATTAAATGTCACAGACATATCTAATAATGTTTCAGTTTAGCAATGGCAAAGCTGTTTCATTTGGTTGGACTTAGAAATTGTGCAGCATAAAACTAGGTACACTAGGTACTGTCTTGTGATGTAAACACATTTTGTAAATAAATCAGTTAAAAATCACTAAAAGAGTAACCCCTTACAGAGTATTTTCAAACTGCATATGATGGTATTAAAGCTTGATGAAGATATATATAAGCAACAAGCAACAGGTCAAACAATTAGTTATTTTTTCTATTGAAAACTCTCTGTAATATAAAATTAAATATCTTCCTTGCAAAATAGGGAAATGTATTTGCTCAGTGCTCTAGATAAGCTCATCTTAGCTATAGTATAGGCTGTGGAAAATACATGGAAGATGTGTAAGATACTGTGCCTATACATTCCAGAATTACAGGGAAGTAAAAACTCAAATATATATTGCTTTACTTTACTTTACTATACTTTAAATCCTTATTAATTTAAATAATCATCAATATCAGAAAGTCACATTTTAAAATACATTTGTTAAGAAAATACAATAACACATATGGGAAATATAAAGGAGTAGACTATAATGGTGCAGTGCAAGCGGTTAGTTTATTATGGTCCCAGACTGTGCTTTAGCAATAGTGCTTGAGTTTTGTAGTACAGTGACCACAGGTGGAGGACCCACTTGAAATACAGAGTTTAAGCTAAATTAAGCTTTAAGTTTAAATAAGCTAAACACATTCCAGGTGCATTAAAACAAAAGGTCTGCACCGTCTCTAGCCTTCCCCCCCTCCTTTTCCCCTGCTCCCCCCCCTTTTTTTTTCTTTCTCTCCCCTTACTCATACCCTTCCTTCTTAGGCTGTACCTTCCTTTCTCACTTTTTCTCTCAATTAAGCCTGACTTCTGGGCACGAATACTACCCCCCTTCTCCCCTGGGCATACATGCAGTTGACATTTCATCCGGAAGCTGCTGCAGTCACAAGCCACCTGGATTTTTCTCCTCCATTCCCCTATGCCGGCAATACAACAGATGCCGGTGGGGATGGGGATTACCCCAGAGATGTATCACTATTTCTACATTTGTACCACTTTCTAACGCAGTGTGCTCTAGCACAGTAGCATACCCGACTCATGGCCGAAGTTCTTGTCACTCCAATCGGCAGATTACTCACACGATCAGCTAAGGGTTGTTTCACATGGATAATTTTGTACTTCACTTGTATATTTTAATGTCTCTGCTCATCTTGCTGTGTGATTCAGTTATACATAACTGTTATTACTAATTATACTGTATGCCTTCCTGTTTCAATAAATAAAGAATTTATAAAAAAACAAAATAAAAAAAAAAAAAAAGGTCTGCAATGCCTTACAGTTTGGTTTCCTTAAAAAGCAGGCACAGCCTTAGTAAAAAAAAGCCTTTACCCTGCCAGCATGCTGCAGAGTGGGATTCTTGCATTCTGTGGAGAAGCAGAAATTGCTTTGCAGAGGTCTGGCATGACTCATGCAAAATCAAAGCTAGAGCTCTCCAATACGTGGAGAGCATGGGCTTTGCTAATTTCGGAGCTATAGGTCTTACTCTGTAGCCACATGTCAGACTTCTGCAATGCACAGAGAGCAATAATCCCACTGTGCAGCATGCTGGCAGGGGACATGCTTTTCTACTCAGATTGGGGCTGCTTTAAAAGAAAAATAAACTGTGAAGAACTGAAAACCTTTAAAGTATTTAGATGATTTATAATGATGACTAGGTTAGGCTTTAATATAGTTAGTGCTCAGATTCTGGTTGCCATTTAACCACAGATAAAAGGAAAATCAATGTGCATAGGCTGGTATTGGATGCACCTGTAGACATTAGTTCATATTCATCCAGTACCAGTATATTCCACAACTGCATAGTGGGGATATGTTCTTTCCATATATATTGGGTCCTATTAAATTCTTAGCAACTGCTCAGTCACAGCCTTTGTGAACAAGTTCTGTATTACATGATGTGCATAAGCATAATGTCAAGCAGAGGTTTTGTCTTTAAAGCCCAACTCCAAGAAAACTTTAAAATTCCTCTGTGCATTGGTGCACTACAAGAGTGGACTGCTCGTTTAGGTCTGGGAACATGAAAAAGAAGATTTGCTTAACCGATCCTCCATTCTTTCACACTGCCAGATCGGTCCCTGTGGCATCTTCATGCCCCGCTGGTCTAAGGTCCTGATGTCATCAAGACCAATGTGGAGTTCATAGTCTGCATCAAGGCAAGGAAAAGTCCACCACTGGAGCATGGAGGAGTGAAAAATCTGATAAGTAAAATGCTTTTGCTCTCCCCTAGACCTAAAAAAGCAGTTAATCCTTGCAGTGCAGATATAAAACCCCACCACAAGAAGGGCTTTTCTGATTCCTGGAGTGGGGCTTTAAATATTTTTAATTATTGGTATTATTGTAATGTTTACATAAAAGTAGTTTTTGACCTTACCTTTTTATTTTCCATGTTTGCTGTTCCATGTTTTGGCTATTATGTTTCATATACAGATTTGTAAGTACTGTCTCTTGTGGACATCAGTATATCAGATTATGTAATTCCATCTATAACCTGCTTTTTGAAGTGTGGATGCATCAGAAACTAAAAAAATAAATAAGAATTTTTAATTTTAATTTTATCCAAAACTAAAGACTAATTGACTGCAATTGTACCTTAATGACAAGTCTTTTGGTTTTAACCGAGTTAAAACTGAAGGTTGGGGAACATTTGCCTTCTCTGAAAACACACAGGCATTTTCTTCTCCAAAAAAATCTGAGACCAATAACAAGCACTTCCAATAATAAAAATGTTCATTACCCTTCCTGTACTATTGCCCTAAATGTTTGTTTAAAGATTTGTTTCAAGCTGTCCAATGTGGGAGTAATTTAAGGTCATTTATAGCCATCTATACACACGCATAAAGAGAACAAGGCAGTAAAACAGTCGCTATAACATAGTACCAAGTATCAGAGGCTTAAGGAAACAAGCAACAAACCCAATTGCCTTGACTTTCGATAAATGTAATATTCAATTCTATTATGAAATACTGAACTCAAAATCAGCACATTAAAAATGTATAAGTTTAGTCCTATGAACTTTAAATGTCATGAATAAGGGCGGTGGCATCTTGACTGGCTTTATGAAAAAAAAAAATGGTGGAAGATCAGTGTTTTTTTTACTTTCAATACATTTTTATTGAAAATTGGCATATGAGAAATTTTTGAAATTGTCAAGAAGATAGTAGACAGCTAGAATGTAGCTGCTGAGAATGTAAAAATATCCAACAATATAAATCGCATAGTATCAAACAAAACATGTAGCCTGTAAGATAGAGTAGGTATCGATGAGCCAGGTAATATCTCTACAGACCACAAAACAATAAGGAGGTCCAGATGTCGAGTCTGAATCAACAGTAAAATCTGCAGCAAGGAAATAAGAAAGAACCTTGGGCCAAATATGTGCAAGTTTCTATTTAAGTCCTGTGCTGGACCATTCTGTACCTCCCCTCTTGCTCTCTCTCTCCTCTCTGCCATCTGCCTCTCTGTGCCTGTTCTCCTTTTCTTTTTCTCTCTGTCTCTTCTCCCCTCCATCCCTCCTTATACGTCCTTTGATCATCCTCGCGCTCCTGGGACTGGTCCCCGGGGAGAGATCTGATTGGACCAGTATGTTTCGCCACCCTTGGGGGGCACGGTGTCCTACTATTTTCCTCCTCCTGGGGGCTATCCCTATGTTCTCTGTTTGGTTGCATCTCCTAGTGAGAGTATGGTCTTTACCTATGTCTACATGTCTACATTGGGAATTGTCATTTTACATATAACTCTTACACCTCTGTTTATTAGGATGGTGCTCGTCTGCTTGACCTTGTTATTTCCAATGCCATTCTTTTATTCATATGTATCTTTTCCATTGTCAGATTCTTTTTCTGTAATGTTTTTATACGCATTACCATGTCTGATTTGCTTGTTTTGCCCTTTTTTTTTTAATTTTGTACTTAAAATCTCTTCAATAAAAATGAATGAAAGGAAATAAGAAAGAAGGAAAGAGAAAGGAACAATGTCTGCAGTAGAAGGATAGGAGAGAAAGGTAGGATAAGGGGAAGGGAAGTGAGTGTCCAGGATGCCAAAAGCCAGCACCCCAATTCTGGACTACTATAATGAGTTATAGCTCTCCATGGAAGATATATATAGGCATGCTTAATTGATTCAAGTGCCATTATACGAGCCGCATGGTCATCTTGGGTGGCAGCCAGAACTGGTACAACCACCTCCGATGCTGAGACCTGTCGCCTTAAGACATTTAGTTCCACATGCAGCGATGCTTCCATCTTAACTGCCCAGGACCCAAAGTCAGCCCTAAATGCAGATAGAAGGGCTGTGGCTTCAGATCTGGGAGCCCCAGAGGCTGAAGGGTACTATTCTGCCAGGTTATGTGTGTGTCAGGAGAAACCACTGACCTAATTAATGGGGCTGGAGGGTCAGACTGAAGAGCCTGGAGCTCTGCTGCTTTGTCCTCACAGGCACGGGCTGCCACAGAGGTGGAAGGAGAAGGCTTGGTCTTCCCTGTGGTCTGGCCGGGCTCCACCTTGTCTTTGGGAATCCGAGGATTGGGCGGAGATGTGTGGAGCAGGTACTGCTGCATAGTGCCCTGCTGTAGCTCAACATGCTCAACAGGGTGAATGCTTGCTGCCAACATGCAGCTCACGGGTGTGAGAGGTCAGAAAGTAGGCTGCTATCATTAAAAGGGCACAGAGCTCAGCAGTGTGCGTCCTCAGCCTTTCATCGTTGACTTTGCCCCCTTGCCTTTAGTTATACTTTAAGTCATGTATTAAATGATAACTGTTACAGTCAGTGGCAGAACTACCAGGTTCACAAAGGCCGCACTTGTGACCAGGCCCTGGTGTTTGCCCACTGTGGGGGTGGGCCCCAGGCCTTCTCTCTTGTCCCCTCCACCCTCCTCCTTGCAGCTGCTTTCAAATTAACGAGGAAGGCGGCAAGTGCCATAACGTCACTGCGCACTGACTAGCAGACCGCCCCCCTGCCTGTGCAGAGCCAAGCTCAGCCAATTGCTAATCAGCCGGCTCCAGAATTGCACATGCTCAGTTCTGGAGCAGGATGATGAATATTTGGCTGGGCTGGACTGGGATAGGGCCAATGGTCAGATGAATTTGAAAGTGACTGCAGGGGGTTGGGGGGTGTGCGGAGGGAGAGGAGGATAAAAAGACTTACAGGAGGTCAGTGTGTGACAGCTCCAGGCTGCACAGAGTCCCGGGGACAGTCAGTCAACCATGCTATATTGATAATAAAAATGGTGAACTGCTGCTACCACTAAAAAAGCACTCAATAACTTAAAGCAAATAATAAGTAAATATAAAAAAAAAAAAAGTGGTGCGCTGTTCTCACATGAATAATTGTGCATAAACATCAACAACAACAAAAAAAAAAATCAATATTCCTGTGCTTAGTAAAAAATGTTTCCCTTAGAAAAATTATAAATAATATATCAATTGTCTATCAGTCCATTGTGATAAAGTGCTTCAATCAAACAAAATTTCCAAAAAACAATCCTTATTCCAAGGTGTTTGTAATCCACTGTAGTTAGGTACTCCACTCAAAGATCAATACTTGCTCCCAAACAACTTATATCAGTGACTATTCCACCTTAAATACCAGCCACCATTTATTCACCTCTAGGCCCAGTGCATGCTCACTTTCAGAACATCAAACAATCCCAGTATAATGATTCAATGGGGTAAATCGAATATACATCCCTCTGGTCTTCCTCTGCACATGGCTTCCTTAATGAAAGGGATATGCCTCCTTCCACAGTGGTGTTCAAATAAAAATGAAACTTCTCATCATGCAGTATGTAAAAAAATGTCCTAATTTATTAAAAATCCATCATGATTACACTCACATTTATACCATCTTGTACATTAGCATAAAAAAGCCCAAATTAATCTGCAGTCAATGCAGCTTGCTAATCTTTCACTGTTATTCTAGGTCTCGGAGACACCAGAAGTGAGGTCACAGGCTCCTCCTAAAGAAGAACAGCGCATCACTTTTTTATCTATTTGCTATCTATAGCCTCTTATATCAGTGACCTCCTTTACCTTAGTGTATTCACTCTGCAGACTCTGGTGTAAGGGGAAAATCTGACATAAGAGGTTCTCTGGTCACCAGAGCTCCTCCCTACATTAGAGATCCCAGCATTCCCCCTTACATCAGAGTCAGCAGAGTTCACCCTTACAGTGCAAGGGGAAACTTTGAACTCTGATGTAAGGGGGATCTGGAGATCAGAGAGATCATGGTCCACAGTGTTCCCCTTTACAAAGATAGGTGGAGGTGCACAGATAAAGGCAAGATCTAGTCCCCAAAACAGTACATTTCTATGCAAAAAGCAAATACCCATGGGATTTTTGAAGAGTCACGCCCAGATAAAGTGACAGCGTTTCAAACATACAGTATATAAAAAAAAAATGTTACATCTTAATTTTCCACTTTTTATATACAACATTAAAAAGCACATATAAAAAATGTATTCATTATGCGGTGTAATACCTTGAAGTTGACATAACAGCAGAAATGTATGACATAAATCAGACACATCGTTCCCCTTTACATCAGGGTCCACAGAGTTCCCCTTTACATCAGGGTTCGCAGAGTTTTCCCTTTACATCAGAGTTCGCAGAGTTTCCCTTGCACTGTAGAAAGGAACTTGGCCGACTCTGATGTACTGTGAAAGGGATCTCTGATGTAATGGGGGGACTATAATTTAAGGGGGAACTCTGTGAACTCTGAAATGAGAGGGAACTCTATAAATGCCCCAGGGATTAGTGGGAAGGGCCCCAGGCCTTCATGGTTTCTTGCACCAGAGCCCTGACAGATCTAGTTACGCCTCTAGTTACAGTTATTAGTGTACTTATGGTAGTGCAAATGGGAAACAGCGCAAAAATGGTGTAACCAACCTCATAGGGATGGTCAATGTGCCAAACAATTGAATAATGATCCAAAAATTAAATAAACATAAGTATTCAAAATATCCTCTAGTGGTGTGATTCAAACTCCCAATAGTGTGGATAATCAATTCCAATATATCAAAATATGCTGACCAATAGTCCAGAATGATAATGATAATAATAGTCCCAAAAAATTATACAGCAAGTAGCCAGTGAAAGTTGTATAAAGAAACAGCTGAATAAAGTGCTCAAGTGCTGGAAAATAAACACATGTTGCAGTGGTGCGATGCTACAATGGATGATTCCTCTCCCCAAAAGTGATTCCACTTACCGGACGGCGTGGACCCCCAGACCATATGGTGTAAGGGTCTCACAGGCAGGGTCAGGTATGTAATCCGGGCAATGATCCTTTAGACCAGGATGGTGGCCAGTATGGATCCCCTAAGCTCTCTCAGCAGGTATTAGCCATATAGAAGGGAAGAAAGGAATTCCAACAGCGTGATACTGCTACAACAGGTTTATTAATAGGATAACAAAGAATAAAACTCACATTTAGTATGACAAAACCAGGCGATACAGGATAAATGTTGGTAGATCCTATTAGGATGACGGTGCGCAGCGGGGCTTGGCTCCGGCGTGCGTTCCACCGCTACCGGAAGTGACGTTGCAAAGAGCGTGCAGCCGGAAATTGCGTCAACGCGTTTCGCCAACCAATAGGCGTTCTCACAGACGTATTTCCGGCTACCAGAAGAGCGGTCTCTTTATACCGCTCCGTATAGGTCATAATTGGGCATTTCCTTATCCTGTTGGGTGTACCTTGCACCCTATAAGTGTACTTATGTTAGCTCTATGTTAGCTCTAAACTGAACTGTCAAGCTATATTATGGCTAGTGTGAAAACTGATCACATGTGCAATACCACGGCTACTGCAGATAAAACAGAGAGGTTAAGATGGCTGCTTCCTTGGATTGTCTTTTTGTTGTTGTTGTTCAGTCGTTTAGTCATGTCTGACTCTTCGTGACCTCATGAACCATATTGCGCCAGACTTTTCTGTCCTCCACTGCCTATCCCGGAGCTTGCTTAACTTTATGTTCATTGTTTTAACTCTGCTATCTATCCATCTTGTTTTCTGTTGTCCTCTTCTTCTTTTTCCTTCCATGTTTCCCAGCATCAGAGTCTTTTTCAAGGAGTCCTCTCTTTGCATTAGGTGGCCAAAGTATTGGAGTTTTAGCTTCAGGATCTGTCCTTCCAGTGAATATTCAGGGCTGATTTCCTTCAGGATTGACTGGTTTGATCTTCTTGCCATCCAAGGGACTTTCAAGAGTCTTCTCCAACACCATAGTTCAAAAGCATAAATTCTTTGGTGTTCAGCCTTCCTTATGGTCCAACTTTTACAGCCATAGGATACTACTGGGAATACCATAGCTGTGACTATACAGTACTTTGTCGGTACGGTGAGGTCTCTGCTTTTTGTAATTTTGTCTAGGTTTGTCATTGCTTTTTTCCCAAATAGCAAGTGTCTCCTAATTTCATGGCTACAGTCACCGTCTGCCGTGATCTTGGAGCCTAGGAAGATAAAATCTGTCACCATTTCCATTTCTTATACTTCTATTTGTGAAGGAGTGATAGGACAAGTTGCGCTCTCCTCTTTAACCTTCATTGAGAGACTCTTTAGTTCTTCTTCACTTTCTGCCATTAGTGTGGTATCATCTGCATATCTTAAGTTGTTGCTATTTCTCCCTGCGATCTTAATCCTGCCTTGGGATTCATCAATCCTGGCCTTTCGCATGATGTACTCTGCATATAGGTTAAATATGTAGGGTGACAAAATACATCCTTATCGTACTTCTTTCTCAATTTTGACCCAGCCAGTGGCTCCATGTCCTGTTCTATCTATTGCTTCTTGACTTGCATACAGGTTTTTCAGAGGCAGGTGAGGTGGTCTGCGATCTGTGATCCACACAATCAAAGGCTTTATTGTAGTCAATAAAGCAGAAGTAGACATTCTTCTGGAACTCCCTAGCTTTCTCCATGATCCAGCAAATCTTGGAAAATTGATCTCTAGTTCCTCTGCCTCTTTGAAATCCAACTTGTACTTGTGGTAGCTCTCGGTTCACATGCTGTTAAAGCCTAGCTTGTAGAGTTTTCAGCATAACCTTGCTAGTGTGTGAGGTGAGTGCAATCGTACGGTAGTTTGAATATTCTTTGACACTGATCTTTTTTGATATCGGAACATAAACTGACCTCTTCCAGTCCTGTGGCCATTGTTAAGTTTTCCAAATTTGTTGGCATATTGAGTGCAGCACTTTAATAGCATCTTTTTTTTTAGAATTTTAAATAACTCAGCTGGGATACCATCAATTCAGCTAGCTTTATTAGCAATTATTTTCTAAGGCCCACTTGACTTCACTCCCCAGGATATCCAGTTCAAGGTCAGTGACTGCATCATTGAGGTTATATGGGACATTCAGATCTTTCTTGTATAATTCTGTGTATTCTTGCCATCTCTTGCTTATCTCTTTTGCTTCTGTCGGGCTCTTGTTATTTTTGTCCATTATCAAACCCATCTTTGCACAAAACGTTCCCTTGATATCTCCAATTTTCTTGAAAAGCTCTCTAGTCTTTCCCATTTTGTTGTTTTCCTCTAATTCTTTGGATTGATTGTTTAAGAAGGCCTTTTTGTCTCTTCATGCTATTCTCTGGTAGTCTGCATTCAGTTGGGCACATTTTCCCCTTTCTCCATTGCTTTTTGCCTTCCTACTTTGTTCAGCTATTTGTATGGCCTCATCAGATAGCCACTTTGCTTTCTTGCATGTCTTCTTCTTGGGAACAGTTTTCATTGCTGTGTCTTGTATGATTTTACACACTTCCTTCCATAGTTGCTAAGGCACACTGTCTATCAGATCTAATCCCATAAATCTGTTCATCACCTTCCTGAGTATTCACAAGGGATCCAATTTAGATCATATCTGAAATGTCTAGCGGCGTTTCCCACTTTCTTCAATTTAAGCCTGAATTTTGCCATAAGAAGCTCATGGCCTGAGCCACAGTCTGCTCCAGGTCTTGTTTTGACTGACTCTATAGTGCTTCTCCATCTTTGGCTGAAGAGAATTTAATCGATCTGATTTCTGTATTGACCATCCGGTGATGTCCATGTGTAGAGTCCCCTCTTTGGTTGTTGGAATAGAGTATTCGCTATTACCAGTGTGTTTTCTTGACACAACTCTATTAGCCTTTGTCCTGCTTCATTTTGTACTCCAAGGCCATATTTACCTATTATTCCGAATATGCTTTGATTTCCAACTTTAGCATTCCAATCTCCCATTATGAGATTGTCTTTTTTGGAATTAGTTCTAAACGTTGTTGTAGATCCTAATAAAAGCAATCAATGTCAACTTCTTCAGCATCAGAGGTTTGTGCATAAACTTGGATTATTGTTATGTTAAGTGGTTTGCCTTGGATACAGACTGAGATCATCCTGTCATTTTGGGGAATGTACCCCAGTTCTGCTTTCCTCACTCTTTTGTTGACTATGAGACCTACATATTTTCGTCTGAGAGATTGCTGTCCACAGTAGTAGATATAGTAGTCACCTGAGTTGAAATCGTGCATTCCAGTCCATTTTAATTCACTAATTCCCAAGATATCGATGTTCAATCTTGCCATCTCCTGTTTTGACCACATCCAACTTACCCTGATTCATTGATCTAACATTCCAGGTTCCTATGCAGTATTCTCCTTTACAGCAACAGACTTTCCTTTCACTCCTACTATCCACAGTTGAGAGTCCTTGCAGCTTTGGCCCATCCATTTCATTAGTTCTGAAGCTACTTTAAATTGCCCTCCGCTCTTACCTAGTAGCACATTGGACACCTTCCGGTCTGGGGGACTCACTGTAATGTTCCGGTACCTTTGGTACCCTAAATTACACTTTCCACAAGTGTATGCGCCCCACCATTTACTTTTGGAAAAGGTGCGCATACACCTTTAAGACTGGAGCTGTCATCACCCAGCGCCGGACTAGATGGCTATTTAAAGCGCCGGTTCTCACTCACATGTGTTCGTTCAAACACCCTTACCTGGATGCTAACCTTGCTTGAAGCTTCCATGCTTGCAAGCTTACCTCGCTGACGGAACCTCGCCGCGCTGATCCCTGTATCCCGCTACTGGATCATCCGCCTCTCCTGAACCACCCTTCGGCTGTATCGCTAATAGTGCTAAGTACCCCGCAGGGGAATTCTCTATAAACTTATACTAAGCTTACACTATCTAGCTCTGCATAGTAAAGACTGTTTATCACATCTGCATAACTAGATTGCTAGCTCTTGAGACTACTGCTACTTTTCTGCACTGGGTTGATCTCTTTTGTATGTCCACCTGCTATTCTGTCATCTGCTACCATACAACATTGCTAAACCTTCCTGCATCCATCTGCTACTGTCTCACCTTCAAGTGTCTATCACCTACCACCTCCACTCAAGCTATCCCTCAACCTTTCATCATTGTGTTACCACATACATAAAGTCATTCTAGGAACCAGCTTGCTAATTGTGTGTATTTACTGGCTGAAATAAGACCTTCCACACATGATGAGTCATTGAGGTTGGGAATGGTATCTCAGCATATCTCTTACATGACTACTGACGTGGAACTATTTCTGCAGCTGAAAATCCACACCATATAAGAAACGCAGGAGCGTTACAGATTGAACGAACCAAAAAATGGATTCAGCAGAAATAACCACTCAGGTGACACAATTAAAACAGCAAGTATCTGCGTTAATACACGCACTTGCTGAATTAAAAGAAGACAATCAGGCTCTGTCGCAGCAGGTAATTAGACTGACACAACTTACCTTTGCTCAGTCCCCTGAACCCAAGATAAATCCCCCTTTGGTATTTACAGGCGATCGCAAAAAATTTTGCGAATTTAAAAACGCATGTGAGTTACTTTTTTTGCTAAAACCTCGTACCTACCTTACTGATCACATTAAGGTTTGTACTATTATTTCTTACCTATCAAACGATCCTCGAGCCTGGGCAGATTCTCTTTTTGAGAAAAACGACCAGCTTCTCAACTCCTATGCCTTGTTCCTGGCAGAGCTCACTAGCCTATATGATGACCCCAATAGGCAGAGTACTGCTGATCTTCAGTTAAGATCCTTGAAACAAGGAAGGAGGCCTGTAGAAGACTTTGTCGCAGAGTTCAAGAGATGGACCCTTGATTCAGAATGGAATGATGCATCTCTGAAAACCCAATTTAGGCTTGGCCTATCAGAAGCCGTTAAGGACGAGCTCGCCCGAGCGGATCTGCCAAAAACCCTGGATGCATTAATACAACTCAGTATTACCATAGATAGAAGACTACGAGAAAGAAAGGCTGAAAAGATGGGAATGCCATTATCCGTTTCCTCTCGGAGTCTGGCCGTTCCTATGGAGGTAGGAACCATACGCCCACCGCTATCAACTATGGAAAAAGCCAAAAGACGAAATGAAAATCTCTGCTTGTACTGTGCATCCCCGGATCACAAGATAAACGTCTGTCCCCTAGTCAACAAAAAGAAGGGTGAGTGTTCACATGTCTCCCTAGGAGGATTGACAACTTCATTCACTAACCCCTACATATCTGTTTTTTTGACATTACAGTGGGACCAGAACAGGATTACTACTAAGGCCATGATTGACACAGGATCTTGTGGAAATTATATGGATATATGTTTTGCTGCTTTAAATAAAATTCCTATTATTTCTAAACTCAAACCTGTCTCAGTAAGTCTTATTACCAGTGTTCCGTTATCCTCTGGTCCGATCACCGATCAGACACAAGCACTTCTAGTCACTATTAACGAGTCTCATAGGGAGACTTCTACCTTCGATTTAATACCATCACCCCACTTTCCCATTGTGTTGGGACTTCCCTGGTTGCACACACACCAACCAACCATAGATTGGAAGAAACGGTCCTTGACCTTCCCTTCTTGTTATTGCGAGGAAACGTGTAACCTCCCGTTTTCCGTGAAGATTCTGTCTGTGGTGACAGATGAGATTGCACCACTATGTTATCAGGATCTTTCTGAGGTTTTTCTTGAGAAAAATGCTCAAGCATTACCTCCTCATCGAGACTATGATTGTAGCATTGATCTACTCCCAAATAGCAAATTGCCGTTCGGTCATGTTTATCCTCTTTCACAGGATGAACTTGCCCATCTCAAAACCTATTTGGATGAGAACTTGGAAAAAGGTTTTATTAGACCTTCCACTTCTTCCACAGCAGCAGGACTCTTTTTTGTTCGCAATAAAGATTCAAGTCTCAGACCTATCATCGACTACAGGAAATTGAATGCTATCACAATAAAAGATCGCTATCCTCTACCGCTTATCCCTGAGCTCATTGAGCAGGTGCGTGGAGCTACCTATTTTTCAAAATTAGACCTGAAAGGAGCATACAATCTCATTCGAATTCGTGATGGACACGAGTGGAAGACTGCATTCAGAACTAGATACGGATTGTTCGAATATCTTGTGATGCCATTCGGCCTATGCAATGCCCCTGCAGTTTTCCAACGATTTATAAACGATATTTTTAAAGACTTACTAGATGTCTGTGTTGTGGTATATCTGGACGATATACTTATATATTCACGGACCCTGTCTGAACACATAAGACATGTAAGACTTGTATTATCGAGATTGCTTGCACATAATCTTTATGTGAAGCTGAAGAAATGCTTGTTCCATAAAGATGAGGTACTCTTTCTAGGCTACATCATATCCAAAACAGGAATCGAGATGGACATGAGTAAAATATCCTGCATTCAGGATTGGCCTACACCAACTACACGCAAGGCGCTACAGCGATTCCTGGGATTTTCAAATTTCTACAGGAAGTTCATAAAAAACTTTTCTGCTATTGTGAGACCCCTCACACAGCTCACTAGCATAAAAATACCATTTAAATGGTCAGAAGAAGCAAATAAGGCTTTCCACTTGTTAAAGATAAGGTTTACTTCCGCTCCCATATTACGCCATCCAGACCCATCCCTCCAATAAATTCTGGAGGTAGATGCGTCAAACATGGCAGTAGGAGCAATACTCTCCCAACGACCTACCCACACTTCACCACTTCATCCAGTCGCTTTTTTTTCTAAATCCCTGAGCAGTCCCGAGATAAATTACCCCGTGGGTGAAAAGGAACTGCTTGCTATAAAATTGGCTCTGGAGAATTGGCGACATTTACTCGAAGGCACCCAACTACCAATAATTATATACACGGACCATAAAAACCTCCAATATCTTCAGACTAGCAAAACTCTCTCGCATCGACAGGTACGATGGTCACTATTCTTTCTAAGGTTTAACTTCCTAGTGACCTACACACCTGCAGATAAGAACAAAAAGGCGGATGCACTATCACGACTAACTGAAGAAAACTACTTTGAAATCCCTTCCGTTCCTATAATACCTCACAAAACGCATTATTGGAGTTGTCCGTTCCTTAAAGGAAGAGGTTCTGCATGGTATAAGTTTGGATTCACCCCCACCACAACTAAATACTGATGCAGAAGGCTTCCTCTACTACAACGACAAACTTTACATACCACCTACCCTACGCACCAAGATCTTGGAATTATCGCATGATGTGCCTATGGCAGGACATATGGGTATGACAAAGACTTTCAATTTGATTTCTCGACAATTCTGGTGGCCTGACATGAAAACATCTATACAAAAATTCGTCTCTTCATGCAATGTCTGTGCCAGGTCCAAAATTGACACTACGAGACCATCCGGTCTACTATGCAGTCTACCAATACCCCAAACTCCATGGGAGGTTTTGTCATTGGACTTCATCGTAGAATTGCCTCCTTCCAAAGGATTTAATACCATCTTGGTGTCAGTGGACCATCTGACAAAGATGGCACATTTCATTGCTATTCGCAGACTACCTTCGTCCAAACAAACGGCAGAACTCCTGATGAAACATGTCTTCAGATTACATGGTATCCCAAAAACTCTTCTGTCTGACCGTGGATCCCAATTTATTTCTAAATTCTGGCAAGAACTATGTCACATACTACGGATTGAGCGGAAGCTCACTTCTCCTTACCATCCGCAGACCAACGGACAGACTGAAAGAGTCAACCAATGCATCGAGCAGTATTTACGTTGTTACACTTCTTACCAACAGGATGATTGGTTGGATCTTCTCCCCCTGGCAGAATTTGCCTACAACAACGCAACTCACAGTACAACCAAGCAGAGTCCGTTCTACTTGAACTATGGGTTCCATCCCTCTATTCTCCCTCCACGCATCCTTCCTTCAAATAACCCAGTAGCCTCAGACTATCTTACCCAAATAAAGGATTCTCTGGGTTTACTAAATACTACAATTGCACACGCTCACAGTCAACAAAAGAAGTACTATGATCTTCGTAGAAGACCTTCTCCACAGTATACTATCGGGGACCTCGTTTGGCTCTCAACAAAAAGCTTGAGACTGAAGATCCCTAGCAAAAAGCTTGGACTTCTGTTCTTGGGACCTTTCCCAATCAAGAAACTTATTGGAAAAGCTGCAGTGCAGCTTACATTGCCAATGGACCTAAAAATCCATCCCATTTTCCATGTGTCGCTACTAAAACCCCATGTTCCGGACCAAGGAATAAGGCCTAATATTCCACCTCCCCCTCTTGTACAAGTTGAAGGTGGAGAAGAATACGAGATAAAAGAGATTCTGGATTCTCGTATCTACAGAAGAAGACTTCAGTACTTGGTTAGATGGAAGAACTATGGGCCCCAAGACGACACCTGGCTAAACACCTCTGACATACATGCCCCTAGATTAATCCACAATTTTCATGCGAGATACCCAGACAAACCAGCTCCAGAGGCCTTCAGGAGCAGGCCTTAAGGGGGGGGGGTATTGTAATGTTCCGGTACCTTTGGTACCCTAAATTACACTTTCCACAAGTGTATGCGCCCCACCATTTACTTTTGGAAAAGGTGCGCATACACCTTTAAGACTGGAGCTGTCATCACCCAGCGCCGGACTAGATGGCTATTTAAAGCGCCGGTTCTCACTCACATGTGTTCGTTCAAACACCCTTACCTGGATGCTAACCTTGCTTGAAGCTTCCATGCTTGCAAGCTTACCTCGCTGACGGAACCTCGCCGCGCTGATCCCTGTATCCCGCTACTGGATCAACCGCCTCTCCTGAACCACCCTTCGGCTGTATCGCTAATAGTGCTAAGTACCCCACAGGGGAATTCTCTATAAACTTATACTAAGCTTACACTATCTAGCTCTGCATAGTAAAGACTGTTTATCACATCTGCATAACTAGATTGCTAGCTCTTGAGACTACTGCTACTTTTCTGCACTGGGTTGATCTCTTTTGTATGTCCACCTGCTATTCTGTCATCTGCTACCATACAACATTGCTAAACCTTCCTGCATCCATCTGCTACTGTCTCACCTTCAAGTGTCTATCACTTACCACCTCCACTCAAGCTATCCCTCAACCTTTCATCATTGTGTTACCACATACATAAAGTCATTCTAGGAACCAGCTTGCTAATTGTGTGTATTTACTGGCTGAAATAAGACCTTCCACACATGATGAGTCATTGAGGTTGGGAATGGCATCTCAGCATATCTCTTACATGACTACTGACGTGGAACTATTTCTGCAGCTGAAAATCCACACCATATAAGAAACGCAGGAGCGTTACACTCACCTTCCACTGTCATGTCTGTTATCCTTTTGTTTCTGTTCATGAGGTGGGTTGCCATTTCCTTCTCCGGTGGATCACGTTTTGTCAGAATTCTCCGCTATGACCTGTCCGTCTTGGCTGAGCCTACACCGCATAGCTCATAGCTTCAATGAATTACGCAAGCCCCTTCGACATGGCAAGGCAGTGATCCATAAAGGGGTTTGCTTTTAGCAGTGCTTGTGGCTACTTTCAACATATGGAAGTAAGCATGACTATCATTCCCCTTAATTAAATGAGTTTTCAGTATATCTTACAGGAGGAGCCTCAATAACAACATGATTCATAATGCACTTTTCATCTTATAATTTACATTTCCTGAGAGACTCCATGGCAGCACACCTATGGGTAGGTTCCACCTCCTCTCCTACCCTATAGGACCCCACTCCCATAAATTTTTGCTCCATACCAGGAGCCGTGTTCCTTTTTTTGTCCTCCTCCTGCAAGAAGGAAGGCTTACCTTATAGGATAATTATCGGTTTCAGGCGACCTGGTGACCATTCCTGTTAAGGAGTGCCTCTTTGTATTAGTCCAGCAATCTCGGTATTTACTGGGTGGACCCAGGCAATGTTACATGATGCTGAAGATACCGTAAATCCTGCATGAGAGGTGGGCTGCATCGCTGGCCAAACGTCCTTGCTACTAGCGGGAGGCCCTGATGCCCTAATGCACACGCGGATTCCATTCCAGGCCTGAGACTGTCCTGCTGCCTTTGGGGTGGTAATGTATAAACTTTCATTTCACTGTGTTATTTCCTGTCTATGGCGGCTGGAGCGCGCCTGCGTTCCAGACCGCCGCTTTGGCTCCTTCCCACGCTTCTCTGGGCCTCTGATTGGTCGTCCAGGACGAGGCTTGGCTCTTGCTGTGTTCGCGCATGCGCGCGCGCCACTTTCCGGTCCCCTATGACGCAATTGCGTCAGGGGGGCGGGGTCTCGCTGCTCCCAGGAAATTTAAACAGCTGTCGAAGCTGTTATCCTTGGGATGTCTGCGGGCTTTGCGGTGGCTTCCCCGTGCTGTGTCTCTGCTCACAGGTGGTAAGTCCTGCATTACTGTGGGGTCCGGGGGGGGGGATGGTGGAGAAGGGGAAGGTAGGTTATATATGCTTACTTTCTTCCAATTGCAGGCTGTTCATGTGACTGCAATGGATGCTTCACCACCCCCCGGTGGCCAGTCCCTGCGCAACAGGTAAGTCAGTTACCTTAAACCTTGCCTGTCTGCCTCGGCTGGTTGTGTGCTGGAGCTTAAGTGTTTTTATTTTCCCCTGTTTTTTCTCTATTCAGCCCATTTAGGTCTGACCAACACCCTATTTCTGGATCCAAGGATCAGTCTCCTTCAGTTCAGTATCACTCTTCATCAAAGTCTAGACGCCATAGGTCTAGCTCCAGGTCCAGGTGTCATGAAGATACTGCCAGTTCAGTCTCACCGCGACCTTCCCGCCATTCAGTCCTGTTGGGGCTGCCGGGCCCGTGTCCCTGAGGATAGGTCCTTATGTGATACCTGTTATTCCCAGGCACTAAAAGAGAAACAAGCCGCTGAACAACCAGTAGAGTCTATGGTCAGACTGATTGTTCAGGAATCCCTTCAAGATTGGGATCCTGGTAGGATGTCGAGTCACTCTTTGGAAGCTCCTGGTCCCCTTCCGAGGGATGAATTGGAGCCAGGTACTTCCCAACCGAGTCACTTCTCGGAGGATTCCACGGGCAGCGAAGATGACTTGGAGGACCAGAATGCAGGCTTTGAGTTTGCCATAGTTCCACCGCTAGTTAAAGCTGTTAAGGAGGCACTGAAATGGGAAGATCCAGCGGAATCCCCAGCAAAGCAAAATAAATATTTCAAACATCTTAAGAAAGAGCGTTTCCATTTTACCTTTTTGGGGGAGCTGGGTGAAATTATTACAGATGAGTAGGAAGGAGCCGAGAAGAAAAACCCCTTGTCATCCAAGGTCTCCAGGATGTATCCCTTCAAAAGTGATAAGGTGAAACATCTTGATTCCGCTCCCACAGTAAATGTGGCCTTGATGAGGTTGGTAAAAGACGTGACCTTGCCATTGGAAGACTCAGTCTCCTTCAAGGACGGTCTTGACAGACGGATTGACACAGATCTTAAAAAGATCTATCTCTCTGCAGGTATGGCCTGTACCCGGCCCTTGCCTTGGCAGCCACATCTAAGGCTATGGAAGCCTGGGTGGACAATGTGGAGGCTACACTACAGAGTGTCTCTGAAGAAGTGGCCAGAAGCTCAGCTGTTCAAGAGTTAAGGCTGGCAACGGCTTTTTTGGGGGAGGCGTCCATTGATATCATCCGCTTGGTGGCACGGGTCATGCTGTCCTCTGTCACGGCCAAACGCCCCTTGTGGTTGCATCCCTGGTTGGCCGACCCTGCCTCCAAGCAGGCCTGGTGTAGAATTCCCTTCGAGGGTTTGTCCCTTTTTGGCAACAAGCTTGACAGTGCCATTATCCGTGCCACTGGTGGTAAATCAGGGTTCCTTCCCCAGCATCGCCGGTTGATGGTCCGAAGGAGACCTCAGAACAGACAGAACTCTGACCGTGCCAGAGAGGCGCGTTCCTACAGGCCTGGCCGTAAGTTCAGAAAAAACTGGAAGCGCCCCCAGTCTACGTGACAAAAGTTCTCCAAAGGGACATCTTCTGGTGGCCAAGAGGCTACGAAGTCCTTTTGATATCGAACCTGTCCAGACAATGCGAGTAGGCACACGCTTGCTTATGTTTGTGCACGTCAGGGCAGCCTCAGTTGAAGATCAGTGGACTGTCAGAACTGTGTCACATGGCCATGTGTGGATCTTCGACAAAAATCCCATTCTTCGCTTCATTCCTACGGCCTTACCCCATTCAGAAGAAAAGAAGCTGATTCTTCTATCATTTGTAGAGTCCCTGGTTGCCCAGGGTGCAGCAGTGCCTGTTCCGATCGAGGAAAGATTCCAAGGCATTTATTCTCCGCTCTTCATGGTTTTGAAGAAAAGCGGCTCTTGGAGGCCAGTCATAGACTTGACACACCTAAACACCTTCATCAAGAAAGAGAGGTTCAGGATGGAGACACTTTTCCCAATTCGTCAGGTGGTGCAGCCAGAGGATTGGATGGTGTCACAACACCAAGATCAAATTCTGCGTCACGGGTCTCAAGTGATTTCCACCCTTCAAGAATTCGGGTGGCTCCTGAATATGGAAAAAAGCCATTTGGAACCCACAAAATCATTAGTCTTCCTAGGGGCCCTCTTCGATACTTCCAGAGGCACCATCTCCCTTCCATTAGAGAAGATTCTGGTAATTTGCAGCAGGATTCCTCCAGCAATATTAGCCTCTCATCTCCGGGCCTCTCAGTGCATGAAGATAATCTGGACCATGGTCTCCACAGCTCCCATGGTGAAATGGGCACAGTGGAGGATGAGGCCCTTTCAGATGGGATTCCTCCAACAGTGGAGTTCCGAGAGTTCGGATGTCTTCATACAGATAACATCGTCCATGAAGGAGAACTTAACCTGGTGGCTTCAGTGGGAAAATCTCCTGAATTGCCATTCGATCATTCCGGCATCCTGGTTGGTCGTGACTTCGCACGCCAGCAGGACAGGTTGGGGAGTGCACTGCCTGTCGGAAGTGGCCCAGGGCAGATGGGATTTCACTGCCCGCGGGGTGGTTTCAAATGTACTGGAATTCGGGCGGCATTCTGTGCTCTCCAGGCCTTTCATCATCTGGTGACCGGTGCTTTGGTCCTCCTAAGGCTAGACAACAGGCTGTCGCATATATCAAGAGGCAAGGAGGCACCCACAGTTCTTCTCTTCTGAAAGAAGTAAAACCAATTATGGCATGGGCTCAAAGACATCTGTCCAATCTGTCGGCCGCCTACCTTCCCGGTGTCCAGAACGTCCAGGCGGATTTTCTCTCGAGGTCCGTTCTGGACAACGAGTGGCCCCTTCATCCAGAGATCTTCAGGTGGGTCATGTCTCTGGGATTCCTTCCGGAGGTAGATCTATTTGCTTCTCCAAGCAATGCCAAACTGGAGAAATTCTACACGATGTGGCGTTATCCCCAGGCCTATGGGGTAGATGCCCTGACGGATCACTGGAGCTTCCACAAAGCTTATTCTTTTCCCCCGGTACCAGTCATTTTCAAGTTTCTTCGGGGACTCAGGACAGAGAGAGTGGAGATCATAGCGATCCTTCCCTTTTGACCAAAGAGACCTTGGTTCCCTCTGTTGCTCCAACTGAGCTGTCAGAAACTGGTGTCCCTGCCATCCAGGCCGAACCTTCTGTCCCAGGGGCCTATTCTTCATCCCTGCCCAGCACAGCTTAATCTCATGGTATGGCTCTTGAGAGGGAAAGACTGAAAGCTCTTGGTTGTCCAAACGAGGCAATTTCCACGATGATGAGTGCCAGAAGACCCGGCACCAACAAGATTTACGAAAAAATCTGGTCTAAATTTAAAGATTATGTGGATAGCGTGTCCGGTTCCGTTACTGATCCAGGAATTCAGGATATCTTAGGTTTTCTCCAGTCCGGGCTGGACTTGTCACTGACGGTCAGTTCCCTTCGAGTCCAAGTCTCAGCTATTTCTGCCTTCACTGGAACTGCATGGGCGAAACATTCTCTGGTTCGCCAATTCTTCAGAGGTGCTGCTAGGCTGAGGCCTCCTAGAAAGCCCATGTTCCCCAAATGGGACCTTCCGCTAGTCCTGGATTTTCTTTCCTCAACTACCTTGGAGCGGGAAGATCTGTCCTTCCTTAAAAATCTTTCCATGAAGACTGCCTCTCTAGTGGCTATTACATCAGCCAAACGGGTTTCTGAACTCCGTGCCTTGGGATACAAGGAACCATTCCTACCTTTTTCCCTGATCGGGTAGTCTTGGTTCCGATGCTTGGCTCCAATCCGAAGGTAACGTCGGTCTTCCACGTTAACCAGGAGATTGTTTTGCCTACGTTTAAATCTTCAAATGAAGTATCCATCCATCCTTTGGATGTGGGGGAAACACTACGGTTATATCTGGAGACCATGGCTCCTTTTCGCCAGTCAGACCATCTTTTTGTTCTCTTTTACGGAAAAAACAAAGGTAAACAAGCATCTTCGAGATCCATAGCAAGTTGGATAGTTCAGACCATCCAGTGGGCTTATAGAGCCAAGGGACTGGCTTCTCCGGAGGTGGTGACGGCTCATTCCACCAGAGGGATCTCTATGTCGTTGGGCAGCTTCTCTTCACGTAGCTCCTGGTGTTATATGCAGAGCGGCTTCTTGGTCATCAATCAATACCTTCATGTCACATTATTGTGTTGAACCGGCTTCTTTGTCTTCAGTTAATTTTGGTTGAAAAGTTTTGTCTATTGACGGTGCAAATTAAACCTATTTTCTGTTAAACCAGCAGTTACCCGCCCGGGTGTGTATGGCTAGTTATTTCCCATACGTGTGTTGCCATGGAGTCTGTCAGGAAAATGGAAAATTTATATCAATACTTACCGTAATTTTCCTTTCCTGATGGACTCCATGGCAGCAGGATTCCCCTCCCATCTGCTGAAGTAGTCTATTTATGGAACACGGCTCCTGGTATGGAGCAAAAATTTATGGGAGTGGGGTCCTATAGGGTAGGAGAGGAGGCGGAACCTACCCATACGTGTGCTGCCATGGAGTCCAGCAGGAAAGGAAAATTACGGTAGGTATTGATATAAATTTTCCATTTTCATTTGTACTGATGGTTAAAATACATATTTGCTGTAAACATATTGTGCACGTACTATATTTTAAGGGCCTGATAGCCCATTTTTACTAAAAGGCAAAATAAAAAGTTTGTAACTAGGGTTGAGCGGACACCTAGATGTCCGTGTTCGACGGGTTCGGCCGAACTTTAAAAAAAAGTCCGGGTCCGTGTCCCGGACTTTTACCGAACTTTTCCCGGACACCGAACCCCATTGAAGTCAATGGGGACCCGAACTTTAAGGCACTAAAATGGCTCTAAAACACCAAAGGAAAGGGCTAGAGTGCTACAAATGGCAGCAAAACGTAATTAAGAGCATGGCAAGTGCTCTGCAAACAAATGTGGATAGGGAAATAACTTAAAACAACAAAAAAAAAACAGAAAAATAAAACAATGTTCTTCTTCATCTCTGAAGGACGAGGCCCATATGGAGTAGGAGGGAGGTTGAGGTGGTGGTGGATGTGGCGGTGACATAGGCATGCGCACAGGGTGTGCCTGGGCACACCCTAATCACCTAGGGCACATAGCATTGCCAGTGAGGAGATTGGAAAGATCTCCCTCGGACCTGCTCTGCTCTATTTCTCTTTGCCTACAGGTACATGGCTCCGATACATTACTCTCCCTGCTGGCAAACACATGCATGTGTATTTCAACTTTGGGGTGCACACCTTAATGCAATAGGCTGTGCACACCTATGGGCGGTGTAGGTGAAAGCGGCGGTGGAGGAGGACCAGGGCCGGATTAAGAGCATCATGGGCTTGGTGCTGAGGATTTTGAAGGGCCTTAAGGGCCGTGCCTTGCCATGCACCCAGAGGAGGAAGGGTGCAGCCATGCATGCCTAATTCAACATGGGATGCTGTCTCTGAAGCCCATAAACACATCCATGCATCGGCAACTGTCCCTCCTTGTCTGGCCTTCGCGCTGTGTGGGGAGGTTCTGAGGGTGCTGCCTGGGGAAGCGAGCATAGAAGCCAGACTTCTGTGTTTACAAGTGACAGAAGAGCGGTAACAGTGAATATGGCCAACCCGGGGCCTATATAAAAGGTAGGGGCCTGGAGCTGCAGCTCCAATAGCCCCTACGTTAATCTGGCCCTGAAGAGGAGGACGAGGTAGCCAACACTGCTTCTTTTCACAAATTTTAAATGAGGGTACACCCCAAAAGAGTGAGAAAGAGCAAAAATGGAACAATGGGTGGGTAAGGTCGGTATCCATTGCTATTCTGCACAAGGTACGGAAAAGTCCCGTGGGATCCATGCCTGGTTCATTTTAATGAACGTGAGCTTGTCCACATTGTCTCTGGACAGGCGGCTGCGCTTGTCTGTTATAATGCCCCCAGCCGTGCTAAATACCCGTTCAGATAATACACTGGCTGCAGGGCACGCCAGCACCTCCAAGGCGTAAAGGGCAAGCTCAGGCCATGTGCCCAATTTGGAGACCCAGAAGTTGAAGGGGGCAGACCCCTCATTCACTACATGTAGGCGTGTGCACACATACTGCTCCACCATGTTGGTAAAATGCTGCCTCCTGCTAAGACGTTCCATCTGAGCTGCTGGTGCTGCTGTTTGTTGTGGCGTGCTGACAAAGCTTTTCCACATTTCGGCCATGCTAACCCTGCCTTCTAAGGTGCTGGCGGTGCCCTGGTTGCGTTGGCGACCTCCTCCTCCTCCTCCTCTGCCTTGTGCTTCCACTGCGGCCCCGCTGTCAGATGGGAATGCCAGCAGCATGGCGTCTACCAGCGTGCGCTTGTACTCGCGCATCTTGCGATCGCGCTCCAGTGAGTGAATTAAGGACGGTACATTGTCCTTGTAATGGGGATCCAGCAGCGTGGCCACCCAGTAATCAGCACAAGTTAGAATGTGGGCAACTCGGCGGTCGTTGTGGAGACACTGCAGCATGTAATCACTCATGTGTGCCAGGCTGCCCAGAGGCAACGAAAGGCTGTCCTCTGTGGGAGGTGTATCGTCCGTGTCCTCTGTATCCCCCCAGCCACGCACCAGTGATGGCCATGAGCTGGCCTGGGTGCCACCCTGCTGTGAACATGGTTCCATCTCCTCCTCCAGCTCCTCCTCCTCCTCATCCTCCAGAACTGTGCCCCTGCTGGACAATTGTGTCCCTGGCGTTTGTGTGTGTGCAGGAACCCACCCTCGGAGCCCCTTGCGAATGACTGCCCTGAAAGCCTTGGAAATGTTACCTCTTCATCCTCCTCCTCCTCCTCATCCTGTGCCACATCCTCTTCCATCATCGCCCGAATTGTTTTTTCAAGGAGGCATAGAAGTGGGATAGTTAAGCTGAGAACGGCGTCATTGCCACTGGCCATGTTGGTGGAGTACTCAAAACAGCGCAACAAGGCACACAGGTCTCGCATGGAGGCCCAGTTATTGGTGGTGAAGTGGTGCTGTTCCGCAGAGCGACTCACACGTGCGTGCTGCAGCTGAAACTCCACTATGGCCTGCTGCTGCTCGCACAGTCTTTCCAGCATGTGCAAGGTGGAGTTCCACCTTGTGGGCACGTCACATATGAGGCGGTGAGCGGGAAGGCCGAAGTTACGCTGCAGCGCTGCCAGGCGAGCAGCAGCAGGGTGAGAACGCCGAAAGTGCGCACAAACGGCCCGCACTTTCTGCAGCAGCTCTGACATATCGGGGTAGTTTTTAAGGAACCTCTGCACCACCAAATTCAGCACATGCGCCAGGCAAGGGATGTGCGTCAAACCGGCTAGGCCCAGAGCTGCTATGAGATTTCGCCCGTCATCGCACACCACCAGGCCGGGCTTGAGGCTCGCTGGCAGCAACCACTCATTTGTCTGCTGTTCCATGCTCCTCCACAACTCCTGCGTGGTGTGTGGTTTGTCCCCCAAACATGCAAGTTGTAAAACTGCCTGCTGTCGTTTACCCCTGGCCGTGCTGAAGTTGGTGGTGAAGGTGTTACGCTGTCCGGAAGAGGAGGCGGTAGAGGATGAGGAAGCGGAGTAGGAGGAGTTAGGAACAGGAGGCAAACTGAAGCGCCCTGCAATCCTCGGTGGTGGAAGGACATGCGCCAAATTGCTATCCGCCTCAGGCCCATCCGCCACTGCATTTACCCAGTGTGCCGTTAGGGAGATATAACGCCCCTGACCGTGCTTACTGGTCCACGTATCGGTAGTTAGGTGGACCTTGGCACAGATGGCGTTGCGCAGTGCACACCTGATTTTTTCCCCCACTTGGTTGTGCAGGGAAGGGATGGCTTGCCTGGAAAAGTAGTGGCGGCTGGGCACGACGTACTGTGGGACAGCCACCGACATAAGGTTTTTAAAACTGTGCGTCTCCACCAGACGGAATGACAGCATTTCAAAGGCCAATAATTTTGAAATGCTGGCATTCAGGGCCAGGGATCGCGGGTGGGTAGGGGGGTACTTCCTCTTCCTCTCAAGTGTTTGGGAGATGGAAAGCTGAACGCTTCCACGGGACATTGTGGAGATGGTGGTTGGTGACCCAGGTGGTGGTGTTGCTGACAGATCGTCTGTTTGCGGGGTGGCAGGTGCCGGTATCACTACAGATGTGGCTGGAGCGGCCGAGACTGCAGAAGAAGAGGAAGCAGGATGAGCCAGAGACGTTTCTTGGTTTTGAAGGTGTGTACTCCACTGCAGCTCGTGCTTTGCACTTAGATGCCTGATCATGCAGGTTGTGCTCAGGTTGAGAAGGTTTATGCCTCGCTTCAGGCTCTGATTGCACAGGGTGCAAACCACTCGTGTCCTGTCATCAGCACATTTTCTAAAGAACTTCCACGCTAGAGAACTCCTTTGAGCTGACTTTGGTGCGCTCGTTCCCTTGCTGCGTTGGGCAGTAGCGGGCGTAGTGTCTAGGGCACGGCCGCTCCGCTTCTGCACCCTGCTCCCTCTTTTGCTGTGCTGGTGGCTCTGTGCGACCACCGCCTCTTCCTCCAAACTACTCAGGTCACCTGCATGACGTTCATTCCATGTGGGGTCGAGGACCTCATCGTCCTCCACATCATCTTCCACCCAGTCTTCACCCCTGCCCTCCTTGTCGGTCTCCACAATGCTGAACGCCGCAGCAGTTGGCACCTGCGTTTCGTCATCATCGGAGACGTGCTGCGATGATCCTTGCATGTACTCATCTTGAGAAATAAGTGGTTGGGCATCGCTGCACTCAATCTCTTCCACTTCTGGGGCAGGGCTAGGTGGATGGCCCTGGGAAACCCTGCTGACAGAGTTATCAAAAAGAAGAAGAGACTGCTGTATGGCTTGGGGCTCAGACTGCTTGCCTGATTTGCAAGGGGGTGAGGTGAAAGACGGTTGGACATCGGCTGCAGGTGCCAACTGTGACCTTTCTGCAGTAGACTGGGTGGGAGACAATGTGAAGGAACTGGAGGCACTGTCAGCAGCAAACCAATCTACTATCGCCTCCACTTGTTCTGGCCTCATCACTTCTAGGGGCGTATGATGCCCTACCAAATACTGATGCAGGTTCTGTCGCCTACTCACACTTGAGGAAGGTGTTTCACTTGTGCGTGTAGCTGGCACAGATCGACCACGTCCTCTCCTTGCAACAGGAGCTCTACCAGCAGCACCACGACCCAGGCCACGGCCCTTATTTGACGGTCTCCTCATATTTCTGTAATTTAAGATCTTGCCCTAGAAAGGTTTTTATTGAATAGCGGAATAGGAAATATGATCCAAAAAAGTGTATGTATCTCGCACTACCACACTAGGCCCCAATTACTATTGTTTCTACCCCTAAAAGGATGGATGAGGAGTAGGAGGAGTATGGAACAGACAGCACCCTCAAATCTTCAGAAGTATGAGATGAACCTCAAAAACTTGGAAAGGTGGATCTCACACGTACCGACACAGACTATCCCGCAATTCAATTGATCCTCAAAGGTTTTTATTGAATAGCGGAATAGGAAATATGATCAAAAAAAGTGTATGTATCTCGCACGTACACCACCACACTAGGCCCCAATTACTATTGTTTGTACCCCTAAAAGGATGGTTGAGCAGTAGGAGGAGGAGTATGGAACAGGCAGCACCCTCAAATCTTCAGAAGTATGAGATGAACCCCAAAAACTTGGAAAGGTGGATCTCACACGTACCGACACAGACTATCACGCAATTTAATTGATCCCCAAAGGTTTTAATTGAATAGCGGAATAGAAAATATGATCAAAAAGAAAGTGTATGTATCTCACACGTACACCACCACACTAGGCCCCAATTACTATTGTTTGTACCCCTAAAAGGATGGTTGAGCAGTAGGAGGAGGAGTATGGAACAGGCAGCACCCTCAAATCTTCAGAAGTATGAGATGAACCCCAAAAACTTGGAAAGGTGGATCTCACACGTACCGACACAGACTATACCGCAATTTAATTGATCCCCAAAGGTTTTAATTGAATAGCGGAATAGAAAATATGATAAAAAAGAAAGTGTATGTATCTCACACGTACACCACCACACTAGGCCCCAATTACTATTGTTTGTACCCCTAAAAGGATGGTTGAGCAGTAGGAGGAGGAGTATGGAACAGGCAGCACCCTCAAATCTTCAGAAGTATGAGATGAACCCCAAAAACTTGGAAAGGTGGATCTCACACGTACCGACACAGACTATCACGCAATTTAATTGATCCCCAAAGGTTTTAATTGAATAGCGGAATAGAAAATATGATCAAAAAGAAAGTGTATGTATCTCACACGTACACCACCACACTAAACCCCAATTACTATTGTTTGTACCCCTAAAAGGATGGTTGAGCAGTAGGAGGAGGAGTATGGAACAGGCAGCACCCTCAAATCTTCAGAAGTATGAGATGAACCCCAAAAACTTGGAAAGGTGGATCTCACACGTACCGACACAGACTATCACGCAATTTAATTGATCCCCAAAGGTTTTAATTGAATAGCGGAATAGAAAATATGATCAAAAAGAAAGTGTATGTATCTCACACGTACACCACCACACTAGGCCCCAATTACTATTGTTTGTACCCCTAAAAGGATGGTTGAGCAGTAGGAGGAGGAGTATGGAACAGGCAGCACCCTCAAATCTTCAGAAGTGTGAGATGAACCCCAAAAACTTGGAAAGGTGGATCTCACACGTACCGACACAGACTATCACGCAATTTAATTGATCCCCAAAGGATTTAATTGAATAGCGGAATAGAAAATATGATCAAAAAGAAAGTGTATGTATCTCGCACGTACACCACCACACTAGGCCCCAATTACTATTGTTTGTACCCCTAAAAGGATGGTTGAGGAGTAGGAGGAGGAGTATGGAACAGGCAGCACCCTCAAATCTTCAGAAGTATGAGATGAACCCCAAAAACTTGGAAAGGTGGATCTCACACGTACCAACACAGACTATCACGCAATTTAATTGATCCCCAAAGGTTTTAATTGAATAGCGGAATAGAAAATATGATCAAAAAGAAAGTGTATGTATCTCACATGTACACCACCACACTAGGCCCCAATTACTATTGTTTGTACCCCTAAAAGGATGGTTGAGCAGTAGGAGGAGGAGTATGGAACAGGCAGCACCCTCAAATCTTCAGAAGTATGAGATGAACCCCAAAAACTTGGAAAGGTGGATCTCACACGTACCGACACAGACTATCACGCAATTTAATTGATCCCCAAAGGTTTTAATTGAATAGCGGAATAGAAAATATGATCAAAAAGAAAGTGTATGTATCTCACACGTACACCACCACACTAGGCCCCAATTACTATTGTTTGTACCCCTAAAAGGATGGTTGAGCAGTAGGAGGAGGAGTATGGAACAGGCAGCACCCTCAAATCTTCAGAAGTGTGAGATGAACCCCAAAAACTTGGAAAGGTGGATCTCACACGTACCGACACAGACTATCACGCAATTTAATTGATCCCCAAAGGATTTAATTGAATAGCGGAATAGAAAATATGATCAAAAAGAAAGTGTATGTATCTCACACTTACACCACCACACTAGGCCCCAATTACTATTGTTTGTACCCCTAAAAGGATGGTTGAGCAGTAGGAGGAGGAGTATGGAACAGGCAGCACCCTCAAATCTTCAGAAGTATGAGATGAACCCCAAAAACTTGGAAAGGTGGATCTCACACGTACCGACACAGACTATCACGCAATTTAATTGATCCCCAAAGGTTTTAATTGAATAGCGGAATAGAAAATATGATCAAAAAGAAAGTGTATGTATCTCACACGTACACCACCACACTAGGCCCCAATTACTATTGTTTGTACCCCTAAAAGGATGGTTGAGCAGTAGGAGGAGGAGTATGGAACAGGCAGCACCCTCAAATCTTCAGAAGTATGAGATGAACCCCAAAAACTTGGAAAGGTGGATCTCACACGTACCGACACAGACTATCACGCAATTTAATTGATCCCCAAAGGTTTTAATTGAATAGCGGAATAGAAAATATGATCAAAAAGAAAGTGTATGTATCTCACACGTACACCACCACACTAGGCCCCAATTACTATTGTTTGTACCCCTAAAAGGATGGTTGAGCAGTAGGAGGAGGAGTATGGAACAGGCAGCACCCTCAAATCTTCAGAAGTGTGAGATGAACCCCAAAAACTTGGAAAGGTGGATCTCACACATACCGACACAGACTATCACGCAATTTAATTGATCCCCAAAGGATTTAATTGAATAGCGGAATAGAAAATATGATCAAAAAGAAAGTGTATGTATCTCACACGTACACCACCACACTAGGCCCCAATTACTATTGTTTGTACCCCTAAAAGGATGGTTGAGCAGTAGGAGGAGGAGTATGGAACAGGCAGCACCCTCAAATCTTCAGAAGTATGAGAGGAACCACAAAAAACTTGGAAAGGTGGATCTCACACGTACCGACACAGACTATCACGCAATTTAATTGATCCCCAAAGGTTTTAATTGAATAGCGGAATAGAAAATATGATCAAAAAGAAAGTGTATGTATCTCACACGTACACCACCACACTAGGCCCCAATTACTATTGTTTGTACCCCTAAAAGGATGGTTGAGGAGTAGGAGGAGGAGTATGGAACAGGCAGCACCCTCAAATCTTCAGAAGTATGAGATGAACCCCAAAAACTTGGAAAGGTGGATCTCACACGTACCAACACAGACTATCACGCAATTTAATTGATCCCCAAAGGATTTAATTGAATAGCGGAATAGAAAATATGATCAAAAAGAAAGTGTATGTATCTCACACGTACACCACCACACTAGGCCCCAATTACTATTGTTTGTACCCCTAAAAGGATGGTTGAGCAGTAGGAGGAGGAGTATGGAACAGGCAGCACCCTCAAATCTTCAGAAGTATGAGATGAACCCCAAAAACTTGGAAAGGTGGATCTCACACGTACCGACACAGACTATCACGCAATTTAATTGATCCCCAAAGGTTTTAATTGAATAGCGGAATAGAAAATATGATCAAAAGGAAAGTGTATGTATCTCACACGTACACCACCACACTAGGCCCCAATTACTATTGTTTGTACCCCTAAAAGGATGGTTGAGCAGTAGGAGGAGGAGTATAGAACAGGCAGCACCCTCAAATCTTCAGAAGTATGAGATTGTGTTCACTGTACCCCACAAAGATTGTGTTCACTGCACCCCACAAAGATTGTGTTCACTGCACCTCAAAAAGGATTTTGTTCACTGCACCCCACAAAGATTGTGTTCACTGCACCCTAAAAGGATTTTGTTCACTGCACCCCAAAAAGATTGTGTTCACTGTACCCCCCAAAGATTGTGTTCACTGCACCCCACAAAGATTCTGTTCCCTGTACCCCACAAAGATTGGGTTCACTGCACCCCACAAAGGATTTTGTTCACTGCACCCCAAAAAGATTGTGTTCACTGCACCCCAAAAAGGATGTTGTTCACTGCACCCCAAAAAGATTGTGTTCACTGCACCCCACAAAGATTGTGTTCACTGCACCCCACAAAGGATTTTGTTCACTGCACCCCAAAAAGATTGTGTTCACTGTACCCCCCAAAGATTGTGTTCACTGCATCCCACAAAGGATTTTGTTCACTGCACCCCAAAAAGATTGTGTTCACTGCACCCCAAAAAGGATGTTGTTCACTGCACCCCAAAAAGGATTTTGTTCACTGCACCCCAAAAAGATTGTGTTCACTGTACCCCCCAAAGATTGTGTTCACTGCACCCCACAAAGGATTTTGTTCACTCCACCCCAAAAAGATTGTGTTCACTGCACCCCACAAAGATTGTGTTCACTGCACCCCAAAAAGGATTTTGTTCATTGCACCCCAAAAAGATTGTGTTCACTGCACCCCACAAAGATTGTGTTCACTGCACCCCCAAAAGGATGTTGTTCACTGCACCCTAAAAAGATTGTGTTCACTGCACCCCACAAAGATTGTGTTCACTGCACCCCACAAAGGATTTTGTTCACTGCACCCCAAAAAGATTGTGTTCACTGCACCCCAAAAAGGATGTTGTTCACTGCACCCCAAAAAGATTTTGTTCACTGCACCCCAAAAAGGACGTTGTTCACTGCACCCCAAAAATATTGTGTTCACTGCAGCCCAAAAAGATTGTGTTCACTGCAGCTCACACACAGAAAAATGGATGTGGATCACTGACACCTGCCTATCTCCTATCCCACACCACACAGCAATATCGATTGTAGTTTGTAGAACACAGTTTCCCTAAAATTCAGCAGCAGCAGCCTCTCCCTAACAGGATTGAGAAGAGATCGTAGATCAGGATTGAGTGCAGAGTCACTCCACCCCCCACACAGCAATATCGATTGTACTTTGTAGAAATCACTGACCCTATAATTCAGCAGACTCTATCCCTAAAATGCCTACAACTCGCCCTGCCTAAACACTCCGACCTGTCCCTCAATTCTATCCGGACACAAATGGTTTTTCCCTGCCTGTCTTTCCCTAATCAGCAGCCAGCACGTTGATGTGTGCTCTGTCCCTGATCTAAGCAGCAGATTGAAGACGCTGCGGCTGCCTGGAACTTATAAAGACTTGGTCACATGCTTCAGACGGCCAATCACAGCTACTGAGACATTTGCAGGCATGGCTGGGATGGCTTAAGGCACACCAGTTAAACGATTGTTGATTGGCTGTTGAAAGCCCGCCATGAAAAGAGCGCCAAAGCATGCAAAACCCGTAAATAAAACGACCGAACACGGATTTTTACCCGAACATACAGTAAAGTGTCCATGTCCGTGTTCGGGTACAAAAAATCCAATTATTCGGTACGAACACGAATAATACAGTCCGTGTTCGCTCAACACTATTTGTAACATAGATTTTCTCATGCAGGGGTTTTTCTCCAGTAAATACACAACTGAAAATACTAGCCCACCTGGCTCTCTTGTGCTGGTCTCACAGACCACAGGTTTCTTTGGTGGGGATGACTTCACACTAATGCACACAGCTCCTCTAGTGTGGATGGCTCCACACTGACGCACACAGCTCTTCCGGCCCCAGGCCGTTTACTGTCTCTTACAGACACACAGGCTTTGGCTGCCACATGCAGCCTCTTTGACTACTGGAGACCTCCTGTCTCCCTTGGGTGGAGCAGTTTCTAACTGGGAGCTCTGAGGTCTTCCTAAACCTTTATTATAAAGGCTGCATGCACCTGAGCACACACCCTGCTGGTCCTCCACAAAACCCAGACACAGGGTTGGAGATTCCGTCCCACCCAAGACACTTTGGAATGTCCCAACTACAGAGCCCCATTCAGGTATACCAAAACATGGAGAAAGCTGCAAAAGCAGTTTTCTCCACTCCATAACCACGCTCTTTAGTCCTGCATGGAGCCAATGTGCACACTATGTGTCCTTTAACCACTTACCGCCCGCCCGCCGTCATATGACGGCGGGACGGTGCGGCTATAATCCTGGGCGGACGTCATATGACGTCCGCAGGAAATGCAGGGCAGGCACGCGATCGCGGGCGCGCCGCCGTGCACTGCCGGTGTCGGCGTGTCCCCGGGACACAGCCTGTCACCGGCAGGGGGGAAACAGCCAATAGGCATGGCTGTTTCCCACGTGATCGGCTGTGTTCCAATGACACAGCCGATCACAATAACGGAGCCCGGAAGATGACCGCGCATGCGCGATCGGGAGCGCGCAACACGGTCATGTCGGTGACACTGTGTTCCGTAGGAACACAGCTGTCACCGGCGGTAGTAAACAGTCACTGACAGTGACTGTTTACTAAGTGATCGGCTGTGAATCCATTCACAGCCGATCACAAAATGTAAACACAGAGCAGTAACTGACTGTTACTAGCTCTTCTCCCCTCATACAGTTTCCAGTATGAGGGGAGCAGAGCTAAAAATAGTGAGTTACTGCTCTGTACACATGTAAAAAAGTAAAATCACACAAATAAAGGTCCCTCCACACAGTCCTCAGCCCCCCCAATGTCACCTGTCACCCAACAGTCACCTCATCAGTGCCCAGAAATTGACACCCATAAGGCTACGTTCACATGTGAGCGCAGCGATCGCAGGCAGAATCACCGCAATTCTGCCCGTGATCCGGAAATCATTTCAAATTGCGGGACGCCTGTGCGTTGCCTGTGATTTGCAATAGCACCCCAAACGCTGTGCGATGTTGCCGCCATTTCCGCCTGCCGAATCGCGGTAACATCACGCAAACATCGCATGACGCCCAAAAAAGGTACAAGAGCTTCTTTGGGGCACAATGCGTTGTTTGCGTGATGTTACCTCGATTCGGCAGGCGGAAATCGCAGCAACATCGCACAGCGTTTGGGGTGCTATTGCAAATCACAGGCAACGCACAGGCGTCCCGCAATTTGCAATGATTTCTGGATCGCGGGCAGAATCGCAGTGAATCTGCCCACGATCGCTACGCTCACATGTGAACGTAGCCTAAAGTTCACCGGTCACCAGAGACTGCCATCAGTACCACCGTGCACCATCGCCCGTCACCTGTCACCCATCAGTGACCATCGCCTGTCACCCCATCAATCACCGTCACCTGTCACCCCATCAGTCATCGTCATCTGTCACCCCATCAATCATCGTCACTTGTCACCCCATCAGTGATCGTCACTTGTCACCCCATCAATCATCATCACATGTCACCCCGTCAGTGATTGTCATCTGTCACCCCATCAATCATCGTCACTTGTCACCTCATCAATCATCGTCACTTGTCACCTCATCAATCATCATCACATGTCACCTCATCAATCAACATCACCTGTCCCCTCATCAATCATCGTCACCCCATCAGTCATCGTCACCTGTCACCCCATCAGTCATCGCCACCTGTCACCCCATCAGTCATTGTCACCTGTCACCCCATCAGTCATCGTCACCTGTCACCCCATTAGTCATCGTCACCTGTTTGCCATATACATGCAATCACTTACTGACCGCCTAACGACTACATGCGTCGGCCATTAAAAGCTAAATACTGGGGTTATGGCAGCAGATAGCCCCCATAACCCTGATATTTTTTGAAACGGCGGGCGGTCAGCTTTCAGATAAGGGTGGTCCCAGTGGCGGATTCGCCACAGAATTACCCTTACGGTGCAGGGGAAGAGGTGCCCCCCCCCTCCTGCCGCGTCCCAGACGTTTTCCCAGCTTACCGGACCTGCCGGCAGCAGGGAAAACTATCCGGTCCCGGATCCTCAGAGACAGGAAGTCGAGTGAGGGCAAGATGGCCCTCACTCGACTCTATGGTCTTGGAGGACCGGAGCTACGTCAAAAGACGTTGCCTAGCAACCGGTTTAAAGGGCCGCTTTTTTTTTTTCTTTTTTCTTTTTTCCTCTTTCAACAATTTTTTTTTTTTCTTTTTTAGTGTAGTTGTGAGGTGTGAGGTCTTTTTGACCCCAGATCTCACAATAAAGAGGACCTGTCATGCCTATTTCTATTACAAGGGATGTTTACATTCCTTGTAATAGGAATAAAAATGATCAAAACATTTTTTTTTTAAACTGTGTAAAAATAAAAAAATAATAAATAAAATAAATAGGAAAAAAAATAAAATAAATTAAAGCGCCCTGTCCCCGTTAGCTCGCGCGCAGAAGCAAATGCATACGCAAGTCCCGCCCACGTATATAAACGGTGTTCAAACCATACATGTGAGGTATCGCCGCGACCGTTAGAGCGAGAGCTATACATTGAGCCCTAGACCTCCTCTGTAACTCTAAGCTAATAACCTGCAGAAATTTTTAAAATGTTGCCTATGGGGATTTTTAAGTACCAATGTTTGGCGCCATTCTGTGAGCATGCGCAATTTTGAAGCATGACATGTTGGGTATCTAATTACTCGGCGTAACATTATCTTTCACATTATGGAAAAAAAATGGGCTAAATTTACTGTTTTCTTATTTTTTAGTTCAAAAAAGTGAATTTTTTTTAAAAAAAATCGCATTTGGAAGACTGCTGCGCAAATATGGTGTGATAAAAAATATTGCAACGATCTCCATTTTATTCTCTAGGGTCTCTGCTAAAAAAAAATATATAATGTTTGGGGGTTCCAAGTAGTTTTCTAGCAAAAAAAATGATTTTAGCTTGTAAACACCAAGTGTCAAAAATAGGCCCAGTCTTAAAGTGGATAAATGGACAACTTTGTGTAAAGCGCTACTTGGATGTTAGGCCTATGTATGTGGCCAGGCTGTGAAAAAGTGTTACACATGTGGTATCGCCATACTCAGGAGGAATAGCAGAATGTATTTTGGGGTGCAATTTTTGCTATGTACATGCTATGTGTTAGAAATATTGCATAAATGGACAGCTTTGTGTAAAAAAAATGCGTTTTCATTTTCTTTCCACATTTTCCAAAAACTTGTGGAAAAAAAAATACATATTCAAAAGACTCATTATGCCTCAAAAATTATACGTTGGGCTGTTTGCTTTCCAAAATGGGGTCATTTTATGGGGGTTTCCATTGTCCTGGTGCTCCAAGGCCTTCAAAAGTACGATAGGTTGTCAGGAAATTATATGTGTAATTTGTGCTCCTAGAATGCCGGGCGCTGCTACTTGGATGTTAGGCCTCTGTATGTGGCCAGGCTGTGAAAAAGTCTCACACATGTGGTATCGCCATACTCAGGAGGAGTAGTAGAATGTGTTTTTGGGTGTAGTTGCAAGTATACATATGATGTGTGAGATAAATAACCTGTTAATTCGTCAATTTGTAAAAAAAAAAAAAAAAATATTCATTTTGCAAAGAGTTGTGGGAAAAAATGACAGCTTCAAAAAACTCACCATGCCCCTTATTAAATACCTTGGAATGTCTACTTTCCAAAAGGGGGTCATTTGGGGGGTATTTGTACTTTCCTGACTTTTTAGTGTCTCAAGAAATGAGATAGGCCTTCAGTACATCAGGTGTGGTCAAGTGTGATCAATTTTCGATGAATAGCACCATAACTTGTGGACTCTATAACTTTCACAAAACTACCAAATAATATACACTTATTTGGGTTATTTTTACCAAAGATAAGTAGCAGTATAAATTTTGGCCAAAATTTGTGAAGAAAAATTACTCATTTGCTAAATTTTATGACAGAAACAGTCTTTTTTTATTTAAAGCACAAAAAATAAAAAACCCAGTAGTGATTAAATACCATCAAAAGAAAGCTCTATTTGTGTGAAAAAAAGGACGCAAATTTTTTATGGGTACAGTGTTGCATGACTGAGTAATTGTCATTCAAAGTGTGAGAGCGCTGAAAGCTGAAAATCAGTCTGGGCAGGAAGGGGGTGAAAGTGCACTGTAGGCAAGTGGTTAAATTATCGATTTTACAGGGACAGCATCCCCTTGTGTCACAATATATTGTATGAGTCTTTGGGACTTTAGTCCAATCATGTTTTGGGCTAGTTTTGTGACTTCCCCTTCCTCTGGGGTTGGAATGGTCCTGATTGCAGTTCCCTTTCCTCCTCTTTTTCCTCTTAGGTTGAAAGGACTGGCTCTGGATCACAGAATGATGAGTCTGCAGATGACATTGCGGGAGATAAGGTGAGTTTTGCAGTGAAAGCTCCTTTTTTATTTTGACTAGAACAGGGTATTGATTAATATTTATTCTTTCCCGAAAGTTTTTATTGTTATTTTTAAAGTATGTGTACAGTACAAGTGCAAGCTCTTGTACAAAAATGAATGTTGTACTTTAACAAGTTTAAACTGTTTGACTAGTAACAAACAAGATTGCTAGAAATATAAGATCGTATGGTCATAAACCTGAATTTAGTTGAGGTGGACACCTTCCAGCCCCCGCAGCCACTGAAGGAGGAAAATGAAGAGATTGTTTGCTCTGTATGCAGCCACCCCACTTCCCCTGCTATCCATACCAGGGCCCCCTGGAGGGTGGTTCTGGGTCACAATTGTGATCTCTGTGACCCCTGTAGTTACATCCATGACTACCAGGAAGCAATGCTGTGGATACATGTAGCCAGGGAGTGGGGCGGGCAGTTAACCTTAACTTGTGTTTATGAGGGGGGTACGGTGCTCAACCAAACTACATACATAAATAAATGAATGACTGGTGTACTATTAAATAAATTAATAGTGCTCTGTTAAATCGATTGAACATCAATTACAATTTAAACATAAAAAAGTGTTCAATTATTGTGAAAAAAAAAACATGCAAAAGGTGAAAAGGTGCATAAATATTGCTAATTGAGTCTCTATTGCAAAAGGATCAGCAAGAGATATCTCAATCTCAAAACAGCTGGTGAATATCTTGAAGCTTGATAGAAGAAATTAATTTCACCTTCACCTCCACCCCTTCACCCAGTGAGTGCAAGATTAACTCCTTACCGGAACTATCTTACCCCTTGATTATAGGGGGTCACATAAGTGGTATTCTCTTTCTGCTGGTCAAACTGAGACGGTGATCCATCAATATTCCTCCATGATATTTTACCAATGGATAAGTTGGGTCACTTTCCCTTAAGATGTTTATATATTATATCCGTTTTAGATCATTATGACCAAGACGTATGTAACGAGAAGAAAGAGGGCTCTCATGGCGTAGTATCACACATTAAACAATTTATTGATTAAAAATGCACTTACTACAGTCATGTGTAAATAAGCCTTTCATAAGGAGATCGTGGTTTTCAGGGTATGGGAACGCTGCTTCCGCGTTCCATCTGCATTCCACCTCAAACCGGAAATTCCGCTGTTACGATCTCACGTTCCCGACTCGTTTCGTCAGGACATCGCCAACATCATCAGGGGTCATGTGATCGTAACCACCATATTAGGTTTATATAGAGGCAATATCCACCAGTGACCAATCCACTGCCATCCTTAATCGGAACCTCCCAACCAGGAAGTATATTTAGTTCCTGATTCCCGCTATGGATGCCCTTATGATCCAAACGTAATTATTAACACAATCAAAGTCTGCTAGTGGAAACCACCATTTTGGATGAAATAAAGGGAATAGTTGTATATACATGCACTAAATTAATGGTAACTTAAATTTTAGGATTGGTCAGTGGTTGTATTATGCCATATTACAATCAAATACATTCTTTGGGTGCATAAATTATTTCATGTTATATATTAATAACAGACCATAAAATTAATAGCAGGCCTTAAAATTAATATTCATAAATATATTAAATATTTTTTCTGAATAATTAAAATAATTTTAAAATATATATTGATGATTGAATATGAACTAATTATAATTTTATTTAAGATTATTTGGAGCTTAATTGATTTTAAAATATTATTATATTTAAAAATGTTATATATAAAAATGTATTAAATATATTGTTCGATATAACTATGTGGTTAAAATCAAGATTATAATTCAAGAGGTTGTCCCTGAAAATTGTGGCTGACAAATCCATATCAATGTTCATTCCTGAAGGATATAAATTATTCATCCGATATATCCATTCAGTTTCATTCATAGAGACTTTTTAGTCATATTGTCTCCTCTCCAATGGTTGTCAACTTTATCTATTCCACAAAAAGACAAACCACTGGGGTCCGTATTGTGATATAAACGGAAATGGTTTGAAAGACTGTGTTTTGGGAACCCTTTTTTCACATTGTTGATGTGTTCTAATGCACAGTTTGCGGGTGGTTCTCCCAACATACTGTAACCAACAAAGGCATGTGATCAAATAGGTGACGTGAGTTGACTGACAAGGAATTAATTTTTGTTATTTTGAAGGTTTGGCCTGTATCATTAGACTGGCCACAACTTTTCTAGGGTTCTTAGCCGTCTTACATGCTTTACATCTTCCACATGGAAAAAAGCCATTTTGACCCAGAAATGTGACCTTCTTTCTTGGGGGGTCTAGTATATTTGGTGCTATACTATGTCTGAGGTTTGGGGCCTTTCTATAGATGAATGTAGGTTTGCTGGGTGGGATCCCATTTAGAGTCCTATCCTTTTTAAGAATAGGCCAATGTTTCCTTATAATTGACTCTATCTTTTTGTAGTCCCGATTAAAGTTAGTGAGAAATGCTGTTTCTCCCATGTTGTTTCTTCCTTTATCTTTAGTCACTAGCAAATCTTTTCCAGGCATCAATCTTACCCTCTCTTGTATATTTTGTACACTATCTCTATCGTACCCTTTCTCACCAAATCTTGTTGTTAGCAGATTGGATTGTTCTACATAATCTTCCTCTAGATCAGTGTTTCTCAACTCCGGTCCTCAGGGCACACTAACAGGCCAGGTTTGCAAGAAAACTGAAATACATCACAGGTGATATAATTTGCTGCTCAGTGATTGCAGTATTCTGGTCTGCATCTCCAAAAGTTAATACCTAAAATCAAGCATGTTAGGGTGCCCTGAGGACCGGAGTTGAGAAACACTGCTCTAGATGATTGATAGAGCCAATTATTAAATTGAGCCTCTGAGGAAGAAACGCATCAGCCGATTTCCTTGACTAAGACAGTGGACTCCAGCATTATGGACATTGTCAGTCGGATTTGATATGCTGGTTTACATCACTTGTTTGTGAGTAGACATTTTTTAATAATTTATTAACCACTTTACCACTAGAGCATTTTGCTGTCTTACGTCTGGGCTACTTTTTGCGATTCGGCGCTGTGCGACTTTAACTGACAATTGCGCGGTCGTGCAACGCCATACCCAAACGAAATTTACGTCCTTTTTTTCCCACAAACAGAGCTTTCTTTTGGTGGTATTTGATCACCTGTGCGATTTTTACTTTTTGCGCTATAAACAAAAAAAGAGCATAAATTTTGAAAAAACAACAATATTTTTCAAATTTTTTTATATGAAATTCCCCCCAAAAAAATGTAAAAATCAAAATTTTTTTAAATTTTTGGCCAATTTGTTTTCTGCTACCTGTGTAAATTTAAGTTAAAACAGCGCTAGCAACAGATATAAAAACAAATGGTACAATCAATATAAATACAATGGTGCTTTAACTATAAAAAGTCTCTTAATAAAATTAATATAAATTATTATAAAGGTGCTCTAGTGCAAATCTTGGTTCCTTCAGTGCAAGTGGATAAAGGTGCTCAAGTGCATATCCATCCAGGTGTATTGAGTGCTCACACGAGTGACCCTCCAGGTCCCCTACTCACCACACTATGGATGGTTCAGCGTGTTTGGGTACAATGGGACTATGACATCCGTGCTCCAATAATTCATCCAAATTAGAATCCCTCCGTTGAGATAAATATGGGTTTCCCCGATATATGTGGATGAAAGAAAGGGGCTGATAGTGTAATACGTTCCAAAAAATATATTTATTCCCCCACAGTTTAAGTTGTACTTACAAGATCAAATGAATGAGAAAGCGATATAACAAACAGGAACGCCGCTGTTAGCGTGCGTTCCACCGAGACCAGGAAGCCCGACCGGAAGTGACGTTACGTGGCTCCACGCCGGAAATACGTCGACGCGTTTCACCCTAATAGTGGGCATTTTCAAAAAGACGTATTTCCGGCGTGGAGCCACGTAACATCACCTGACGTATTTCCATACCCATACGTCGCTCCTCAGGAGTGAACATGGGGGGTGCGCGCGTGGCAATTCATGAGAGGGTAAATTGATCTGCGGGGCCGGTGGCAGCGATTGACGCCAGGCACTTGTGATCACTCCCTGGGAAGACAGAACGGCAGCCTGTCGTAAAAACGGCAGACCGTTGTTCTGTCAGTTATCATCATAGGGCTCATGTGTTCCTCCTATTTAGGAACACAGGTCCCTGTGTTGATCCAATAAGCCCATCCCCCTCACAGTTTAAAAACACCTCCTAGGCTCACATTTAACCCTTTGATCGCCCCAGGGTTAACCCCTTCCCTGCCAGTGTCATTATTACAGTAACAGTGCATATTTGTTAACACTGATTACTGTAGTAATGTCACTGGTCCCCCCAAAAATGTCAAAAATGTCAGTTAGGGGTCCGATCTGTCCGCCGCAATGTCACAATCCCGCTAAAAATCACTGATCGCCGCCATTACTAGTAAAAAATAAATAAATATATAAAAATGACATAAATCTTTCCCCTAGTTTGTAGACAGAATAACTTTTGCGCAAACCAATCAAAATACGCTGTTTTTGGTCCTAACTCATTAGAGTCTCCACAATGGTAGCACATGCATTTGAATAGATAGGCAGAAGGAAGGACTACAGAAAACAGGGTGCCTTGATGGGGCCTGTAGCTTTTGCATGTATTTGCAATTATGTGCAGACTAAACCCCTGTTCTTACTGCATATTGTTAGACAGGTCACTTGGGTTGGTCGCTGGTTGGTTGGTTGGTTGGTTGGTAAGTGTGAGCTTGAAAATTTTTTATTTTATTTATTTTTTTTTTTTGTTTGACACATACATCGCCCTTGCAGTGTTCTTTGCTGCAAAGACCCGTTACGTATAGTTGGAGGCAGTGGCCACTTGCTTGTATTTTGAATATATTGGTCAACGCATATTGTTAGACAGGTCAATTCGGTTGGTCACTGACTGGTTGGTAAGTTTGAGCTTGGAACTCTCTCTGTATGTGGTTTGATAGTCTCTAAAGAAAAAAAAAAAAGGTAGCGGTAGTAGCAATATTTATAATGTTAGTTTAAATTATGACATAATTGACATAATTGTACTCTATGACCCTACTATACCCTATGTGGTTGCAGTTAATGTGGTTTTTGAACATTAATTTGCAATGCATTTTTGCATGCGTTTTTCATGTGTTTTTTTTCTCTTTTTACAAACAAATGTATAGCTGGATGTTTAGGAGTGTCCTTAACAACCAATGCATCATAAGCTGTCAGCGTGGTTCCCCGCTGACAACTGAATGTAAAAAAAAGAATTGCCAGCAGTAACAAAATTTGAAAAAAAAAACAGAGTGGGCCCCCCCCCCCAATCCATACCAGGCCCTTCAGGTCTGGCGACAATCCACATTGAGATCTACATTGAGGGACATTGTTTTTTATTTTTAAAATAAAGGACTTGTCAAAAACTGCCTACTGTAATTTTTTACACTACACATTTTTTTTGTAACCCATACTCATTCACATGGGGGGGGCAGGATCTGAGAGACCCTTTTTTAAAGCCAGTCCAACATCAGTGCCTAGGCTCACAAATGCAAATGGACAAACATTCCAAAAAGGCGCATTCTTAATCCTTATGGACAGCCTTCCCAGAAGAGTTGAAGCTGTTATAGCTGCAAAGGGTGGGCCAACTCAACATCAAACCCTACGGACAAAGACTGGGATATTTATTAAAGTTCATGTGTGTGTGTAAGGGCAGGCATCCCAATACTTTTGGCAATATAGTGTATATGTAAATGCAATTGTTTTTTTTTTTTTATATGTGGGCTGATTAAAGAAGATATTACAATATGTCAGTGTTTGTTCTCTTTGTCAGTGTTTGTTCTCTTTGGTACATGTCTGTGGATAAGAGATGAGCTGATGGCAATCTAAAACCACTTGCCGACCACCTAACTGTAAATATACGTCATCATTCTGACGTTAAATACCAGGGGTTATGGCTGCATCTAGAGATGCCGGTATCTTTTTTTTCTACCAGCAGTCGGCTTTAGGATAAAAGTCATCCAACTGGCAGATGCGCAGCTAGATCACTTTTAGAAGCAGCGGGAGAAGTGACCCCTCCCAGGCTAACATAACCGATCGGTAGCTCCGGGAACCATCCAGCGTTGGCAGCAATTTTTCAAAGAGATAAGTGATGGCTAGATGGCCACCGCTCTTCTCTATGCTCTTGGAAGACTGGAGTGATGTCAATGTCCAGTTCTCGGCCCATATCAACATGATTTTTTTTTTCTTTTAAGGGTAGGGGAGAAATTTGGGGTATTTTATTTTAGACCCAGATCTCTCCATAAAGAGGACCTGTCATGCTGTAATGATTAACATTTTTTTTAAAAGGACAGTGTAAAAATGTAAAAAATATAATAAAATAAATTAAAATTTTTTTTTAAGCTTCAAAGCACCCCTGTGTACTCATGCGCAGTAGTAAACGCATACATAGGTCACACCCATAAATGTTATTGGTGTTTGTCGTGAACTTCTGAGCAAGAACAATAATTCTAGCACTAGACCTCCTCTTACCTCCTCTGTAACTCTAAACTGGTAACCTGTAGAAATTTTTAAAGCGTCAACTATGGAGATTTTTAAGTACGGTAGTTTGGCACTATTCCATAAGCATGATATGTTAGATATCTAGTTACTCGGCATAACATCATCTTTCATATTATCCAAAAAAACTGGGGTTTTTTATTCATTAAAGTGTATTTTTTTTTTCAAAAAAATTGCGTTTAAAAAAAACGGCTGCGCAAAAACCGTGTGCCATAAAAGATTTCAACAACTGCCATTTTATTCTCTAGGGTCTAAAAAAATATATAATGTTTGGGGTTCTAAGTAATTGTGTAGCAAAAATACGGATTTTAACTTGTAAGCAACAAATGTCAGAAAAAGGTTAACCCATTGTTACCTGAGACACTTGGCAGAACCTGGGGGCCGATGAGAGTAATTTTTGAAGTTTTCACTGCTGAGGACATAAAGATTTTTTTGGGCATTAGCTCCTTGTTGGCTGGACTTTTAGAATTAAAATATCATCATGACAGCAACCCCATGTTTGATACCAACTGCTTTTTGTACTTTATCTTGTTTGAAAAATTCTTAATAAAATCTTTATTGAAAAAAAAAAAAAATGTCCTACTGCAGCTCAGGAAACATGGATTGGAAACATGTCTCTTTTATCTTGTTTGTTGGCCTGTACAGTTCAAAAGCCATAACAAAATAAAGCAGACAATGTGTTACCTCTATATTCTACTATTCGTTTTTGATTAAATATTTGCATGATAAAAAGTGAGGAGCTTTTGCAAAAGGGCATTTTTATTTATATGTGCCTGGGGCAGCAGGATTTGTAAATTCTAACCACCTATGCCCTGGTTTCAAAAAGAGAGATCTCCATGGACATTTCTGACACATAGGTGTCTATTAAAAATGTATGGTGATGAATGGCAAAAAATGCTCAGTGAAAAATGAACACACACACTGGAGATGATAGAGATGACTAAGTTTAGAGCAAAGAAAAAGCCCTAGTCAGTGTATAAGACCTAAAATAAATGTATTCAGTGGACTTACAAAACAGCAATGGGACTTTCATTCAATACTGTTATGCAAAACTATTTCTCCTAGAGAAGCTGGACACTATCGCTCAGCAATCTAAACCTTTGAAGTGTTTCATTTCTAGAGGGCGTCACTATATGGAACATACATTTTCAGCAGAGGAGATCTCCCTTCACATGACTCCCTTCAAATACTCCAAATGGTACCTTCAGGTGGCAGCCTTGGATGCTCTCGGCAAACTCCGGATCCAAGCATAGCTGACTACCCCGATTTTTAATGCTCCCTGGTCATTACAGATGATCTACTTATCTTTATTAGGTTTTGGCCTAATGTTCATTATGTATTACTTACCTGATACCTTTAAGTATAGTTATTTGTAATACTCTGTTGTTGTTGGCTTCTACTCCTTAAGCCCTCCCTTACCTAGAATCCTAAACGAGAGATACATGCATTTACTCAGATGCCCCACTGTTTGAATGTTTGTTAGTTACCAGTACACCCATACGCTATTAGTTGGATCCCTTGAATGGTTGATCATATTTTGATATCTCGCCATATCATGCCATCTCTATCCCTCAGATGTCTTTTGAATTGCCATAACTCTGTTCTTACTACAGTATTGAAAACATATTATGTCTGTGCCTTTTGTACTTGACTATGTTGAATACAGAATTAAAATATCAAAAGATTGAGTCTGGCATAATTGAGTCTATCTGTGTGTGAATGTGGAGGAAAAATGAAAACATTTTTTGCACAAACCACAGTGGCATTTTTTTAGAGGACTTTTGTTGCATAAAGTCACTGGATTATTTATTTTGCATTGGCACTTTCATGCATTTTTTATTGCATTTTCATGACTTTGTATTTATATATTTAGTTATTGCAAAGGTCATCTTTGGTCAGTGGTTCCCACTTTCTGCATCTTGCAAACCTCCGATGCGTAGTGCATTGTTGGTCTTTGTACCAGTTGGTCTTGGTAACAATTTTTTCAATAACCTCATCGGTCAAAAATAATTGTAGGTATGCCAAGGGGTTGTCATGGTCAACATCAACTTTCATACCAGGTGCTCCTGTAAATGGGAATCTTGGGGGCACTGCCTGATCCGTACCGCAGTCAATAGAGCACCAAGTCCGCACATCGCTGAGCTCAGTCGCAGAATCATCGCTGTTGTCACTTTCCGTACCTGATGAGGAAGTTTCCCATTAATTGCTATCGCTCAGTTCTTCAAGTAACTCCAGTTCATCTAAAAACGCTTTTGCGCAAAAAGAACGTTTTTTTGGACGCCATGGTTGTTCTCAATTTTCCAGGCACAAAGAACTGGAAGAGCACAGGCAGGGCACTGGAAAATTCACCAGGTGAAATCCTGAGGTGAAATGGCATGATCCAGTGTAATCCGTTAGGATAACAATTTTGTATCATGTCATTTGTTTTATTCACTTTTTTGAAATTGCCGCCGGTTCCACCATCCCTGCATCGCGACGCTCGCAGGGAAGGGAACCGGAAGACAGATGGCGGCATCTGCCAAGCACACATCGGGAGGACAGTGGGAGGATGGCTGAAGGATGGCTGGAGAGGACGGCGGGGGATCCCAGGGGAAGGTGAGTTTGATTGTGGGGTAATCCTGAGTGTGTTTCGGGGTTACCGCTTTTGGTACTCCACATTAACCCCGAGCCACACTCAGGAACACACTCAGGGAGGTTAAAGGAAAGTTGAAAAATAACATACCTACTGGCCAAATCGCTGGTAATAATAAAGGAAAAAAGCCTAAAAAATAAAACAAATGCAGCAACCACGTATTTAAAGTGAGGAGGTGCAATTTATTTATTTTTTTTCTTTCTGGGTTTAATACTTCTTTAAAGCTGAACTCCAGGTATAACCTAATGGTGTAATTACATTGTTCTAGCTTGAAGCACTATAAGTATGCGTATCTGTACTACTACTACTACAGTGAATGCTGCAATCTTCTAGGTCCTCCTCTCTACCTTGTCCAATCAAAAGGGACCATTAATTCATTAAATAAAATGTAAGGTCTTCAGTGAATGGTGGCGGTGCTGAGTGAGCAGCTCTCTGTGATCTATGTGCAGTCGAGTAGCCACTCGGTTTCCTTAAGGAAATCACTGTCGTTGGGCCATCTGTAGCAGTGAGATATGTATACTTACATTAGTCCAAACTCTCCAAATGTAGGTATGCAATTGGGACCATACCTAATCGTAGCCTTTAGGCTAAGTGTCCTTTAAACAAAAAATGTTCTTTATTATTGCACTGGGTTTAGGTTATATAACAACTTCCTAATTTAGGTTCAGATAATGTTTGACAGAGTTGGCAAAGGCAGATGTTCAAGTAAATTTGCAATTGCTTTATTTCTTTCCTATACATTCAGCTTAGATGAATGTGCACATTAAACTAATAATTACTTTGTATCTTGAAAGCCCGCAGTGACCTCCAGTGGCCAGCCTGTCAGAGTTCAGTAGTGGTCCTATGACAGTCCTGTTATTTATGGTAGTATTTCTGAGAATTAATTTACATCTCTTTATATGGTAATCAGTTATACCTATTGCCTCCACTTTCGTGCAGTACATTGGTATCTAAATAACAAATCACAAACAGAAAATCACAGGGGGCTCCAATAGACAAAGAGGAGCAGCTTTAGTAGACAAGAGTTAGTAAAGCACTTTTCTATCATAGAAACAGAGGTCTAAGTTACATGCATGTGCCAATATATGTGGAAGCCACTTGCCACAGCAAGATAAAGTGTAGTCCTACTGTGCTCTTTTAGTTGTAACTGGTACAAATTAGTGATACGTGCAAATTTGAAACAGCGCTAGCAAAACCATATAACCATAAAATGACAATCAAATGTTAGATAAAAAATATACAATAAATATAAATAAAATAATCAATGAGTCCTTTAAAAGTGATAAAATCCAAAGAAAGTGCTCAGGTGCAAATGTTCTATCCAAACCGGTGCTCAAGGTGACTGATAGACCCTCTTGGTTCCCTACTCATCACAATGGAAAATCTCAATCGCTTGAAAGATCCAACAGAATGTTGCACTCAGGCTTTTGCTGGGGATAACTCGAGATCGGGATATCTCCTATGGAACTGATCCAAAAACACCTCCGAGGACCCCAAAAATGGAAAGACAAAAGGACCACAAATGGTGTAGTATGCTAATACAAGGTTTATTACCCTAATACAGTAAAAGACATACTCACAAAAGCAGTTAGTAATGGCGCAGTATATCGGAACAGATATTAGCGGGCGCCGCTGGTAGCGTGCGCTCCACTGTCAATCCAGGAAGTAAACCGGATGTGACAATGCGTTCCAGCCGTACCGGAAGTGCGTCAACGCGTTTTGCCCGCCTATTGGGCATTTTCAAAGACCAAAAAAAAAACTGTGCAGCTTTGTAAAATGTTCATTAATTTTATTGTCATACTTGTAGGCCATTTGTCCTTCCCCTACCCCTACGTCAGGCCGAAAACTCCCAGTTAGCTAGGATGTGAAAACCATAGGAGGCTCACTCCTAGCATTACAGGAAGGACAATTGAACTGTTTTCATGTGCTAGCAACAAGCCAGGCTCCAGGGGGACCCAAATGGTCTACACAAATGATAATAAAATGAATGAACATTTTTAAAAGCTGTATAGTTGTTTAACCACTTCAATACTGGGCACTTTCACCCTCTTTCTGCCCATGCCAATTTTTAGCTTTTAGTGCACTTTGAATGACAATTGCACGGTCATGCAACACTGTACCCAAATGACATTTTTATTATTTTTTTTGACAAAAAGAGTTTTCTTTTGGTTGTATTTAATCACCACTTGTTTGTTTTTTTTATTTTTTTGCTAAACAAATTAAAAAAGTTATACAATTTTGCAAAAAAGTAATTTTTCTACCTACCACTGCTGTGCTCTGATGAGGCTGCACTGATGGGCACTGATGAGGCAGCACTGATGGGCACTGATGAAGATCTGGATGGCAGCAATCATCAGCTGCCATCTGGAGCTGCAGAAAAAATGTACACTAAAACTACACCCAAGTCTGTTGGGCTATATAATCCCATGAAAATTTCCAAACCTAGGTTTCCCAAAAGTAGCTGAACATTGTGTTTGAAGCCCTAATTGGCTAAAGCAAATGAAGACTTTGCCCAATCAGGGCACAGAACACTGTCAGAGCACTGATTGGAGAAAGTAATGATGACTGTGTCCAATCATGGCTCGTTACTCACACCCCACACTATATAAAAGGTTCCTTCCCAGACCAGCCATTTGCAGTGTGATATTCAAGTGGATATAAATAGAACAGGGCTCTGTTTGTTGCTACTAGTGAGTTAGTGTGCTATATTGTGCTATTGTGATTCTATTGTGAGTGTAGAGTGTCAGTGTAGTGTAAATATAGTGATAGTGCAGTGTGAGTGTAGTGTGACCTTCCTTTTTTTACTTTAGTGTCAGTTTAGTGTGTCATGGCAGGTTTATAGCTGTATATTAAAGTGTATTTGTTCAGTGTGTCAGGGCAAGTTTACTGTTTATTGAAATATGTCAGTGTGGAGTGTAAGGGCACTTTTATCGGTATATTGATTTGCATTTGTGCACTTTTACTGCAGTATATTGAAGTGCGTTAGTGCACTTTTACTGCAGTATATTTAGGTATGTTAGTGCACTTTTGCTGCAGTATATTGAAGTGCGTTTGAGCACTTTTACTGCAATATATTGAAGTGTATTAGTGCACCTTTAATGCAATATATTGAAGTGCGTTAGTGCAGTTTTATGGCAGTATATTGTAGTGTGTCAATGGAGTGTGCCTGTGTAGTGAGTCCTCAAGTTAAATTGCACCTAACACCACTTTTCATTGATTAAAGTGCATCCAAGTACACATTTCCCTGTCTGTAATATATTTGGGTAGTAAGCCCCCCCTCCCCGCAAGTCTAGGAGGCCAACAAGGAGAGGCAGACGTTACTATGGCACTGTGAGGGGGACAGCAGCGTCTGTGTCCACAGACAAAGGTGGATGCGGTCCATCCTCAGGCAGGGCACCATTTCCTCTGTTTAATGATGTTGCCTGTGCTATGCAGCCACAGCATACGGAAAAGGTGGTGGACTGTCTTACTAAGCCATATTCATTCACTATCACCCTAGCAGTGACTAGTGCACAGTCCACCGCAGCTGCCAGAGCGACTTATTCTGCCTCCCTGTCTACAGTTTCTGCCATAGCCCCAGCATCATGCATGAAGGAGTCAGATGAGTTATTTGAACACAGCATCACTCACTTGCTTCTTGATGATGCACAGGCATTACTTGATTCTGATGTTGGTTTTGAGGTTGAGGAAGGGAGAACGCTGATTAACAATAAATTGTCAGGCATGTTCCCCCATGAACTTGGACCTAAGTGTACTATATTTTGGCTTCTTCACATAAGGCTTGCTCACTGTGATGCAAAGCTTTGTTTTTTACATCTAAAGTCTGCCAAAGAGACACCAGAATTTATGCAAAAAAGCTCTAATCTTGTTCCGAGTACACTAAATGGTGGCCTCATCATACATACTAGCTCTCCAAGTCGTTGTTTACAAAATAAAGAAAGCTTGCAGAGAAAATCAATTTAAATGTCATTTTTATCCTTTTATATGTCAGTTTTGCTGCAGCAGGTTCAATACACGGTACAGATGCACCACTTTACAAGCAGACTATGGAGACCCCCCAGGCACTATATTTAAAGGAATTTTTCATTTTTAATATTTCACTATAAGCATCACAAAATCACTGCTCATTTAAAAATGATCTTTTTTACAATTTTCTTTTTCATGGATACATGTCCCCCAGGGCAGTACCCAGCGCCCTATTCCCTTTGTATGCCCAATAAATTGCATATAAGCATTCAAAAGGGGCATTTTTGATTTTTCGAATTTTGGGTCCCACAGATATTGATGGGGTTTGTTGTTCGGCTCCTAACTTTTAGGATGTTTGAAAGTTCTGGCACGAACCAAACAGGGGCTCGTTCGGCCCATCTCATCCCAAGAATGGCAGATAATCATGGGAGCTCGAGACCAAGTTAAAAGAGGAGGATTGGTCCCTTGGAGAATCTTCTAGAGTGAAAGCCCCAAATCTTACATTATGCCTTCCAAGTCTGATGGGCAGCTAGCAGTGGCGGCTGGTGCTCAAAATTTTTTTTTGGGGGGGGGGGGCGCAAAAAGAAAAATGTAATAGGTATTGCTTCGTGTCAAAAAACGTGGTAAAAATTGCGTGACTTTGAGGCCATGGTACAGGCATGGCACAGGTGATGGTATAGACATGGCACAGGTGATGGTACAGTCATGGCACAGGTGATGGTACAGGAGATGGTATAGGCATGGCACAGGTCATGGCACAGGTGATGGTATAGGCATGGCACAGATATGGTATAGGCATGGCACAGGTCATGGTACAGGCAAGTCACAGGTAATGGTACAGGAGATGGTATATGCCCCCTTTCAATGCAGAGACCAGCGTACATGCCCCCTTCAATGCAGAGATCAGTGTGCATGCCCCCTTCAATGTAGTGACCAGCGTACATGCCCCCTTCAATGTAGTGACCAGCGTACATGCCCCCTTCAATGTAGTGACCAGCGTACATGCCCCCTACAATGTAGTGACCAGCGTACATGCCCCCTTTCAATGCAGAGACCAGCATACATGCCCCCTTCAATGATGTAGTGACCAGAGTACATGCCCCCTTCAATGTAGTGACCAGCGTACATGCCCCTTCAATGCAGAGTTCAGCGTGCATGCCCCCTTCAATGCAACTGTGCTGTGCCCCCACAATGCAGAGTTCAGCGTGCGTGCCCCCTTCAATGCAATTAACTTTATGCCGTGCCGTGCCCCCATCAATACAGAGTTCAGCGTGCGTGCCCCTTTCAATGCAGTGTTAGACCGGCTTCCTGATTGGAGGAGGAGGAGGAGGAGAATCGGTGTGAAAATGGCGAATTTTCATTCGCTATTGTCACACAATGGGTGGGCTCGGGAAGCACTGCTCTGCGCCCCAGGTCCACCCTTTCCATCGCCCTATTAGAGCCTCTGGCTCTAATCAGGTGATTGAAAAAAAAAACCCATTGCTCTCCATGTGTCAAGCTCCCCTGCATGCAGATTAGGGGGCCGAATGCATGGATGGGTGGGCCGCGCCCCTGCGCCCTCAACACACCAGCCGCCACTGGCAGCTAGGGTACATGTGTAAAAAATTGCCATACGGAATTATATACAGTGCCTTGCGAAAGTATTCGGCCCCCTTGAACTTTGCGACCTTTTGCCACATTTCAGGTTTCAAACATAAAGATATAAAACTGTAATTTTTTGTGAAGAATCAACAATAAGTGGGACACAATCATGAAGTGGAATGAAATTTATTGGATATTTCAAACTTTGTTAACAAATAAAAAACTGAAAAATTGGGCGTGCAAAATTATTCAGCCCCTTTACTTTCAGTGCAGCAAACTCTCTCCAGAAGTTCAGTGAGGATCTCTGAATGATCCAATGTTAACCTAAATGACTAATGATGATAAATAGAATCCACCTTTGTGTAATCAAGTCTCCGTAAAAATGCACCTGCACTGTGATAGTCTCAGAGGTCCGTTTAAAGTGCAGAGAGCATCTTGAAGAACGAGTAACACACCAGGCAGGTCTGAGATACTGTTGTGGAGAAGTTTAAAGCCAGATATGGATACAAAAAGATTTCCCAAGCTTTAAACATCCCAAGGAGCACTGTGCCCACGATAATATTGAAATGGAAGGAGTATCAGACCACTGCAAATCTAGGAAGACCTGGCCGTCCCTCTAAACTTTCAGCTCATACAAGGAGAAGACTGATCAGAGATGCAGCCAAGAGGCCCATGATCACTCTGGATGAACTGCAGAGATCTACAGCTGAGGTGGGAGACTCTGTCCATAGGACAACAATCAGTCGTATACTACACAAATCTGGCCTTTATGGAAGAGTGGCAAGAAGAAAGCCATTTCTTAAAGATATCCATAAAAAGTGTCATTTAAAGTTTGCCACAAGCCACCTGGGAGACACACCAAACATGTGGAAGAATGTGCTCTGGTCAGATGAAACCAAAATCGAACGTTTTGGCAACAATGCAAAACGTTATGTTTGGCGTAAAAGCATCACAGCTCATCACCCTGAACACACCATCCCCACTGTCAAACATGGTGGTGGCAGCATCATGGTTTTGGCCTGCTTTTCTTCAGCAGGGACAGGGAAGGTGGTTAAAATTGATGGGAAGGTGGATAGAGCCAAATACAGGACCATTGAGGAAGAAAACCTGATGAAGTCTGCAAAAGACCTGAGACTGGGACAGAGATTTGTCTTCCAAAAAGACAATGATCCAAAACATAAAGCAAAATCTACAATGGAATGGTACACAAATAGACATATCCAGGTGTTAGAATGGCCAAGTCAAAGTCCAGACCTGAATCCAATCGAGAATCTGTGGAAAGAACTGAAAACTGCTGTTCACAAACGCTCTCCATCCAACCTCACTAAGCTCGAGCTGTTTTGCAAGGAGGAATGGGCAAAAATTTCAGTCTCTCGATATGCAAAACTGATAGAGACATACCCCAAGCGACTTACAGCTGTAATCGCAGCAAAAGGTGGCGCTACAAAGTATTAACTTAAGGGGGCTGAATAATTTTGCACGCCCAATTTTTCAGTTTTTTATTTGTTAAAATAGTTTGAAATATCCAATAAATTTCATTCCACTACATGATGGTGTCCCACTTGTTGTTGATTCTTCACAAAAAATTACAGTTTTATATCTTTATGTTTGAAGCCTGAAATGTGGCAAAAGGTCGAAAAGTTTAAGGGGGCCAAATACTTTCGCAAAGCACTGTATAGTGAAAGACTGTTGAAAAACAACCTCTTTCTCCAATCCTTCTCCTCCTTCTTCCTCTACTCCTCCTCTACCTCATCATTAGGGTTGAGCGAACACCTAGATGTCCGTGTTCGACGGGTTCGGCCGAACTTTAAAAAAAAGTCCGGGTCCGTGTCCCGGACTTTTACCGAACTTTTCCCGGACGCCGAACCCCATTGAAGTCAATGGGGACCCGAACTTTAAGGCACTAAAATGGCTCTAAAACACCAAAGGAAAGGGCTAGAGTGCTGCAAATGGCAGCAAAACGTAATTAAGAGCATGGCAAGTGCTCTGCAAACAAATGTGGATAGGGAAATAACTTAAAACAACAAAAAAAAACAGAAAAATAAAACAATGTTCTTCTTCATCTCTGAAGGACGAGGCCCATATGGAGTAGGAGGGAGGTTGAGGTGGTGGTGGATGTGGCGGTGACATAGGCGTGCGCACAGGGTGTGCTGGGTGTGCCTGGGCACACCCTAATCACCTAGGGCACATAGCATTGCCAGTGAGGAGATGGGAAAGATCTCCCTGGGACCTGCTCTGCTCTATTTCTCCTTGCCTACAGGTACATGGCCCAGATACATTACTCTCCCTGCTGGCAAACACATGCATGTGTATTTCAACTTTGGGGTGCACACCTTAATGCAATAGGCTGCGCACACCTATGGGCGGTGTAGGTGGAAGCGGCGGTGGAGGAGGACCAGGGCTGGATTAACAGCATCATGGGCTTGGTGCTGAGGATTTTGAAGGGCCTTAGGGCCGTGCCTTGCCATGCACCCAGAGGAGGAAGGGTGCAGCCATGCATGCCTAATTCAACATGGGATGCTGTCTCTGAAGCCCATAAACACATCCATGCATCGCCAACTGTCCCTCCTTGTCCGGCCTTCACGCTGTGTGGGGAGGTTCTGAGGGTGCTGCCTGGGGAAGCGAGCATAGAAGCCAGACTTCTGTGTTTACAAGTGACAGAAGAGCGGTAACAGTGAATATGGCCAACCCGGGGCCTATATAAAAGGTAGGGGCCTGGAGCTGCAGCTCCAATAGCCCCTACATTAATCTGGCCCTGAGGAGGAGGACGAGGTAGCCAACACTGCTTCTTTTCAAAAATTTTAAATGAGGGTACACCCCAAAAGAGTGAGAAAGAGCAAAAATGGAACAATGGGTGGGTAAGGTCGGTATCCATTGCTATTCTGCATAAGGTACGGAAAAGTCCCGTGGGATCCATGCCTGGTTCATTTTAATGAACGTGAGCTTGTCCACATTGTCTCTGGACAGGCGGCTGCGCTTGTCTGTTATAACGCCCCCAGCCGTGCTAAATACCCGTTCAGATAATACACTGGCTGCAGGGCACGCCAGCACCTCCAAGGCGTAAAGGGCAAGCTCAGGCCATGTGCCCAATTTGGAGACCCAGAAGTTGAAGGGGGCAGACCCGTCATTCACTACATGTAGGCGTGTGCACACATACTGCTCCACCATGTTGGTAAAATGCTGCCTCCTGCTAAGACGTTCCATCTGAGCTGCTGGTGCTGCTGTTTGTTGTGGCGTGCTGACAAAGCTTTTCCACATTTCGGCCATGCTAACCCTGCCTTCTGAGGTGCTGGCGGTGCCCTGGTTGCGTTGGCGACCTCCTCCTCCTCCTCCTCTGCCTTGTGCTTCCACTGTGGCCCCGCTGTCAGATGGGAATGCCAGCAGCATGGCGTCTACCAGCGTGCGCTTGTACTCGCGCATCTTGCGATCGCGCTCCAGTGAGTGAATTAAGGACGGTACGTTGTCCTTGTAATGGGGATCCAGCAGCGTGGCCACCCAGTAATCAGCACAAGTTAGAATGTGGGCAACTCGGCGGTCGTTGTGGAGACACTGCAGCATGTAATCGCTCATGTGTGCCAGGCTGCCCAGAGGCAACGAAAGGCTGTCCTCTGTGGGAGGTGTATGGTCCGTGTCCTCTGTATCCCCCCAGCCACGCACCAGTGATGGCCATGAGCTGGCCTGGGTGCCACCCTGCTGTGAACATGGTTCCATCTCCTCCTCCAGCTCCTCCTCCTCCTCATCCTCCTCATCCTCCAGAACTGTGCCCCTGCTGGACAATTGCGTCCCTGGCGTTTGCGTGTGCAGGAACCCACCCTCGGAGCCCCTTGCGAATGACTGCCCTGAAAGCCTTGGAAATGTTACCTCTTCATCCTCCTCCTCCTCCTCATCCTGTGCCACATCCTCTTCCATCATCGCCCGAATTGTTTTTTCAAGGAGGCATAGAAGTGGGATAGTTAAGCTGAGAACGGCGTCATTGCCACTGGCCATGTTGGTGGAGTACTCAAAACAGCGCAACAAGGCACACAGGTCTCGCATGGAGGCCCAGTTATTGGTGGTGAAGTGGTGCTGTTCCGCAGAGCGACTCACGCGTGCGTGCTGCAGCTGAAACTCCACTATGGCCTGCTGCTGCTCGCACAGTCTTTCCAGCATGTGCAAGGTGGAGTTCCACCTTGTGGGCACGTCACATATGAGGCGGTGAGCGGGAAGGCCGAAGTTACGCTGCAGCGCTGCCAGGCGAGCAGCAGCAGGGTGAGAACGCCGAAAGTGCGCACAAACGGCCCGCACTTTCTGCAGCAGCTCTGACATATCGGGGTAGTTTTTAAGGAACCTCTGCACCACCAAATTCAGCACATGCGCCAGGCAAGGGATGTGCGTCAAACCGGCTAGGCCCAGAGCTGCTATGAGATTTCGCCCGTTATCGCACACCACCAGGCCGGGCTTGAGGCTCGCTGGCAGCAACCACTCATTTGTCTGCTGTTCCATGCTCCTCCACAACTCCTGCGCGGTGTGTGGTTTGTCCCCCAAACAGGCAAGTTGTAAAACTGCCTGCTGTCGTTTACCCCTGGCCGTGCTGAAGTTGGTGGTGAAGGTGTTACGCTGTCCGGATGAGGAGGCGGTAGAGGATGAGGAAGCGGAGTAGGAGGAGTTAGGAACAGGAGGCAAACTGAAGCGCCCTGCAATCCTCGGTGGTGGAAGGACATGCGCCAAATTGCTATCCGCCTCAGGCCCATCCGCCACTGCATTTACCCAGTGTGCCGTTAGGGAGATATAACGCCCCTGACCGTGCTTACTGGTCCACGTATCCGTAGTTAGGTGGACCTTGGCACAGATGGCGTTGCGCAGTGCACACCTGATTTTTTCCCCCACTTGGTTGTGCAGGGAAGGGATGGCTTGCCTGGAAAAGTAGTGGCGGCTGGGCACGACGTACTGTGGGACAGCCACCGACATAAGGTTTTTAAAACTGTGCGTCTCCACCAGACGGAATGACAGCATTTCAAAGGCCAATAATTTTGAAATGCTGGCATTCAGGGCCAGGGATCGCGGGTGGGTAGGGGGGTACTTCCTCTTCCTCTCAAGTGTTTGGGAGATGGAAAGCTGAACGCTTCCACGGGACATTGTGGAGATGGTTGTTGGTGACCCAGGTGGTGGTGTTGCTGACAGATCGTCTGTTTGCGGGGTGGCAGGTGCCGGTATCACTACAGATGTGGCTGGAGCGGCCGAGACTGCAGCAGAAGAGGAAGCAGGATGAGCCAGAGACGTTTCTTGGTTTTGAAGGTGTGTACTCCACTGCAGCTCGTGCTTTGCACTTAGATGCCTGATCATGCAGGTTGTGCTCAGGTTGAGAAGGTTCATGCCTCGCTTCAAGCTCTGATTGCACAGGGTGCAAACCACTCGTGTCCTGTCATCAGCACATTTTCTAAAGAACTTCCACGCTAGAGAACTCCTTTGAGCTGACTTTGGTGCGCTCGTTCCCTTGCTGCGTTGGGCAGTAGCGGGCGTAGTGTCTAGGGCACGGCCGCTCCGCTTCTGCACCCTGCTCCCTCTTCTGCTGTGCTGGTGGCTCTGTGCGACCACCGCCTCTTCCTCCAAACTACTCAGTTCACCTGCATGACGTTCATTCCATGTGGGGTCGAGGACCTCATCGTCCTCCACATCATCTTCCACCCAGTCTTCACCCCTGCCCTCCTTGTCGGTCTCCACAATGCTGAACGCCGCAGCAGTTGGCACCTGCGTTTCGTCATCATCGGAGACGTGCTGCGATGATCCTTGCATGTACTCATCTTGAGAAATAAGTGGTTGGGCATCGCTGCACTCAATCTCTTCCACTTCTGGGGCAGGGCTAGGTGGATGGCCCTGGGAAACCCTGCTGACAGAGTCCTCAAAAAGAATAAGAGACTGCTGTATGGCTTGGGGCTCAGACTGCTGGCCTGATTTGCAAGGGGGTGAGGTGAAAGACGGTTGGACATTGGCTGCAGGTGCCAACTCTGACCTTTCTGCAGTAGACTGGGTGGGAGACAATGTGAAGGAACTGGAGGCACTGTCAGCAGCAAACCAATCTACTATCGCCTCAACTTGTTCTGGCCTCATCACTTCTAGGGGCGTTTGATGCCCTACCAAATACTGATGCAGGTTCTGTCGCCTACTCACACTTGAGGAAGGTGTTTCACTTGTGCGTGTAGCTGGCACAGATCGACCATGTCCTCTCCTTGCAACAGGAGCTCTACCAGCAGCACCACGACCCAGGCCACGGCCCTTATTTGACGGTCTCCTCATATTTCTGTAATTTAAGATCTTGCCCTAGAAAGGTTTTTATTGAATAGCGGAATAGAAAATATGATCCAAAAAAAGTGTATGTATATCACACGTACACAACCACACTAGGCCCCAATTACTATTGTTTGTACCCCTAAAAGGCTAGATGAGGAGTAGGGGGAGTATGGAACAGGCAGCACCCTCAAACCTTCAGAAGTATGAGATGAACCCCAACAACTTGGAAAGGTGGATCTCTCTCACACGTACCGACACAGACTATCCCGCAATTCAATTGATCCTCAAAGGTTTTTATTGAATAGCGGAATAGGAAATATGATCAAAAAAAGTGTATGTATCTCGCACGTACACAACCACACTAGGCCCCAATTACTATTGTTTGTACCCCTAAAAGGCTAGATGAGGAGTAGGGGGGGTATGGAACAGGCAGCACCCTCAAACCTTCAGAAGTATGAGATGAACCCCAACAACTTGGAAAGGTGGATCTCTCTCACACGTACCGACACAGACTATCCCGCAATTCAATTGATCCTCAAAGGTTTTTATTGAATAGCGGAATAGGAAATATGATCAAAAAAAGTGTATGTATCTCGCACGTACACAACCACACTAGGCCCCAATTACTATTGTTTGTACCCCTAAAAGGCTAGATGAGGAGTAGGGGGGGTATGGAACAGGCAGCACCCTCAAACCTTCAGAAGTATGAGATGAACCCCAACAACTTGGAAAGGTGGATCTCTCTCACACGTACCGACACAGACTATCCCGCAATTCAATTGATCCTCAAAGGTTTTTATTGAATAGCGGAATAGGAAATATGATCAAAAAAAGTGTATGTATCTCGCACGTACACAACCACACTAGGCCCCAATTACTATTGTTTGTACCCCTAAAAGGCTAGATGAGGAGTAGGGGGGGTATGGAACAGGCAGCACCCTCAAACCTTCAGAAGTATGAGATGAACCCCAACAACTTGGAAAGGTGGATCTCTCTCACACGTACCGACACAGACTATCCCGCAATTCAATTGATCCTCAAAGGTTTTTATTGAATAGCGGAATAGGAAATATGATCAAAAAAAGTGTATGTATCTCGCACGTACACAACCACACTAGGCCCCAATTACTATTGTTTGTACCCCTAAAAGGCTAGATGAGGAGTAGGGGGGGTATGGAACAGGCAGCACCCTCAAACCTTCAGAAGTATGAGATGAACCCCAACAACTTGGAAAGGTGGATCTCTCTCACACGTACCGACACAGACTATCCCGCAATTCAATTGATCCTCAAAGGTTTTTATTGAATAGCGGAATAGGAAATATGATCAAAAAAAGTGTATGTATCTCGCACGTACACAACCACACTAGGCCCCAATTACTATTGTTTGTACCCCTAAAAGGCTAGATGAGGAGTAGGGGGGGTATGGAACAGGCAGCACCCTCAAACCTTCAGAAGTATGAGATGAACCCCAACAACTTGGAAAGGTGGATCTCTCTCACACGTACCAACACAGACTATCCCCCAATTTAACTGATCCCCAAAGGTTTTTGATTAAATAGCGGAATAGAAAATATGATCCCAAAAAAGTGTATGTATATCACACGTACACAACCACACTAGGCCCCAATTACTATTGTTTGTACCCCTAAAAGGCTAGGAGTAGGGGGAGTATGGAACAGGCAGCACCCTCAAACCTTCAGAAGTATGAGATGAACCCCAACAACTTGGAAAGGTGGATCTCTCTCACACGTACCAACACAGACTATCCCCCAATGTAACTGATCCCCAAAGGTTTTTGATTAAATAGCGGAATAGAAAATATGATCCCAAAAAAGTGTATGTATATCACACGTACACAACCACACTAGGCCCCAATTACTATTGTTTGTACCCCTAAAAGGCTAGGAGTAGGGGGAGTATGGAACAGGCAGCACCCTCAAACCTTCAGAAGTATGAGATGAACCTCAACAACTTGGAAAGGTGGATCTCTCTCACACGTACCAACACAGACTATCCCCCAATTTAACTGATCCCCAAAGGTTTTTGATTAAATAGCGGAATAGAAAATATGATCCCAAAAAAGTGTATGTATATCACACGTACACAACCACACTAGGCCCCAATTACTATTGTTTGTACCCCTAAAAGGCTAGGAGTAGGGGGAGTATGGAACAGGCAGCACCCTCAAACCTTCAGAAGTATGAGATGAACCCCAACAACTTGGAAAGGTGGATCTCTCTCACATGTACCAACACAGACTATCCCCCAATTTAACTGATCCCCAAAGGTTTTTGATTAAATAGCGGAATAGAAAATATGATCCCAAAAAAGTGTATGTATATCACACGTACACAACCACACTAGGCCCCAATTACTATTGTTTGTACCCCTAAAAGGCTAGGAGTAGGGGGAGTATGGAACAGGCAGCACCCTCAAACCTTCAGAAGTATGAGATGAACCCCAACAACTTGGAAAGGTGGATCTCTCTCACACGTACCAACACAGACTATCCCCCAATTTAACTGATCCCCAAAGGTTTTTGATTAAATAGCGGAATAGAAAATATGATCCCAAAAAAGTGTATGTATATCACACGTACACAACCACACTAGGCCCCAATTACTATTGTTTGTACCCCTAAAAGGCTAGGAGTAGGGGGAGTATGGAACAGGCAGCACCCTCAAACCTTCAGAAGTATGAGATGAACCCCAACAACTTGGAAAGGTGGATCTCTCTCACACGTACCAACACAGACTATCCCCCAATTTAACTGATCCCCAAAGGTTTTTGATTAAATAGCGGAATAGAAAATATGATCCCAAAAAAGTGTATGTATATCACACGTACACAACCACACTAGGCCCCAATTACTATTGTTTGTACCCCTAAAAGGCTAGGAGTAGGGGGAGTATGGAACAGGCAGCACCCTCAAACCTTCAGAAGTATGAGATGAACCTCAACAACTTGGAAAGGTGGATCTCTCTCACACGTACCAACACAGACTATCCCCCAATTTAACTGATCCCCAAAGGTTTTTGATTAAATAGCGGAATAGAAAATATGATCCCAAAAAAGTGTATGTATATCACACGTACACAACCACACTAGGCCCCAATTACTATTGTTTGTACCCCTAAAAGGCTAGGAGTAGGGGGAGTATGGAACAGGCAGCACCCTCAAACCTTCAGAAGTATGAGATGAACCCCAACAACTTGGAAAGGTGGATCTCTCTCACACGTACCAACACAGACTATCCCCCAATTTAACTGATCCCCAAAGGTTTTTGATTAAATAGCGGAATAGAAAATATGATCCCAAAAAAGTGTATGTATATCACACGTACACAACCACACTAGGCCCCAATTACTATTGTTTGTACCCCTAAAAGGCTAGGAGTAGGGGGAGTATGGAACAGGCAGCACCCTCAAACCTTCAGAAGTATGAGATGAACCCCAACAACTTGGAAAGGTGGATCTCTCTCACACGTACCAACACAGACTATCCCCCAATTTAACTGATCCCCAAAGGTTTTTGATTAAATAGCGGAATAGAAAATATGATCCCAAAAAAGTGTATGTATATCACACGTACACAACCACACTAGGCCCCAATTACTATTGTTTGTACCCCTAAAAGGCTAGGAGTAGGGGGAGTATGGAACAGGCAGCACCCTCAAACCTTCAGAAGTATGAGATGAACCCCAACAACTTGGAAAGGTGGATCTCTCTCACACGTACCAACACAGACTATCCCCCAATTTAACTGATCCCCAAAGGTTTTTGATTAAATAGCGGAATAGAAAATATGATCCCAAAAAAGTGTATGTATATCACACGTACACAACCACACTAGGCCCCAATTACTATTGTTTGTACCCCTAAAAGGCTAGGAGTAGGGGGAGTATGGAACAGGCAGCACCCTCAAACCTTCAGAAGTATGAGATGAACCCCAACAACTTGGAAAGGTGGATCTCTCTCACACGTACCAACACAGACTATCCCCCAATTTAACTGATCCCCAAAGGTTTTTGATTAAATAGCGGAATAGAAAATATGATCCCAAAAAAGTGTATGTATATCACACGTACACAACCACACTAGGCCCCAATTACTATTGTTTGTACCCCTAAAAGGCTAGATGAGGAGTAGGGGGAGTATGGAACAGGCAGCACCCTCAAACCTTCAGTATGAGATTGTGTTCACTGTACCCCACAAAGATTGAGTTCACTGCACCCCACAATGATTGTGTTCACTGCACCCCACAAAGATTGTGTTCACTGCACCCCACAAAGATTCTGTTCACTGTACCCCACAAAGATTGTGTTCACTGCACCCCAAAAAGATTGTGTTCACTGCACCCCAAAAAGGATGTTGTTCACTGCACCCCAAAAAGGATGTTGTTCACTCCACCCCAAAAAGATTGTGTTCACTGCACCCCACAAAGATTGTGTTCACTGCACCCCAAAAAGATTGTGTTCACTGCACCCCAAAAATGATTTTGTTCACTGCACCCCAAAAAGGATTTTGTTCACTGCACCCCAAAAAGGATGTTGTTCACTCCACCCCAAAAAGATTGTGTTCACTGCACCCCAAAAAGATTGTGTTCACTGCACCCCACAAAGGATTTTGTTCACTGCACCCCAAAAAGATTGTGTTCACTGCACCCCAAAAAGGATGTTGTTCACTGCACCCCAAAAAGGATTTTGTTCACTGCACCCCAAAAAGATTGTGTTCACTGCACCCCACAAAGGATTTTGTTCACTGCACCCCACAAAGATTGTGTTCACTGCACACCAAAAAGGATTGTGTTCACTGCACCCCAAAAAGATTTTGTTCACTGCACCCCAAAAAGATTGTGTTCACTGCAGCCCAAAAAGATTGTGTTCACTGCAGCCCAAAAAGATTGTGTTCACTGCAGCCCAAAAAGATTGTGTTCACTGCAGCCCAAAAAGATTGTGTTCACTGCAGCCCAAAAAGATTGTGTTCACTGCAGCTCACACACAGAAAAATGGATGTGGATCACTGACACCTGCCTATCTCCAATCCCACACCACACAGCAATATCGATTGTAGTTTGTAGAACACAGTTTCCCTAAAATTCAGCAGACTCTGTCCCTAACAGGATTGAGAAGAGATCGTAGATCAGGATTGAGTGCAGACCCCACCCCCCACACAGCAATATCGATTGTAGTTTGTAGAAGACACTGACCCTATATAATTCAGCAGACTCTATCCCTAAAATGCCTACAACTCGCCCTGCCTAAACACTCCGACCTGTCCCTCAATTCTATCCGGACACAAATGGTTTTTTCCTGCCTATCTTTCCCTAATCAGCAGCCAGCACGTTGATGTGTGCTCTGTCCCTGAATCTAAGCAGCATAATGACGCCGCTGCGGCTGCCTCGAACTTATAAAGACTTGGTCACATGCTTCAGACGGCCAATCACAGCTACTGAGACATTTGCAGGCATGGCTGGGATGGCTTAAGGCACACCAGTTAAACGATTGTTGATTGGCTGTTGAAAGCCCGCCATGAAAAGAGCGCCAAAGCATGCAAAACCCGGAAATAAAACGACCGAACACGGATTTTTACCCGAACATACAGTAAAGTGTCCGTGTCCGTGTTCGGGTACAAAAAATCCAATTATTCGGTACGAACACGAATAATACAGTCCGTGTTCGCTCAACACTACTCATCATTCACTTCTTGCACCTCCACCTTTCCATCCTTTGTGCATATCACATGAGGAGAGACTCTGGGAGCTGGGGTTATATGTGGAGAATAATACCCTACTGAATCCCACATGGTGAAGAACTGTTGAAAATCAACTTTTTCCTCCAAGCAGCACTTACATCTTCCCCATCATCTCCAGAAATGACCTTTCCATGACAGTTTTTTTAGAAACAATGTTCACAATCCCCCCCCCCACACCCAGCCTGTATGCCAGCTTGGCATATCAAGTGCTTCTATACCAGCTTGTGATTACAACCCCCTTTTTCTAGTCTATGGCCTGGGCATGCCCGGCATTAATATTTTTCCATCCACCATCACTAATTTTTTAGGTTTTTTAAACATTATTTTTTACTTTTAAAATGTTTTCTATTTTTATTTTTTTCTCACAAGGCTGTCCCTTTCCTGGTCAGGCGAATATAGACAGAGAGAGTTAGGCTGTTACTAAAATGCTTGTAAGTGTTCATATCCATAGACTACAGGGTGTCTTACTCCATGACCTCCCCCATGTGCCTGGTCTCTCAAAGGAGCAGCCCAAAGTGAACTGCACCTCTGTCAAAGAGGTGCAGCCCACTTTGTCCTGCATATGAAAAACCTTCTTGCTCCCTACAAGCTGTGAATGAAGAACATCTGCCTCTCCCCTTAGGCCTCTGTCACGTACCTGGTCCTGAAGCCGAAATGCTGAGAGGGCTCTCCTTGCGGCTAGGTGCTCGGTGTCCCTGAAGGTGGAAACAGGGAACACGAAGCCCAAAGAAGCAGGGATTGCAGGCTGTGCCACGGATGAGAGATGCAGGTGTGGAGATCTCTCCGCAGGTGGATACCAGATGAGGTGAGCAGTAGGACCCAGTGGAGCTGATGATGGTGCAGACTGCACACAGCAGGAAATAGGTTGTAGTGGCTCCAGTAAGCTGGATATGGCAAATAGGTATTGCAGGCTGGAGCAACAGGTAAGTACTGCAGGTGGGTACAGCAGGCTGGGTACTGCAGGTAGGCACCAAGGTGGATCACAGCAGACAGGGTGAAGCAGGAAACGTAGTCAGAGATGGATGCCAAAGTCAGTAAGCCAGTGGTCAGCAGACAGAAGAGCAGGGACGTAGTCAGGCAAGCCGAAGTCATACACAGGACAAGAGGCAAGAGCAGATCCGTGGGCTATCCGAGGTCAGAGCTGGGGGAATAACAAGAGGTATCCAAAGGCAGGCCGGGTCGGTAACAGATGATCAGAAGCATAAGCACACACACAAGAACAGGAAACAGGAAGCTGAAGATCAGTCAGCAATGTCCATGTGCTGCAGTCCCTCTTTTAAAGGCCAGAGGGCGCCAAGATCTGACAAGCATTGTGTGAGCCAGCACACACACGTCTTTGCCATAGTGAACGTGCGTTCGCAATACGTGTGCGTGCATTTGTGCGAGTGCGGCCATATTGGAAATTGGCCACCATGCCAGGCCTACGGGCAACTCTCCTCTGGCTAGTCTCCTGACAGTGCCCCCCCCCCTACGGGCAGCCTCCGGATGCCCAAACGCGATACCTTTTCAGGGTTTCTGTTGAAGAACTCCAGCAACAATCTGGGAGCATGAATATTCCCTTCGGGCTCCCAAGAATTCTCTTCAGGGGGGTAACCTTTCCATCTGACAAGATATTGAGTTTGCCTTCCTCTCTTCCTGCAATCAAGAATTGTTTCTACCTCAAATTCAGTATCTTCGCCCACTGTAACCGGTGGTGGTGGTGGTGGGTCTTCTCTTCCCGGAAAATGGTCTGAAGAGGCAGGTTTCAGAAGAGACACATGGATTTTATAAGATTGTGGAAGTTTCAGTTCAAAGGCCACAGGGTTTATCACTCTCCTTATCTCAAATGGCCCAATGAACCTTGGACCCAGCTTTCGTGAAGGGCAAGGGAGTTTCAAATTAGCCGTAGATAGCCAGACCCTGTCTCCAACTTTCAAAACTGGATTCCCCCTCCTCTTCTTATCATAGTACCTTTTATAATCCTCCTGAGCTTTTGAAATGGCTTCCTGAAGAACCTGATAGTTGGTTAAGATGGAGGTTAATCTGTCTTGAACTGCGGGCACAGGACTTTCAGGCAACACGTCAGGTAGAAAGGATGGATGGTACCCATAGTTGGCCCAGAATGGAGTCTGGTTGGTGGCAGCATGAACTGAATTGTTATAGGCAAATTCGGCACAGGGTAACAGAGATACCCAATTATCTTGTGAGAAAGTGGAAAAGCATCGAAGGTACTGTTCCAAGGTTTGATTGGTTCTTTCCGTCTGGCCGTTGCTTTGGGGGTGGTAGGCCGAGGATAGGCAGACGTCAATGTCTAAGGCTCTACAAAGAGTTCTCCATAACCTGGAGGTAAATTGTACTCCTCTGTCAGAGACTATGTTTCTGGGCAGACCATGGAGCCTTACTATTTCCTTTATAAAGGCATGGGCGGTGTCTGCGGCAGAGGGAGTGCCCACCATCGGTACAAAATGTGACATTTTAGACAATCGGTCTACTATTACAAAAATGGAAGTGAATCCCTCAGAAGGGGGTAGATCCACAATGAAGTCCATGGACAGCATTTTCCAGGGAAGGTCCGGGACCGGTAATGGTCTTAACAGGCCCCAGGCTTTAGTGTTACTCCCTTTGCTGCGGAGGCAAGTTGTGCAGGAACCAACATAATCTTTGCAGTCCTGGCTCAAGCCTGGCCACCAGAAGGAACGTTGGACAAGTTCGATGGTCTTGTGTACCCCAAAATGACCGGCTAGCTGATGATCATGGCATGCTTTAAGGACTAAAGTCCTGGTCTCTTGTGGTACAAAAATTTTATCGTTATGCCAGAAGAATCCATCTTGCTTCCTTAAAGCTGAAACTTCAGTTTCCAGGCATTGGGCAGATGCTAGCTGTATGGCTGACTTTAGATTAGGTAGTATTAGTAAAAAATTTTGGGAGGACAGGATTGTGCTGGAAGATGCTACTTCAGGAGTTTCCGGGAACATTCGAGAGAGAGCGTCAGCTTTGCTATTCTTGGACCCCGGCCGATAGGTTATGTGAAAGTTAAAATGGTAGAAAAACAGGGCCCACCGTGCTTGCCGGGGTCTAAGCCGTTTGGCAGTCCTGAGGTATTCCAAATTTTTGTGATCGGTAAAGATCATCACAGGGTGGGCTGCACCCTCCAGCAGATATCGCCACTCTTCTAAAGCCGCCTTGATGGCCAACAGCTCCCGGTCACCGACATCATAATTCTTTTCTGCTTGACTTAATTTTCTTGAAAAGAAGGCTACTGGGTGGAGCAAAGCTTTAGGCCCTTGGCGCTGTGATAAGATTGCTCCAGTAGCCACTTCCGAGGCGTCTACCTCCAGGACGTAGGGTAGAGTGGGTTCTGGGTGCTGTAATACTGGAGCAGAAGTGAACAGGGCTTTAAGTTTATCAAAGGCTTCCTGGGCCTCCTGAGACCACTGAAATCGAGAGTGTTGTCGTGTCAATTGAGTGATGGGGGCAATGATGGCTGAGAACCCTCTGATGAACCTTCTGTAGAAATTAGCGAATCCTACAAATCTTTGGATTCCTTTTTTATCCACTGGAGCAGGCCACTCAAGAATAGAAGACACCTTCTGGGGGTCCATGGCGATTCCATTGGTGGATATTATCAACCCCAGGAATTGGATGGCTTGTTTCTCGAACTCACATTTCTCTGCTTTAGCATAGAGTCCATGTTTTCTAAGTGTAGATAAGACTTTCTTCACATGTACACGGTGTAGTTCGAGTGATGCAGAGAAAATAAGAATATCGTCAAGATACACAATCAGAAAGTGATCCAGGTATTCTCTAAAGATGTCATTTACAAAATGCTGGAAAGTTGCCGGGGCATTACACAGTCCAAAGGGCATGACAAGATACTCAAAATGTCCGAAACGGGTTCGGAAAGCTGTCTTCCACTCATCCCCCTCTCTAATCCGGACTAAATTATAAGCACCCCGGAGATCTAGTTTTGTGAAAACTTGGGCAGTCCTAAATCTTTGAAAAAGTTCTGGTACTAGGGGAAGTGGATATCGATTTTTAATAGTAATTTTATTTAATTCTCTGTAGTCCACACAGGGCCTAAGTGTGTGGTCCTTTTTTTCAACAAAGAAGATCCCCGCGCCTGCTGGGGAAGAGGATGGACGAATAAATCCTTTGTTTAGATTTTCGTCAATGTAGAGACGTAGAGCTTCCAATTCCACCTCGGATAACGGGAATATCCGGCCAAAGGGAATTTCTGCACCTGGCAGCAATTCTATGGGACAATCATAGGGCCGATGCGGAGGCAAGACATCGGCTCTCCTCTTATCAAACACGTCTAGAAAGTTGTGGTAGCTGGATGGGACAAGCTGACTGTTATCCGATACTGATTGGATGGTCATGCAACTGGAAGAGCTCAGGGACTCAGGTACAAAACAATGTTGGCGGCAGTAGGCAGAGGAAAATATGATCTCCCCCTTAGACCAGTCAATCCTGGGGTTATGGGCTCGCAGCCAGGGGATGCCCAATATCACAGGAAATATGGGGGAGCGAAGGACATCGAAGCACAGGAATTCCTGATGTTCAGAGTCAGTTATAGTCATAACAGGTTCAGTCTCTTGGGTGACGGGCCCCGATGTGGGGATGGTGCCATCTGCCAGGTGAACAGTAAGGCTCAGTCTTTTAGGTCTAAGCGGAATGCTAAATTTCTTGGCTAGAGCAAGATCTAGGAAGCAACTGCAAGCACCGGAGTCAATTATGGCCTGAAACTTGATTTCCCTATCCGCCACCTGTAGTGAGATGGGTAGAAGTAGGTGAGCTGGGTGAATCCCGGTGACTGGAGAGTAGGCAGGGCCAGGAAGCCGGGGCTTACTGGGTCTCACAGGGCAATTACAAAGAAAATGTCCAGCCCCTCCACAGTAGAGGCAAAGATTGGCTTGCCGACGGCGTGTCCTTTCTTCGGGAGTTAGGGCAGAATGCATCAGTCCAATCTGGATTGGTTCTCCCTCTAGGGGTGTTGAGGAAGAAGAGGTAACAGGCGTAGAGTGGATTGCTGGGGGAACTCTGGGTAGCATCCAGGTAGGTCTGGAGGACTGAATTCGTTCGGATCGTCTCTCCCGCAGTCGGCGATCAAGCTGGATGGACAGTTTGATAAGGTGTTCCAGAGTGGCAGGGGTGTCGACACGAGCCAGCTCGTCTTTAAGTGCTTCAGATAGGCCGAGCCGAAACTGGTACTTTAATGCGGCCTCATTCCAGCCGGTTTCTGCTGACCATTTGTAGAATTCAGCTGTATAGTCCTCAACAGGCCGGCACCCTTGTTGTAGTGTGTGTAGGGCTGCCTCGGCCGTGGCCATTCGCTGGGGGTCGTCATAAAGTTGCGACATAGTTTCGAAGAAAGCTGAGACTGAGTTGAGGACCGGGTTCTTTTGCTCCAAAAGATAATGGGCCCAGGATTGTGGTTCATCTGTGAGCAGAGAAATGACAAAGCCAACCTTAACGGTTTCAAGAGAAAAAGTCTGTGGTTGCAGAGCTAGATACAACTGGCAAGCGTTTTTAAAAGCCCTGAACTTTCTTCGGTCCCCAGAGAAACGTTCAGGTATGGGGACCCTTGGTTCGGGTGGAGGTACCACTATCGTTGGTGCGACAGCTGTGCGTTTATAGGCAGCAGAAGCTGAGGCTGGGGCTGTATTTTCCGGGTTCTGGTCGGTAGGAAAAGGAGTAGTGTATAGACTCTGCAGACGACCTTCCAATTGATCATAGTCTTCTTGCAGATTTGTTATGGCTTGCGTGATGGCTGCGACTTGTTGGCACAGAGCTTCTAATGGAGACGCACCTCTGTCGGCTTCAGACATCTTTTGGCTGACTGATACTGTCACGTACCTGGTCCTGAAGCCGAAATGCTGAGAGGGCTCTCCTTGCGGCTAGGTGCTCGGTGTCCCTGAAGGTGGAAACAGGGAACACGAAGCCCAAAGAAGCAGGGATTGCAGGCTGTGCCATGGATGAGAGATGCAGGTGTGGAGATCTCTCCGCAGGTGGATACCAGATGAGGTGAGCAGTAGGACCCAGTGGAGCTGATGATGGTGCAGACTGCACACAGCAGGAAACAGGTTGTAGTGGCTCCAGTAAGCTGGATATGGCAAATAGGTATTGCAGGCTGGAGCAACAGGTAAGTACTGCAGGTGGGTACAGCAGGCTGGGTACTGCAGGTAGGCACCAAGGTGGATCACAGCAGACAGGGTGAAGCAGGAAACGTAGTCAGAGATGGATGCCAAAGTCAGTAAGCCAGTGGTCAGCAGACAGAAGAGCAGGGACGTAGTCAGGCAAGCCGAAGTCATACACAGGACAAGAGGCAAGAGCAGATCCGTGGGCTATCCGAGGTCAGAGCTGGGGGAATAACAAGAGGTATCCAAAGGCAGGCCGGGTCGGTAACAGATGATCAGAAGCATAAGCACACACACAAGAACAGGAAACAGGAAGCTGAAGATCAGTCAGCAATGTCCATGTGCTGCAGTCCCTCTTTTAAAGGCCAGAGGGCGCCAAGATCTGACAAGCATTGTGTGAGCCAGCACACACACGTCTTTGCCATAGTGAACGTGCGTTCGCAATACGTGTGCGTGCATTTGTGCGAGTGCGGCCATATTGGAAATTGGCCACCATGCCAGGCCTACGGGCAACTCTCCTCTGGCTAGTCTCCTGACAGCCTCCTTCACATGATGAATACAGGGGATTGCCCAAAGTTATTCGCAGCTATGGCAATAGGGGGATTGAGGATGTGGTGCTTTGATGCACTTACCCATGTGCTGATTTGGTGCACAAAATTGTCCTCACTAGTATGTGGTGATGTACTAAAACCTTAGAGCATCTTTGCCTATGTCAGGAACAAGTTTTCGCCCCCCAAAAAGAAAATCATATTATATAGTAAAGCACAATAAAAAATACAGTAATGTAGCACAATACAGCACATGAAGGCAGAATGGGTTACACGTTGTAGCCCACCACACTGCAATCAGCAATTCACTGTAATGTAGCACAATAAAATGCTATTTATAACATTATATAGCTCTGTATGTAGCACTATATAGCAGTGTATAGCAATGTATTGCAGGAACCATCTCTCTCTGACAATACACTGTCAGCTGTCCCTATGTACCCCAACTATACACATACACTGACAAAAGGATTTTTGGGAAACCTATAGGCAAATCACCAGTAGGAATCACACCAAACCTACCAGCGGAAATTCTTATCTCCACTTTTCCAGCTGCCACCATCCAGCTTGGAAACATAACATTCCTAGTGGTCAGTTCCACAGACTTCGTAGGAACTGTTCTGATCCAACCGACTATCTTAGTCAAGGCCCAACTATAATGAGGTGCTTTGCAGACAAGGGATATCCTATATCCCTTGTTGAAAGTGCCTTTAATGAACATCTGGTTCCCGTTCCCACCAGGAAGCACGATAATGTAGAGACCAACAACATGGTGAGGTTCACTACGGGTTTTAATGACCAATACAGAGCCATATCTCATATCATAAAAAAACATTTTGATATCCTCCGGTTAGATCAAAGATTGGCCCCAGCTTTACCCCTAACCCCACAGGTTACCTTTTAAAGAGCCTGTACTTTTAAAAACATTTTGGCTCCCAGTAAGCTGCGAATTCACAATAATAGGTCTTCCAATGATATCAGATCCTACTTTGATAGTAGGACTGGCATCTTTCAGTGTAAAAAACGGGGTTGCCTAACCTGTCAGTCTATTACACATGCATGCACTACCATTGATGATCATAAGGCTAACGTTTTCACTATTAAGCAGTTTATCACGTGTTCTACGGAATTCGTTATCTACGTCCTAAGGTGCCCTTGCGGCCTACTATATGTTGGGCGCACTTTGCGCACATTACGCAAGCGCATAGGGGAGCACCGCAGGCTGATAGAGAAATGATGTGATAAACATAGTGTCCCTGTCACTTCCTCAAGACACATAACAAGAACTTCAAGTGTCTCAAGGTGATGGTGATGGTGATTGAGACCATAGGGTATACTTACGGATAATGAACACTTCTCCCTTCTTTGTAGAAGGGAGGTGTTCTGGATTTATAAATTTGGTTCTCTAATGCCCAACAGCCTCAATGAGAACCTTGAAGTACACAGTGTTGTTTAATTCTATTCATTCTGTAGTTTTTGACTTTTAGCAGCTTGACTTTTCGTGGTACAGTATTTTTATATTATAAATTTTATATACATTTTATAGCGTTTTTATTTATTTTATGGATATATTCGTTTCCACTTATTATCATTATTATTACCTGTTAGGGATAATGTGCAATCACTTACAATACATGGTTATTAATTTATTAATTTTTAAATTTATGCTTTTCATTTATATGTGAGTTGACTTTACTTCCCAGATGCACATCTATAGCAGCTTTTCCATGTTCCAGCATATATTCAATTATTATTACCATTATTATACATCTTTGGAGTTACAATTTTAACTTTTATCCTCATTTTTGTTCATTTGATTGTAAGGGGTTTGCATCTCTAGGGTCACTGTGGGGTTCCCTTATTTTTGACCTTTTTTGATTGCCCCTTTAACTGTTCCTTAGTTTTTCTTGCTTTGTCCACTCCCCGCCCTCCTCGTTGGCTTTAAATAGCTTGCAGTCACGGCAACCTGAAGCTTGAGCTACCGCTTCCTGTGATGCTGTGCGGTGAGGTTCCCGGGAAGTGACGATTGGACCGGCGCCCTGCTTGTGTTACGGCCGACACGCGCCGTGTGATATCATCCATCCATCCATCCTCGAGATCCTCCGGATCCCCTTCCTTTTCCTTTCATTGGATTGGGAACATTGCTCCTTTTTTCACGCTGAGCGAGACCCCCACAGTACTCTATGCGATGCCGAAGACCCCAGATCAGGGATCTGGCTGCACCACATGTAAACACTTTATATATTGTCCCCATTATTAAACTGTTGAGACTACTGACTCCCATCATCCTATAGGAGGTTGTCCAGTGGACCAGCGCCAGGACTTTTTTGTTTGCCTATAGGCAAAGTTTACCTTTATTTGCTGTTTTTTTCTCTAAATTCCAGCTCCCCTATGTACCAATATAGCATTAATGTACTTATTTTGCAAAAATAAAACAGCTTTTCATTAATTCTAAACAGGCTTACCTCACTCTTTTCATTTAAACACACTGCTTGATTACTTCTGCCTTACTTGCTGGTTAGACTTTAGGTCATGACACAGGAAGGAGTTGACCAGCTGATCTCATTAGCACATGCCCTGCATTGTCTACTCTCAGCTGATCAACTCCTTCCTGTGTCACGACCTAAAGTCTGACCAGGAAGTAAGACAGAAGTAATTGAGCAGCTATGAAGAGAGTGAGGTAAGCCGGTGTATAATTAATGGAAAGCTGTTTTATTTTTGCAAAATAAGTACATTAATGATCTATTAATACAAAGGGGAGCTGGAATTTAGAAGAAAAAAAAAGGGGAACTTAGCCTTTAACTTTTTTAGGAAGAGGGCGAGCTCAAAGGAAAGGCCACATTACTGGCTCTTCTAAACCATCTGACCACAATCCAAAGGCCTGGGAGTGCATTCATGGTAATAGGTTGCTAAAGCAACAGACAATTACATTTGTTTACTGGTTTCCCAAACTGTGAGCAACTTTCTTTTCTATTGAAGAGTTTTCTTCACTTCCTGTCTGGAGAAAAAAATTGTCTACAGGACAGTGAGGAAGGCAAACTCTCTTTAATTGAGTCCTGGGTGGCAGTAAAACCTGACAGGGGCTCCAATCCTACCACACTCTATCCAAAAATAAAAATAAAAATGTTTTAGATATAAATACACTTTAACTCTATGCTGTACAAAGTTTATGCTGATGATTCAACAGCCTTGGAATTCCACTGTTTTATTTTGGCAGTTAGTAGACATTGAAAGGCCTGTGCAATTACAGTGATTTACTTGCAGCTAACCATTGTCTGTTTTCTGTTGCTGGACAACTGCTTGCTGTAGATCTTTTTCATTTGTGAGCAAAAATATATTTTTCTGGTACACATTTTTTTTTTTGTTGTTTTTGCACCTTTATGCAATATTTATTATATCAAATTACAAATGAAGCCATGCTTCTGTGTATATGACACAACTGTACACAGTGCAAACTAGTGACTGCTATCACTGCACATTTGTTGCAAGTAGTTTAAACATTGGCTTATGCATAAAAGAAGTAATATAGCAAACTGTGCCAGTTATTTCAATTAGGTGCCTTCAGTCCCCAATTATCTTGTGTTACATAAAATAAGTCTTTGTGATTGTACAGTAACATACACACTGAAAACGATTGATAAAAAAATACACACCAATCAAATTTGAAAATTAGGCCTGGCTTAAAAAGGAAAAAAATAAATAAATCCCCTCTGGGTGATCATTTTAAATTTCAGGTATTTTTTGTAGCAGAGAAAAAAGTAGCAGTGATGATTTGGGTAGCCATGTTATCTGTTTGTGTTGGTCCACTGTGTTTTATTAAGTCCAAAGTCAGTGCAGCCCTTTACCAGGAAATTCTATAGCACTTCATGCTTCCCTTTGCTGACCAGCTTAATGGAGATGCTGATTTAATTTTCCAGCAGGACTTGGCACCTGCCCACACTGTCAAAAGTACCAATACCTGGTTTAATGATCATGGTATCACTGTGCTTGATTGGCCAGCAAATTCACCTGACGTAAACCCCATAGAGCCGGGGTCCTCAATAGGCGGACTCCGGGCCACGTCCGGACCCAGATGAATATAAATCTGGACCGCAGCAGCTGTCTGGGGACACGGAGTGAACCCGCCCCAGTGCGGTGGTTCGCTATTTAGGGGGGTGTCAGCTGCCAATCCCTCCCCGAATGCACTAGTAGCCCACCTCTGAACCCACAGCAGGGACCCAGATCCCCCCCCGCATGCACCCACCCGCCCCTGCCGCTGTTGAAGTCACAGCAGAGCAGGCACGGGGGACAGAAGGTCTCCAGGGGGAGTGGCAGCTGTCCAACACCTCTCCTCCCCCAATGCACCCGCCCGCCGCTGAACCCAAAGCAAGGAGGAGGGCAGATGGTACAAAGCCTAGCGGCAGCAGCAGGCGAGCACACCCAGAAGAGGAGTCCACCCCGCCACTCTCCCCACCCTCCACAACACTGAGTTAAGGTAGGGAGAAGATTATTAGGGGGGGCTGTGATGTGATATCTGTGGCTGTGATGTGAGAGGGGGGAGCTTAGAAATGGGGGGGAGGGGACTGTGAGGGGTGAGCTGTGAAATGAGGGGCTGTGAGAGGGGGGGACTATAACACTGAAAGGCTGTGATGTGAGAGAGAGAAGCTGTGATATGGGATGATGTAAGCAGGGGAGCTATAATGTGAGAGGGGGAGCTGGGATGAGATGGGGGGGGGGGTGCTGCGATATTGGGGGCTGTAATGTAAAAGGGAGAAGTTGTGATATGGAGGGCTGTGATGTGAGAGGGGTGCTGTGATATGGAGGGCTGTGATGCGAGAGGGGGAGCGGTGATGTGGGGAGCTGTGATGTGGGGGGGGCTGTGATGTGAGAGGAGGAGCTGTGATGTTGGGGGCAGTGATGCGAGAGGTGGAGCTGTGATGTGGTGGGGCTGTGATGTGATATGGGGGAGCTATGATATGGGGAGCTGTTATGTGAGAGGGGGAAGCTGTGATATAGGGGGCTGTTATGTGATACAGTGGATGTGATGTGAGGGGGGAGCTTTGATATGGGGGGGCTATGATGTGAAAGGGGGCTGTGATATGGGGGAGCTGTGATATGGGGGGCTGTGATGCGAGAGGAGACTGTGATATGGGGGAGCTACAATATTGGAGGCTATGATATGGGGGGGGCTGTGATATGAGAAGGGGGCTGTGATATGAAGGGTTTGTGATGTGAAGTGAAGGGCTGTGATGTCAGGCAGGGGTGCGCTGTGATGTGGGGGGTTGTGATTGCAAGGGGGGCTGTGATGTAAGCGGGTCGCTAATGTTGGGGGCTCTAATGTGAAAAGGGGTTGTGATGTAAGGGGGGCTGTGATAGGAAAAGGGGGACTGAGGACATTAAAGGGGGCTGTGATGTGAAAGACCTGAGTCATAGCAGAAAAATTAGATTCGGCCTTCTGTAGAAAGAAAATGTTACCAACCGGACCTCCGTGAATTTTAATTGAGTACCCCTGCCATAGAGAGTCTGTGGGGTATTGTTAAGAGAAGGATGATAAACACCAGAACCAGCAATGCAGAGGAGCTGAAAGTCACTATCAAAGCAACCGGACTTCCATAACACCTCAGCAGAGCTAAAGGCTGATTGCCTCAATGCCACGCAGCATTGATGAAGCAATTCATGTAAAAGGAGCCCCAACCAAGTATTGAGTGCATACTATACTGTACATGGACATACTTTTCTGTAAGCAAACGTTTCTGTATAAAAAAAATCCTTTTTTTATTGGTCTTATGTACTGTTCTAATTTTCTGAGGTATTGAATTTTGGGTTTTCACTAGATGTAAGCCATAATCATCAAAATTAAAATAAAGAAATGCTTGAAATATATCACTCTGTGGGTAACGCATCTATATAAAATATGAGTTTCACTTTTTGAATTGATCAACTGAAACAAATTAGCTTTTTGATGATATTTCAATTTTATGAGATGCACCTGCATATATACATATTGCAACTGGAGTCCTCTTCCACTCCTCCATGACGACATTACAGAGCTGGTGGATGTTAGATACCTTGCGCTCCTCCACCTTCTGTTTGAGGATGCCCCACAGATGCTCAATAGGGTTTAGGTCAGGAGACATACTTGGCCAGTCCATCACATTTACCCTCAGCAACTTTAGCAAGGCAGTGGTCATCTTGGAGGTGTGTTTGGGGTCATTATCATGTTGGAATACTGCCCTGCGGCCCGTCTTTGAAGGGAGGGGATCATGCTCTGCTTCAGATTGTCACAGTACATGTTGGCATTCATGGTTCCCTCCATGAACTGTAGCTCCCCAGTGACGGCAGCACTCATGCAGCCCCATACCATGACACTCCCAACACCATGCTTGACTGTAGGCAAGACACACTTATCTTTGTACTCCTCACCTGGTTGCCGCTATACATGCTTGACACCATCTGTACCAAATAAATTTATCTTGGTCTCATCAGACCACAGAACATGGTTCCAGTAATCCATGTTCTTAGTCTGCTTTTCTTCAGCAAACTGTTTGCAGGCTTTCTTGTGCATCATCAAGAGGCGTCCTTCTGGGACGACAGCCATGCGTGCAGCGTATGGTCTGAGCACTGGTAGGCTGACCCCCCACCCCTTCAACCTCTGCAGAAATGCTGGCAGCACTCATATGTCTATTTCCCAAAGACAACATCTGGATATGACGCTGAGCATGTGCACTCAACCTGTTTAGTCGACCATGGCGAGGTCTGTTCTGAGTGAAACCTGTCCCGGTAAACCGCTGTATGGTCTTGCCCACCGTGCTTCAGCTCAGTTTCAGGGTCTTGGCAATCTTCTTAGAGCCTAGGCCATATTTATGTAGAGCAACAATTTTATTTTTCTGATCCTCAGAGAGCTCTTTGCCATGAGGTGCCATGTTGAACTTCCAGTGATCAGTATGAGAGAGTGAGAGTATTAACAGCTAATTTAACACACCTACTCCCAATTCACACCTGAGACCTTCTAACATTAATGAGTTACATGACACCGGGGAGGGAAAATGGCTAATTTTGCCCAATTTGGACATTTCGACTTAGGGATGTGCTAACTTTTGTTGCCAACGGTTTAGACATTAATGGCTGCGAGTTGAGTTATTTTGCGGGGACAGCACATTTACACTGTTATACAAGCTGTACACTCACTACTTTACATTGTAGCAAAGTCATTTCTTCAGTGTTGTCACATGAAAAGATATAATAAAATAATAACAAAAATGTGAGGGGTGTATTCACTTTTGTGAGATACTGTATAAATATATATAAATATACATATATATATATATATATATATATATATATATATATATATATATATATATATATATATATATATATATATAGTTGCATATATACTGTATAAATATACCATACAGCTATAATTAGAATGTATCACCCATGGATGGTAACTACGTTTAGCGGTGCTCTCCTGTAATGTGGCAATTCTTTAAATCATATAAATGATTAGCCATCCTCTATTTTGTATGGACTCATGAGTGATAATTACTATGGAAAATTGTATCACATATATGTAGCCGGGTCGCACGGCTGGCATTGTTCAAACTGTTATCTGTTATTAAAGTTCTGCTAAGACAGTGACTCTGGAATTATGGGAGATGTAGTCCGGGAGGAGCCAGGATCATAGACTGCTGTGAGAGAGAGACTCTTCTCCCAGGGAGCAATGGGATGCGCGGAGCTTGCTGGGAGTGTCTTTATAAAGGGGGCGGGATCGATTCTCGCTCTCTTGCCTCGAGGACAGCGCACTGAAAGGAAGGGGAAGAGCTGCTGCGGATCGCAGGAGAATAGGCCGAGGCCTAGTGGCGGGCACCTGAGCGGAAGCGAGCGGTGTGAGTATGTGGCAAAGTCTCAGTAGCGTGACTGAGCGGAAGGTTGCTGGCAGGCAGAAGGAGATGCTGAGCAGAGCGGGGCCTGGCCGCAGTGGAGAGCAGAGCTCCCGGTTTGGGTGAGAGACATCCAGTATCTACATCTGCATTAATTACAGACCTAGGCTGAGTTAGGGCAAAACGACCAAACTGTTTGCTTCAACAAGGCCATACTGACATAGAGTTAAACCACTGGACACTGCAGTTATACATATAGTGCGAGGTGGGTGAACTAGGCCTCAAGCCATTTACTCAGTCTTAGGCTGTTAGTTGCTGGGACGCATCGGGATTTGTTTGCTTACATCTCTGTGAATTACAATTATTGATTGCCTTGGGGAATACAGTTCATCATCATTACCTTTTTTGGATTACAATTACTTTCCTTGGATTGTTGGGATTTCCTTGCCAGTGAAGACTAGTGAGGCCTCACTCTCCAGGAGACGTTTGCAATTCAGGATAAAGGGGGCCCCCGTTAATACCCAGAGTGCACTCTGATAGAAATCCAGCATTGTTATAGTGTGTGTTCTACATTAAGTTATTAAGTGTAGTTATTCTAATCTAGGGTCACTCTCTAAGTACATCCATACAATTTAATGTCATTTTTATCGTTGCTGAACGCAGTCCTCTAGCATACATACGTATTTATTTGTGTATGCATGTGTGGCCTGTGTTCCAGATCCAGGGTGCTCAACTAAACCTAAATCTTTGGTTGGGGATTCAGGATCTACGTCCTTGGCTAAATTTTGCATTATCTTTAACTACTTAAGCCCTGGAGGATTTGGCTGCTAAAGGACCAGGGGTTTTTTTGCAATTTTTTTTACTGCGTGAATTTAACGGACAATTGCGCGGTCGTGCGACGCTGTACCTAAACAAATTTGACGTCCTTTTTTTCCCACAAACAGAGCTTTCTTTTGGTGGTATTTGATCACCTGTGCGATTTTTTGATCACGCGCTATAAACAAAAAAAGAGCGTAAATTTTGCAAAAATAACAATATTTTTCACATTTTTTTATATGAAATTCCCCAAAAAAAAATGTAAAAATCAAAATTTTTTAACATTTTTCGGCCAATTTGTTTTATGCTACCTATGTTTGGTAAAAAAAATCGCAAAAAGCGTATTTTGATTGGTTTGCGCAAAAGTTATCGCGTTTACTAACAAAGGGAAAGATTTTTGTCATTTTTGGTGTTTTTTTTTTTAACGCGTAATGGCGGCGATCTGCGATTTTTTTTTTCAGTACTGCGACATTGCGGCGGACAGATCGGACCCTTGACTGACATTTTTGACACTTTTGGGGGTACCAGTGACATTACTGCAGTAATCAGTGCTATACATATGCACTGTTACTGCAAAAATGACACTGGCAGGGAAGGGGTTAACTTTATTGGACAGGGAGGGGTTAAGTGTGTCCTAGGGGCGTGATTCTAACTGTGCAGGGACATTCCTATTGGTGTAAAAGCAAAGATCAACCGTTCTACATAGTAGAACGGACAGATCTTCACTTTTACACAGGGAGAACTGACAGGCAGCTTGTTTACACAAGCCGCTCTGCCTTTCTCCCTTCACAGGAGCGATCGCAGTGTGACTGGCGGACATCGAGTCCGCCGGTCACACGCACTGACTTTTCTGTGGACGAGCCGCGGCGGGCGCGCGCCTCGGCGGGCGCGCGCCCGCCCGCAATAGGCTCGCAAGTCAGTGACAGGCGAGTGACGTACCGATGCGTCACTCTGCCTGGCCGGGGCTGACCGCCGCAGTATATAGTCGTGCGGCGGTCGGCAACCGGTTAAATTCTGTTTGTATACTCTTCTTTATTTTAAGTCAAAAGCAGTAAACTGATTCTTCACTGCAATCCTTGTGGTCACTCTCTAAGTACATCCATACAATTTAATGTGATTTTATCGTTGCTGAACGCAGTCCTCTAGCATACATATGCATTTATTTGTGTATGCATGTGTGGCCTATGTTCCAGATCCGGGGTGCTCAACTAAACCTAAATCTTTGATTGGGCATTCAGGATCTACGTCCTTGGCAACATTTGGCATTATCTTTAAATTCTGTTTGTATACTCTTGTTTATTTTAAAAGTCAAAAGCAGCAAACTGATTCTTCACTGCAATCCTTGTGGTCTCAATCATTCAGAATGACAGAACAAATAGTGTCAGTTGGGTCGGAGGAGGCTCAGGGCTGAAGAAGTGAAGAGGATAGCCCATGCAATAAGCCACCCCCTTGGGGGCAGGGCTACATATATTTTATATGCAAACCAGTTCCTCCACAGGATCCATTTCAGAGTGGCAGTTTAAAGTAGCCCCAGGCTCTCCAGGTGGATTAGTTGCAAAGATTGATTTCTTGTCAGAATCATCATATTCTGCTTAAAACCACCATTTTGGTAGCTACACATGCAGGTAATCATGGAAGATCTGCTATACTCTTGTTGGATCTGCTTATAGTGCAATGATACTAGCTAAATAACTGTGTAGATTATAAAAAATGTTCAACACATTAGGATGGCAATTTATACTCTCCCTCCTCCACATTCACTCTTGTCCTTTTTTGCTTACTCCCTTTCATAGAAAATGCAATTTGACTGACATGTCTTGGGGATAATATCTTTGATTTAGGTCAGTCACTAGGGCATACCAAAATCAATGAGCAACAAACCTATCCTTGCCACTGGAAGACTGGCAAATCACCTGGAAAACTATGGCCCAAAGTTCTAGAGATGTTTAATTTTTGAAAGCTCTTATACAGTCTTGTATCTTGTAGGGGTTAGTATTCTGTTCGTTAAACTCATTTTTTACAGACATAGCCCTCCACTCGCTTCTGTAGCTGTTACCACAAGGGCACAATGAAACACATTTGGTGGACTTACCCAGCAGTGAGCAGACTCTGGATATGGGTTTATAACCTAATTCACTCATATTAATCTCAGTAAAAAGCCTTAATACATCTATCCTTAACTTTTTTCCATATGGAATGGATATTGGTTCACCATATTTTCATGGCCATAAGACTCACAATTGCTAGGGCCTGGATGATCTCCACCCTAAGTTTTGAAGCAGTAAAACATGCTGACTGATATAAAACTGATGACAATCCTAGCCCACCCACACCATTTACCTTCTCACTTGGAAGCCTTAGAAATATTACTCTCAACATCCTTGGTTTATTAGATCCTTGTTGACCATTTGGTTTAATAGAGAGCTGGGCCTCTGGGCCCCTCCCTTCCTCTACCCCCTTGCCTTCTTCCTCTTTTGTGCCTACATCCACTTTTCTCTGCTTTTCTCTTCCCTTTTCTTATCTTTTCTCACATTTGAAGATCTAATCATTTCTACCCAGATATATATCCTTTTCCCTTGTATATTAACTAAAATATACTTTTTGAATTTTACATTTAGGCCCATTAGCCATACTTGGAAGACTACCATGATCTTGATTTTCAGGTCCCTACACATATTTTCAATTTTGTACTGTTGAATGTAAAAAATCTTATCTAACATATGCTAGACTGTGCTACTCAATATTGTTGCTACTTTATTGCTACTTCTGTACGCTGTTGACCACCTGTATATTTCCGGTCCAGTTTAATCTATGCCATTGTCAACTATTTTAACTTGGTTTATATTTTTCAATAAACACTTGTAAAAGAAAGCCCTGACGCTATAAGATCAGCAACCAGGGAGCTATTATTTTCATAAGAGGAAGTATTGAAAATTAGGATTGATATACAGGGAGCACACAATAAACATATACAGGGAGTACAGCCTACAGCCCCTAGCATTGCTTTACTATTGTATTCTAAAATCTGACGCTTTCACAATAAACATCTACCACTCTACAAGGAAAAAAAAATCACTGACTATGGTAAATGTTAAGAATCTCATTAGTATAAATTGGGACTCCCTCTTCCCATGAACAATAAGAAACCATGAGGGAAAGGCTTTCTAAGAATCTGAAACCTCCCACCCTCCAAATGGGCAGTTCTGGCTACCAGTTCTGGTATGAAAATTTTTTAGGACAACTGAATAGGGCAATGACAAGAGACAGAGTAGTACATGTGCTCTGTACATGCCGAAGACAGCAAGGGGTGTGCGCTGGTGAAGCTGGGTTTTCCTATTTGGGTTGGGTGAAGGATTTTCTTTCAAGGCTGATCATGTGTCCAGTATTTTGGGGTTGTGAAGCTTTAGTCTTCCTCATTATAGGCCAGCTGTTGTAACAAGGATTTTTCCCATGAAAAGGTGACTTATTGTCTTGCTAGTTTGCAGAGCTGTTCAGTTATTACCTAAGCCTGCACTGCACAATATTAAGTAATAATAATAATAATAATAATTAATAACAGTAAGTACTACAAAGAACAATCAAAATAATTTCAATTTTCATGTGATACGAGTAAGTATGCTGGAAATAACTCAATACACATTTCAATGGACATTTCAAGATTTGCAGCACAAGCCATGCCTTCAAAGCCTATTTGCAAAGTAAATTTACACTGGATTTTTGACACCAGTGAAAGTTTCCTATTAGATTTATTTAAAATTACAGTAGTTTACATTAGTAAAAAGTTCAAACAATTAACATAAAAGATAAATAAGTGCATACAGTTTAAATTTACATAATTTAAACATTCTTTCTTTCATTGTTCTATTATGCGAACATTAAGTGCAATGTGATTACACAATGTATTTTTACTGCCTTAAACAGCTAATAATTAAACAAACCTGACTTTTATGGGATGATATATTGTCGTCTGTTATTCTGCCTGTTGCATTAAAATCTTTAGCACATGTGTATACTAAACTGACCAGTAAAATGTTGAGAAGGTCCAAAATAAAATGAAATTGCTGCAATATGTTGGTTTGTTTACATGATGTATGGACATATATATCATATATATCTGAAGAAGGAAGACTATTCAGTGTAGAGATCATTGAATGCTTTAAAGTGGAAAAATTATGTGGGCAGACAGGAGCAGATTAAAAGTAGGTAAGTACACATTTTTAATGCAGGTTAGGCAGGATAGGTAGGAGCGGGGGGGGGGGGGGCATTTTTTAAGAATAGATATAGTTAGGCTTTTCTTTATATTTAAAAATATTACTAAATGAAGTACAACATTTAAAGTATCATTAGCATATTTAAGCAACCCATCATTAAAAAGAAATAAAATGAAAAGACTTCAGTGCTAAAGAAGAGAGTAAATATGTATTCTTCTGGTTGCTCACACAACCAAATTCTACCCCTTTCATAAAGAATTATCCTCTGAAGTCTGAACAAACGTAGTCTGTTCTGAAGACTGAAGTCTGCTGGGAAACCAACATTTCCAGAAGGGGTTATCTCTTGTGTCCTTCACAGAGCTCAGTGCTTTGACCCAACACCCCTCATGTCACTACTGTGTCCTATAGTAATGCAGAGGATGGCAGGAGGAACCACTGAGCACTGCAGGGGACAAAGGGAGTCAATATTCTGAAAATGTTGGTTTCCCAGCAGACTTCAGAGGATGCTTTTTTTTTTTTTTTTTAATCAATGGAGCAGCAATTGACAACAGAAGTTGTAAATTACACTCTAATTTTTCTGGCAGGTCTTTTTAATCAGTTTCACAAATGCCACAAGGTCACTTTAGGAGAATGTATTTATTGGGTTTATATCTACTTAGGTAGCGTAAAGTAAAACACAGATTTACTGGATTTCCCTATCAACACAGTCATTGTTGATGGGGAAATCCCTCCCATGGAGCTTTTGCGTTCTCCCAGCCGGGGATGGGCACAGGGAACTGTCCCTGTCGAGAGAACACAGTAATTTCTGCCAGCGGCTTTAGCAACTGGCTATGTAAAATGTAGATGTACAAACGCAAACAGTCACTTCCAGCGCTAAGAGGTCCTCCCTGGTAAAGAACAATGGTAACTTAAACCACCTAAGGGGATGCTGCCCTCCTCAGAGATGGGGGTGGTCCGATTGATACTAAAAAACAAAATAAAAATGGAAGGAGCATGCACCTAATGCATTACCAAAAAAACATTTATTCATTAATGTGAACAATAAAAAATGGGTACTCACAAAAAGGTGAAAGAGACAAGCCATAAAACTACATAACACAACGCTGGACAGTGGGACACACGTTTTTTCGCAATTTACATAGCAGGGTAAACGTCTAACACGTTTCGGGGCGCACCCCTTTTCTCAGAGCTGGGCTACTCCGAGCACCACAAGGCAATCACTTTAAACAGGAAATCTTAATTCTAAAGTTACACCCCCAAGAAAGAGGACAGGAAAAAATAAATAAATGAATATATACAGTATCTCAAAAGTGAGTACACCCCTCACATTATTGTAAATATTTTATTATATCTTTTCATGTGACAACACTGAGGAAATGACACTTTGCTAAAAGGTAAGTTAGTGAGTGCACAGCTTGTATAACAGTGTAAATTTTCTTCCCCCTCAAAATAACTCAACACACAGCCATTACTGTCTAAACTGCTGGCAACAAAAGTGAGTACACCCCCAAGTGACAATGTCAAAATTGGGCCCAATTAGCCACTTTTCCTCCCGGTGTCATGTGTCATGTGACTTGTTAGTGTTACAAGTTCTAAGGTGTGAATGGGGAGCAGGTGTGTTAAATTTGTTTCTTTGTTATCGCTCTCACTCTCTCATACTGGTCACTGGAATTCAACATGGCCCCTAATGGCAAAGAACTCTCTGAGGATCTGAAAAAATAAATTGTTGCTCTACACAAAGATGGCCTAGGCTATAAGAAGATTGCCAAGACCCTGAAACTGAGCTGCAGCATGGTGGCAAAGACTATACAGTGGTTTAACAGGACAGGTTCCACTCAGAACAGGCTTTGCCATGGTCGATCAAAGAAGTTGAGTGCACATGCTCAGTGTCATATCCAGAGGTTGTCTTTGGGAAATAGACGTATGAGTGCTGCCAGCATTGCTGCAGAGGTTGAAGGGGTGGGGTGGTCATTCTGTCAGTGCTCAGACCTTACGCTGCACACTGCATCAAATTGGTCCGCATGGCTGTCATCCCAGAAGGAAGTCTCCTCTAAAGATAATGCACAAGAAATCCTGCAAACAGGTTGCTGAAGACAAGCAGACTAAGGACATGGATTACTGGAGCCATATTCTGTGGTCTGATGAGACCAAGATAAACTTAGTTGGTTCAGATCATGTCAAGCGTGTGTGGCAGCAACCAGGTGAGGAGTACAAAGACAAGTGTGTCTTGCCTACAGTCAAGCATGGTGGTGGGAGCGTCATTGTCTGGGGCTGCCTGAATGCTGCCGGCACTGGGGAGCTACAGTTCATTGAGGAAGCCATGAATGCCAAAATGTACTGTGACATACTGAAGCAGAGCATGATTCCCTCCCTTCGGACATTGGGCCACAGGGCAATATTCCAACATGATAGCGACCCCAAACACACCTCCAAGACAACCACTGCCTTGCTAAAGTATCTGAGGGTAAAGGTGATGGACTGGCCAAGCTTGTCTCCAGCCCTAAACCCTATTGAGCATTCGTGGGGCATCCTCAAATGGAAGGTGGGGGAGTGCAAGGTCAGCTCCATGATGTTTTCATGGAGGAGTGGAAGAGGACTCTAGTGGCAACCTGTGAAGCTCTGGTGAACTCCATGCCCAAGAGGGTTAGGGCAGTGCTGGAAAATAATGGTGGCCACACAAAATATTGACACTTTGGGCCCAATTTGGACATTGTCACTTAGGGGTGTACTCACTTTTGTTGCCAGCGGTTTAGACATTAATGGCTAATGGAGTTATTTTGAGAGGACAGAAAATTTACACTGTTATAAAAAGCTGTACACTTACTACTTTACATTGTAGCAAAAGTGTCATTTCTTCAGTGTTGTCACATAAAAAGTTATAATAAAATATTTACAAAAAAGTGAAGGGTGTACTCACTTTTGTGAGATACTGTATATAGAGACATATAAACAGTAAACAGGCCTCACGAATGCTGGCTCACCATCAGTCAAACAAATGAAGATGGCCGCTGCATGGCGGATGGCGTCTCCTGTGGTAAATTGATATATCTGAGGAGCAGGTATCTGGGCTCCCCCTGAGACCTGGAAGTGGCCGGAAACCACTCCCAGTGTCAAACTAAAGCGATGCGGCCATGGTGCGCCCAGCCCGATCACACAGAGGGAAATCACTAGGGGACATTATCCTAACAGGTCCCACTGGAAGAGACAGGTAACGTCACACCCACGGCGGAAGTCGGAGCTGTGTCCCCAGAGGGGGAATTGGAAAAAAAATGTGCCGAACTAGTGAAACCGGAGTGACAGTCCCCACATGAAATTCATACTCAATGTAAATAGGGAGCAATAATAAAAACAAAAAAGTAAATGTTACAAAAAACAATATTTAAAAAAGTACAATTATAAATAATTATAAAATTACATAAATTAACTTACATAAATGAACAAAGCAAACTACGTGGATGTTGGATACTAATTGTATAAAAAATATATATATATTTAAAAAATGAAAATGTTAAAAAAAAAACTAAAAATAATTTGAGAGCTTATAATAGTGGTATAAACAATAATATGAATAAGAAAATTGCTATTGAGCACAGAAAAGCACAGGACGATGCAAAAACTACTACAAGAAACTATTTCTAGCCCGAAGGGATGGGGGGATGAAAACGGGGAGGGGCCCCTCATGTAGACAGACCCACTTGGCTACATCAAGGTCTGTACATCAAGCCCTACATTCAAGCCCCTTGGTGTTAAAGTCCCCAGCTGATGCAACCAAAAGTTCTCTCTCCTACATAATCTACGAAACCCCCATTCTGTATCTATGTCTTTACCCATGATCTCTAGCCCAAACAGCCTCAAACTAGATAGATTTTGGTTGTGTTTTTCCAAAAAGTGGAGAGGTAGTACAAGCCTTTTTTGATGTTCCGTCTGTGTTCTCCGAAATGTGTACATAGGGAACGTATTGTACGACCCACATGAAATATGCCACAAGGACATACCAAACAGTAGACCACAAACTGTGATCCACAGTTGATCAATTGTCGAATGACATGGGTCTAACCATCACTGCCTATAACTACCTTTTGTCTATGCCACATGTAGTGGCATGCTCCACAGTAGGAAACCCCACACTTGTAACTCCCCTTTTAATCAAAGATACCACTCCAGTTATAATGGACTGTAGTTTTCTGTGTACGGTCTCACTTGGTGCAATATAGCCCCTCAAATTTCTGGGTCTACGAAAGATGATGTTCATACATTCAGGGGTGACAGGAATGATGATGTTCAGGGGTTAGTGAGGCATGTTGGATCCACTCTTCTGGCCCATGGCCCCACTACCATTATCAAAATGCATAACCTCATGCAGATGACTTTTACTAGGAGCTGGCACTAAATACATCTGCTGATACTTGGCATATGCATCTTCAGTGGCGGTCTGATCAATTTCCTTTTCCAGGATTTTTTTTTCAATACATGACTCTGTTCATCATAATGTGGGAAACAGATACGAGTCTATGGAGTCGACAGAATTGTTCAAAGGGTACATTCTTGATCTATCTGGAGTGGTGACAGCTCCACGCATGGAGATATGAATTACCTGCTGATGGCTTGAAGTGAGTATGAGATATGATGTGATGTTCATCATCTACCATCAGTTCAAGGTCAAGGAAGGTCAACTTATGATTGTCTAGCACATAGGTGAAATCAATCCCAAAGGGTTTGTTCTGACAATGTGCAAGGAAGGCTTCTAGCTGACTGTTGCCACCATATCAGATGACCAAAATATCATTGATGTAACGGGCATATAGTATCAGGTTCACCCTGAAGGGATTGTTGGACCAGATGTGGAATTGCTCCCAGTATCCCATAAATAAGTTGGCCATGCCCTTGGTTTGTTTTTAATATTCCTTTGGAAACAAAAAAGTATACTCAATACTACGTACAATGAATGAGGCCTGCCTGGAATGCAGATGATTTTCACGTGCCAGGAAGAACTGGACAGCTTGTAACCCGAAGTCGTGCTGTGTAAACGTATACAGTGAGTCCACATCCAATGATATCCTAGCTGCCATTGGTAATGGGCTAAGATCTTTAGCATGTGACCTGTGTCTCGGAAATAAGAAGGGAGCTGTACCACTAATTCCTGAAGGAAGTGGTCAATATACACTGAACAAAATTATAAACGCAACACTTTTTTGACCCAATTTTTCATGAGCTGAACTCAAAAATCTAAGACTTTTTCAATGTACACAAAAACACTATTTCTCTCAAATATTGTTAATCAAATCTGTCTAAATCTGTGTTAGTGAGTACTTCTCCTTTGCCGAGATAATCCATCCACCTCACAGGTGTAGCATATCAAGATTGTGATTAGAAAGCATGATTATTGCTCAGGTGTGCTTTAGGCTGGCCACAATAAAGGCCACTCTAAAATGTGCAGTCTTACTGTATTGGAGGGGTTCGGGGGATGGGTTCCAAAAACCAGTTAGTATCTGGTGTGACCACCATTTTCATCACGCAGTGCAACACATCTCCTTCACATAGAGTTGATCAGGTTGTTGATTGTGGCCTGTGGAATGTTGGTCCACTCCTCTTCAATGGCTGTACGAAGTTGCTGGATATTGGCAGGACCTGGAACATGCTGTTGTATACACCGATCCAAAGCATCACAAACATGCATAATGGGTGACATGTCTGGTGAGTATGCTGGTCATGCAAGAACTGGGATATTTTCAGCTTCCAGGAATTGTGTACAGATCTTTGCAACATGGGGCCATGCATTATCATGCTGCAACATGAGGTGATGATCGTGGATGAATGGCAAAATAACGGGCCTCAGGATCTTGTCATGGTATCTCTGTGCATTCAAAGTGCCATCAATAAAATGCACCTGTGTTCGTTGTCCATAACATATGCCTGCCCACACCATAACCCCACTGCCACCATGGGCCACTGGATCCACAATGTTGACATCAGCAAACCGCTCACCCACACAACGCCAGACATGCTGTCTGCCATCTGCCCTGTACAGGGAAAACCGGGACTCATTCGTGAAGAGAACATCCGTGAAGAGAACATCTCTCCAAAGTGCCAGACGTCATTGAATGTGAGCATTTTCTCACTCAAGTTGGTTATGACGACGAACTGCAGTCAGGTCGAGACCCCGATGAGGATGAGGAGCATGCAGATGAGCTTCCCTGAGTTGGTTTCTGACAGTTTGTGCAGAAATTCTTTGGTTATGAAAACTGATTGTTGCAGAATCTGTTCGGGTGGCTTGTCTCAGATAATCTTGGAGGTGAAGATGCTGGATGTGGAGGTCCTGGGCTTGTGTGTTTACACATGGTCTGTGGTTGTGAGGCCAGTTGGATGTACTGCCAAATTCTCTGAAACGCCATAGGAGAAGGCTTATGGTAGAGAAATAAACATTCAATTCAAGGGCAGCAGCTCTGTTGGACATTCCTGCAGTCAGCATTAGTGATGGGCCGAACACCCCCCTGTTCGGTTCGCACCAGAACATCTCGAGCAGGAAAAAGGTTCTAGCGAACATGCAAACTCTATTAAAGTCTATGGGACATGAACATGAAAAATCAAAAGTCCTAATTTTAAAGGCTTATATGCAAGTTATTGCCATAAAAAGTGTATGGAGACCTGGGTACTGCCCTGGGGGACACGTATCAATGCAAAAAATTTTTTTAACAGAATCGTTTTTACAGGAGCAGTGATTTTTTTCATTCTTAAAGTGAAACGGTAATGCATTGTCGTCTCCCGGCAATAAAGATAAAAAAATCACATCATGTGCCACTGGGTGTCCCCGCCCCTTTCCTATAAAAGAGCTGTCATGGCTCAGGTGGCTCATTAGCCGGTAGAAGTCTTTTTTTTTTTCTATTTTTCGGGTGCGGCAGGCAATGTGATTGAGGATGGATTTACATCGGGGGACACTATTTTTTTAATTTTTATTTTTTAATAAAGGACTTGTCAAAAACTGGCTTTTGTGTTTATTTTTTGTACACTTTTTTGGTGACTGGGTAGAGGTACGATGTACCCGATATCCATTCACATAGGGAAGGGGGCCCCCTCGTTAAGCCCCCCACCCACAGACCCCAACAAGCACAGTGCAGGGTTGTCTGGAAGAGGCCCTTGTCTCCATCAACATGCCCCCCCATCCTAGCCAGTCAGACTGCTTGCTCGGATAAGAGTCTGGTATGGATTTTGGGGGAGACCCCACGCTGTTTTTTTTTTCAATATTGGCATGGAGTTCCCCTTAAAATCTGTACCAGACCCAAAGGGAATGAATATAAGTTCCTGTACTAAGGGTGGTGGAATCTATGAGGGTACAAATGGTGAAGGTGATATTGGTTATATGCAAACAGAAAACAGAGGTCGTGGGACTTTAAATGAGGCAGGTCATGAATTAAGATATACAAAAATAGAATCTGAACATTATAATTTATTATACATACCATAATTGATACAAATATTGTCATCAGTTACAAAGATGATGCAGACATGTATACAGAAAAGGCTGACACAAAAAAATACATATAGTAAAGACATTGTTATAATAGTAATCAGATATATTCAGTAAAAAAGTACATGGTCGTCACTAATTGTTGCACCTATGCATCTAAGTAGCTCTACGCCTTTCATGGATTCCTGTTCACTCATCAGGAGCTTAAAGCCAAGGATACACGTGACAAGGATAAACCTGGCAAACTTGGACATATGAAACCATTCTGAGGAAAGTGAACATACTGTACATGTAGACAGGTGGTAATCTAAAAAAAAAAAAAAAAAATATATATATATAGGTAGAAAAGTAAAGACTAGTGTCTGATAATGTGTTCACCAAAGCCATGGGTAATTCAAAGATACTGAGGGAAATCTGTGAAAGACACCAAACATTGCTCAGTGACCAAAGGATAAAATGGAGGTAAAGACCAAAGTGCATGGTGAAAAAAACAGAAAACAAACAAAACATAAACTAGATGACCAAAAAGTATGACCAGAAAATGTGAACAAAGTGAGAAATATAGTGTAATAATGGTAAAAGACCCCACAAAAATCTTACCAGTAGTGTGAAGAGTTTGCTGTAGGTTACATAGTTACATAGTTAGTGAGGTTGAAAAAAGACATAAGTCCATCCAGTTCAACCTATGATGTGTGTGTGTGTTTGCTTTTAACCGTACATTGTATACCCCTGTATGTTGTGGTCTTTAAGGTGTCCATCCAATAGTTTTTTGAAACTATCAATGCTCCCCGCTGATACGACTGCTTGTGGAAGAGAATTCCACATCCTTACCGCTCTTACAGTGAAGAACCCCTTATGCACTTTAAGGTTAAACCGCCTTTCCTCAAGTTTTAGTGAGTGGCCACGTGTCTTATTGTATCTCCTTTCTCTGAATAGTTTGTTCCTTATGCTAGGGTCGCCAGTACAGTATTTGTTCATTGATATCATATCCCCCCTCAATCGTCTCTTCTCCAGAGAGAATAAGTTCAGTGCTTGTAGTCTTTCCTCATAGCTGATGTCCTCCATTCCCCTAATTATTTTTGTTGCCCTTCTCTGGACTTTCTCCAGTTCCAGCACATCCTTCCTGAGGACCGGTGCCCAGAACTGGACAGCATAGGTGCTCCCAAAATCCCCACCACGTGACGAGCTGAACAGAATGAGAGCCTGATTGATCGCAGCTAAATAGCCCCAGAGGACAAGGGCGGAGCCCTGCCAAAAGCTAAACAGATAAGAGCCTGATTGGCCGCAGCTAAATAGCTGCAGAGGGCAAGGGCGGAGCCCTGCCAGTGCCATGCAAATGCCAGAATGAACGAATGATAGGAAATATCCCACACCAGGCGCATGCACCGGAAACGGGTCACGATGGCCCGCCCCCGGTGTCGGATGGAAAGAGCACCCTGGCAATGAGGAACAAAAAGATACCGCGAGTCGGGCACACAAGCATGGCGCCGATGTGCGGCGTAACCACCCCCACCATCCCCCCAGAGAGACCAGAGGCGGCGATGAGGAGAAGGGACCCTGGGACCAACGGGCCCAAAAGCATCCATCGCTGCCCCACTGTGCTGGATAAAATAAATAAAAATGGAATAAAATTCATGAAAAATGTGGGAGCAATGAGCCCCACAAAAATGAACAAAAAATATACCAAAATATACACTGATAGTGACATAAAAAGGATATAGAAAATAAAAAACATAATAGTGATGCGATAGATCATAAAAAGGGGACCAGGGTGGTGGTACTATAGTTAAAGTGGTTTTAAACCTCAGACATGAAAATCGAACAAAGCATATCCTTCTATAATGTGTACTTGTTTGAAATCAGTGGTGTATCTAGAACCTTCTGGCCCCAGTGCAAGAAACCATGAGGACCCCCTAAACCCCAGCCAGGGCACTTCTCTCCGAGCCTGATGGAGAAACTCCAGGGCCCAGTGCCAAGTACAACCTCTGTCACCCCTGTCGTTTCGCCACTGGTATCAGTAGTTTTTAATTTTTGTTATTTTTTTTTTTTTTTTTTATAATTTGTTTTCACAAAATAGTTTTTTTTTTTAATTTTTACAATGTTTAAGGAGCCCCGTTGGTGAGATATCAGTGGTCTAAACACACCTTTGATGTTCCACTATTGAGACAGATAAAGGAGACTGAGGACACAGCCCTCAATCTCCTTCTCTGCAGTCTCAGCTGCACTGAATGATTGGACAGGAAGAGCTCAGTACAGAGTTTCCTGTCCATTCATAAACTGAAGCATAGTAACACACAGTTTACTTTGGGGGGAGGCGTAGTATGGACATGGCCAAGTAGAGATGTGCCATCTCTGTGCTCCTGAGGATCTCCTGCCTACCCTGGCACATCCAGATCCTTCCTGCACGATGTGTTCTCCTCAAAGAAACACAAAATGAGAAGCACGACCAGGAAGGGATCCCAGACCAGGTCCAAGGGTGAAATTTCACGCTTTATCCCTAATCATCGGGGGGTCCCCCTATGGAGTCAAGATGGCCAACCCATGTGGTTCCCTCTGGGCGGCCCTGGAAAATAACTACTTCTCCGTCTCACTCTCACTCCTCGGAGGCCTACTCAGACATGCCAGCGGGATTCCGAGCGGAGGACTCCACTGCCTCCCCGCACTCTCAGCCTCTACACCTAGACGCTGAACTACAGTCTCTCCTCCAGGCACTCCTGACCAAATCGGACATTGAGATGCTGATCAGCCATCTGGAGGAATCGCACCGCAAAGATATCCAGAAGGTGAGAGATGTGGTGCAGTCCCTGTCTACTCGTTTGACAATAGGGGGTCCTCCATCACGGCCCTGGAGGGACGGGTGGCTGCCCTGGAGTCGGCACAGGACATGTGGAGGTGGATGTGGCGCTAAAGCTGCACCTTGAGGACATAGAGAACCGGAGCTGTCACCACAACCTGCAGCTCTGGGGCTTGCCAGAGGCCACCGGCGGGGAACATCTGCCTGACACTGCTAAGGCGATCTTTCAACGGATCATGGGCAAATCCTTTCCTGAATGAATGGAATTTGATCGCATCCATAGGGCCCTGGGCCCATGATCGACTGACCCGAGCAGACCGAGAGACATGATCTGCAGGCTGCATCACTACTCACATAAGGACACCCTTCTTCGCATGGCATGGGACGCAGGAGAAGTGGACTTTGATGGAGCATCTGTCAAGATACTACTGGACATCTCCAAGATGACACTGCAGAGACATGCTTTCCTGCGCCCACTGCTGGAGCTGGCCCTCCGCCTTGGCTTTACCTACAGATGGGGATTCCCCCTCTCGATCACGTTCCCTAGAGACCAGCGTTCCTTTACCTTACGCACACCAAGGGACCTGCCTGCGCTCTTCATCTCCTTGGAGACTGTCCCCAATTCCAATCCCTGACTGGCTGGTGTTCCTCCGTGGACTGTCCGGCCAGTTGCCCTAGGTGACGCCATCGGGTGGACCCCGTCTGAGGCCTCAACGCCCTAGGAGAAGATCGCGAGCAGCATCGCCGGAGGGTCCACATGAGTTGTAGACTTTATATTGGATTCATCCCCTGCTGATTTCTGTGTCCTGAAAATGAACAGCTGTGCACGTACCCTCAGGTGTCCCCTTGGAGGCCTTTCTATCACACTGCCTGCAATTATACCAAGATATTCCAAGGTCTTAGTGCCTTAATGTTTTCCACACATCACCTTCAGATCACTTCTGGATGTGGACAACTGATCTGTAGAACTGTGTGCTATGAGTGATGTGTCTACGGTGCCCTTCTTTGAACTCTGGCTCAGTTTACCCACCCTATGGATCCTTAGGGAGCCTGTCATGGGCATCTGCCGCAGTTTACCCTTATCTTGTTTTTGCTCTTCATTTCCGCTTCAGCCTTACTGGCCTAGGTTGCTCTCATTTCTGCTGCAATCCTCCCTACAGTAGGGGGCGCTGTGGCGATCCATCCTCGTTGCAGGTTTGTCAGAGGCGACGGAGGCCGACTCACCGGACAGTCTTATATACTGTGAGCTGTTTATGCCCTTGCCGTAGGGTTTGGGTGTTCTGGTGGGTTTGCGGGTGATGGGGTGGGTTCTCTGCAATGGACGCAGGGTTGCCGACTGATATGCCTCGCGATGCGGTCCAGTCACCGCGCATACTCTGTAGGAGGGGCTCGTATTGGGACTCACCTTGGTTTTATATGCCTTTTGATCTCAGTGCTGCTTGTTAAGATTATAGTTGTTTGAGGGTAGACTTTCTGTTCTCCTCTGGCTTGGCGTTCCCCCCCTTTTTTTTCTCTCGGGGGGGATGGAGGGAAACAGGCCCACGCTGTGTTGGTTGCATTTATGTTTTTCTATAGTTGATGTGTTGCCATATGTCATTGTTATTATGCTGTCTCATGCAGGTAACTCACCTAGTTTCATCATTGCTGGGGTGGGAGGAGTGATTTGGGGGGACCTCTCCTGGGCTCCCTTCCTCCACTTCCCCACTTAGGCCAACACACGTTGACAGCGACCACGGTCACTGTGTGTCTTTTGGATAATTGTTTATATCCTCTAGGGCAGTCAGGGGGTCGAGACTGAGGCTTGCTTGGCTACCCTGACTGTCCTCCTCTCCTTGTGGGATCCCCTCTTCTATTCCTTTCCTCCCTCCCCCCTACCTGCGAGGGGTCATAACACCCCCGAAAAAAGGCGTATTCTCCTTACTGATCTGAAGCACTCCCGGGCCAGTATCGCCTATATTCAGGAAACACATTTTAGGGCTGATAAGCTCCCGCTCCTCAAAAGCAGATTTTATCCCCATGTCTATCACTCTACTAACGTGAATGCTAAATCCCAGGGTGTCTCTACACTGATCTCTGGGAGGGTCCCATGGGCCTGCTGAGCTGTACTCCAAGACCCCAATGGTAGATATTTGTTCCTAAAAGGCTCGATGGGTGACGATCAAGTAATGTTCGCTACGATCTATGCCTCTAATTGTCATTAGGATACCTTCATTTCTCACACTATATCCAGCTTACTGGGCTTCACGGAAGGACAGTTGATCTTGGGCGGTGATGCCGTCCTGTGATACCTCTTCGAGGACCTCCGCAGTCTACCCCAGCTCCAGAAAACGCATAGCGAAGTCTCTACATGCGGCACAACTCATAGATATATGGCGATTGCACCACCCAGAGGAAAGGGATTTCACATTTTATTCCTCATCGCATAAAAGTTACTCCAGAATAGATTTTCTCCTTATTCCTCATAACCAGCTGCACGCGGTACGCCAATCTTCCATTGGCGATATCACTTGGTCAGATCATGTCAAAGTTTCGATCATATATACTTTATCGGAGGTCTCTTCCTCTAAACAGGGTTCTGGAGACTCAATGAAAGTCCCCTTCAAAACGCTGAGGTTTTGACGGACATCTCAAAGGAGTTGCAGGCCTACTTTCAAATGAATTATCTATCGAACTGTAACATAGGGATTCTGTGGGAAGCCCATAAAACCGGCCTACTGATTAAACATGGTTCTCAGATCAAAAAGGAAAATAACAAGCAACTTGCATTGCTTCTTCAAGCACTCAGGAACTTTGAAGCGTGTCATAAACATGACCCGACGGCGGCGGTACACACGAAGATTATCGCTACTTGAAAACATATCACTGATCTCCTACATTATAGAGCTAAGGTGGTTTTACAGTTTTACAGTTACGGTTTTACAGTTCTGGGATATGAATCTGGGAATAAGTGTGGGAAATTGCTGGCCAAGTCAGTCAGGGAACAAAGACTGACATCCTATATTCCCAACGTGATGTCCCCTGATGGTCTCAAATGGACACTGCCTAAACAGATAACCCAGGAATTTAGAAATTTCTACTCCTCCTTATAGAAATCCTCTCAACAGGATATTGATGACTACCTCATCTCTTCCCAGCTTCCTGAGCTGCCTGCTGCGGTCCAAGTAGCTCTTGACGCTCATATAACATTAGCAGAAATCCAGCAGGCGATAGGACCAATGCAATCTGGGAAGGCCCCTGGCCCCAACGGTTTTACTCTACAGTATTATAAGACCCTCCTCCCGACTCTAGGACCCTACCTTGAAAGACTTTTTAATGGAACAGGCCCCATGGCAGCCTTCTCTAGAGACACCTTGACAGCTCACGTTTCGCTCATCCCCAAGGAAGGGAAAGACCCGTCCTCATGTGGCAGTTATAGGCCCATATCACTTTTGAATGTTGACCTAAAAATTTTCACTAAAATTTTAGCGACCCGCCTAGCTGGACACCTCCTGGACCTAATACATCTGGATCAAGTGGGCTTTATCCCCTTTAGGGAGGCAAGAGATAACACCACTAAAGTTCTCAATCTAATTCACATTGCGAATACAACTAATACTCCCTGTGTCTTCTTGAATACCGATGCAGAGAAAGCATTCGACCAGGTTAGCTGGGGTTTCATGTTCTCGGTTCTCAAGCATATAGGCTTGGGTGATAACATGATGCATTGGATAGCTAGAGTGTATTCCAGTCCGACAGCCCAGGTGAAAGCTAATGGTGTCCTTTTGGAGCCCTTTGCCATTATCGCTGGAACCTTTCCTCTGCAAAGTCTGCTTGAAGCCAGACATTCGAGGCATACCTGTAGGGAATGACCAAAGCAAAAAAGCCGCATATGCAGATGACCTGCTATTCTCGCTGACGAATCCGGTTGTTTCACTCCCAAATTTACTGATCAATTTGATAGTTACTGAGCCCTTAAATAAATTTTGGGAAGTCGGAGGCAATGGGAGTGGGGGTTCCCCCCTCCTTTTAGCTTTAAAATCTAGCTTCAAACTGAAGTGCACTGACTCAGCACTAAAATACCTAGGGACGTACATTCCTACTAAACTGTCCCGAGTATACGACCTTAATTTCCCACCTCTGGTGGCCACCACCTGCACTGTACTTGAACAATGGCACAAGGGGCTGCATTGATGGTTTGGCAGGTGTAACCTATTGCAAATTTGTATTCTACCGAAACTCTTCACCTACTAGGTGCCTTACCTATTAGGATCCCTCACCGATATTTTAAAATAGTCCATTCCCTATTCATCAACTTCATCTGGGCACATAAAAGGTCCTGCCCCAAGCGCTGGCATCTTACTTTGCCAAAACATTTTGGGGGGACTGGCACTTCCAGATATATGAAAATACTACCAGGCCACACATCTGAGTAGACTACTAGATTGGCGCCATCATTACCGGTCTAAACATTGGATTCATACAGAACAAGCGCAAACTGCCATCCCGCTGAAGGCTGCGTTGTGGTGTTACCGCTCTTTACCCATAACGTTAAAATCGCACCCTTTAATAGGCAACACGCTACGTATATGCTTTCAAATATGTATGTGACACACACTTACAGCTCCCACCTACTGTTCCCTGTCCTTGGGAACCCCCAATTTGCTAAGTTCTCGGGAGTTCGCCAGCATTTACGAGGCAGGCTATGAACAGGCTTCTACATATTTGATACATGGGAAGTGCCCCTTAATCTCCATGCTGATGGATGACAAGGGGCCTTATAGGCTCCCATTCTGGTGGGCACTACAATTACACCATTTTCTACACTCTATCCGGAACCCTGGGAATTTTGCTCAACCCTTAAGAGTGTGTGAAACATACTGTTCCGACTCTGGTAACCTTCCATGAACCTTGTCCAAGACATTTAGTTTATTGACTACACCATCAGAACAGCCGCATTTGTCTTGTATAGATAGCTGGGAAATTGATCTAAACCGCAAGTTTAATACCGTGCATATACAACTGATCCCAAAATTTACCTTTAAGTCCTCTATCTGTACCAAAATCCAGGAAACAAACTTTAAAATCTTAACGAGGTGGTATCTTACTCCCCATAGATTACACAAATACTTTCCACATCTGACTGTTGCTGGAGATGCCGGGAGAGTAGCGGAACACTTCTTCATATTTTCTGGTCCTGCACTAAAATACGACCCTACTGGATGGCAGTAAGATCTAAAATTCAGAAATTCACAGAATATGATATTCCTGATGATCCAGCTCTATTCATGTCTCAAATGTCCCTGCACGGGTCTATAAAAAGTCTGTTGTTCGTCACCTACTGAATGCCGCTAAAGCATGCATCCCTCTCTACTGGAAGAAACACTTAGCTCCATCCATATCAGATTGGCTTCACAGGGTGGAAGATATTAACAAAATGGAAGACCTGATCCTAACCGCACAGCATAAACAGGAACAATATGATAAAACCTGGGGACTTTGGAATCTATTAATTCTCTCAGAAGAGGGAAAGCAGTTGTTGACACCGTAATTCAATACTCCACCCAATTTATCTGACTGGAGAGAGGGAGACTGTTTTCCTGAATTCATTATCAGTAGCCCGTGATATCCGTAACCTGTTCCTGCCCATCCTATTCGTTTCCCTCCCCCATCTCACTAAAGGACGAGAGGGAACAAAGGGAATGGTGTTACCTATCAGTGGTAGATGCTGGGGAGTAGTCTGGCATGTGATATAGAGCTTGCACAGGAATTATGCTGTGGACTATTTCCCCTTATGGGGACTCTATTTCATGCAAGATCCTTAACTAATTCTTCCCACTATTACATGCATTGTATATTCTGCTTATTTACCGTTCACTGTCTCGTTCCTTCTATGGTTTAATTCACATGTAACCTGTGTTTTGGTTTGGCTGCACCCTTCCCGAACCTTTAATAAAATTATATTTGAAAAATAAAAACAGAGTTTACTTCGTCACAGTTATGAATGGAAAGAGTCAGTGATCGGTGAATCCAGACACATCCCCTGCAGCAGCTGGCAGGAGATGGGAGGGGGGAACTCAGCAGAGCTGTGGGAATGAGGGGGGGGGGGGCAGGAAAGAACACAAGAGGGCTGGAGAGCACACGGGGCAGTGGAAGAAAGCTGTATAGGAGGAGCAGCGGGGTCGGTTGCATATAAAGAAATTGATCACCCCATTTTTCTCCTGCAGCAGCTGAATGTCCACTTCTTCTCCTCTCCGTCCCTCAGTCATGAAAAGGCAGGCAAGAGGAAAATTGAGAGATTGATTCTTTTATATGCAGTTGCCCCCGCCGCTTCTTATCCAGGCATACAGGGAGGACTGGTGCAAGGTTTTTGCCTACACAGGCAAAAATGCATTTTGACGCTCTCTCATCCTTCAGCCTCCCTGCGCTGGTACTGCTGAACAACCACTCTCCCCCGTCTTTCCGCCACCTTGCGCTAATACTACTGTACCCCCCCAACCTCAAGTGACCCTGCACTGGTACTGCTAGACCCCCCTGTTCCCAGCCACCCCACACTGGTACTAATAGACCCCTTCTATCCTCCAGCCACCTGACTGATACTGCTGTATTCCCCCTGGCCTCCAGTGACCCCATGTTGGTACTGCTGTACCCAGCCAAATCTCCAGTGACCCAATCCTGGTACTGTTGGACTCCCCATCTTCCAGCCACCCCACATTGGTACTGCTAGACCTGTCCTTGTTCTCCAGCCACCCCACGCTGGTACTGCTGTACCCCCCTGGTGTCCAGCAACCCCGCTGGTACACCCCCCTAATCCCCAAGTGGCTGGGGATTCAAATTTTACTTCCCCCCCATCCTGGCACCCTAGGGTGGCTGACACCAGCACTGCCAGACAGCACGGTCTGGAGATGGGGTTCCTGTCCCTAGAGAAGATGGGGCTCCTGTCCCTAGGGCAGATGGGGTCCTTGCCCCCAGAGAAGATAGGTCACTGTCCCTAGGTGAGCTGGAATCTCCATCCCCAGGGGAGATGGCATCCCCATTCCCAGGGAAGATAGGGTTCCCCATCACCAGGGGAGATGGGGTCCCCATTCCCTAGGGGAGATGGAGGTCTTTGTCCCCCGGGGAGATGGGGTCCCTGCCCCTAGGCGAGATTGTGGGGTCCCTGTCCCCAGGGGAGATGGGGTCCCTGTCCCCAGGGGAGATGGGATCCCTGTCCTCGAAGAAGAGACCTCCAGATGACTGACAGCCTTAGCTCCGTTTCTGAGAGCTGTGTAAAGGAGTGTGTCCATTCCCTCCAATCAGCTCTCCTCACTGAGCTCTGCAGAATGTAACTTCAGCCCTCTGCCCCCCTTTTCTCTGAACTCTCAAACAAGCTTATAAATTCTTAACTTTGAACAGATGAAGAGAAGACCGCAGAGAGCACAGTTTATGTACAACTTATGTAGGACGATTTGTTTAATCTCTGAGTATCTCTTGAGGATAGTACCTTCACTGAGTATATGTAAGGGTTTCAAACCACTTTAAGGGTAAGAATGGTGAGGGTGAAATGAATAACCCAGAGAAGTTTCAGAATGATAAGGCTAAGGGGGCAGTCTCAGGTTCCTCATTATGATGTTTTCTTATTGTGATGAGTTGGTGTAGTGAATCCAGAATGTCCACATGACTCTAAAGTTTTCTTCCTTGTCGTATAGGGAAAGCATAAGGTCTTCCATTTGCATTAATGTTGTTCACCTTGTTTAACCAGGAGGGGTAAATCTAAAGGTGATGTTTATTCTTAATGCAAGACCTTGCTGCATTAAAAAGGTGTAAAGGTTGATCTCTTGTGTCCTGCACCGCGAAATAGTTGGTGTAATGTATAAGGTACATAGGTGGGTTGTCTTCTGGGTCTACTAATGTTCCTTTTTGGTTTGTGTATGACTGTGTCCCAAATGTCTGAATTTTTGGCAAAAACCAAAATACATGTAATAGAGTACCTGGTTCAGATTTACATCTCCAGCATTGTGAAGGGATTTGTTTATAGAATTTTCTGAAGATGCTGGAACTTAGTAACAATGGGACAAGAGCTTGTACAAGATCTGGGGTTTCTGACTCATGTTCAGAGTAGCTTTTCTATATAGAAAAATGACAAAATGTCCACAGAACTGTAATCTGTACAATAGGTATGCAATTAGCTAAATACCTAACAAACAAAAAAAGTCAAAATGTGTCCATTAGTAAATATACTGAACCAACAGGTAAGCATGATAATGTAAAAATTCCTCTTTGCGGACAGTTTCTGTAGAAAGAATTCATAACTATTAACATTTTCTTTGTAGGTAGCTTTATGAGAAGAACAAAAGTTCACAAGTCTTTTACAAATGTTTGCTAAGAAGCCAACATGTTTTATTGTGAGGAAGATTGACATAACTTTCACCTTAACACACTCTAATCCTACTGTGTATTTGTGTAGCTTTTGTCTGAAAGGTGGAGAAAATTCTTTGCAAATTCAGTTAAAAAAATCTCTTCAGCAACTGATTTCTGGTTTTATGTCTTGGGAAAGTGCAAGTGGTTTAAAAAGCTGTTAGTTCTTCATGCTGAATAACATAGTTCAAGGCTTTGGTGGAGATTGAAACCTAACGGCTATTTAAAACAGAGACAATTGAGTACTGTCCGTGATACTTTTTTTATTTGCACTAACATACAATATTTCAGGACAAGCTTTCGGGGTATGTCCCCTTCATCAAGATCCAAGCAGTAAAGAAGCAGTTAACCAACCTGACCTCAGGCTATTTAAAAAAAATATTTTAACTGGACAAAAGCTAGTTCGGAGTTTACAAATTGGCGTGTTATAGAAGTGAATCATTTATTTTACTATTCCTTTTATAATTTTTACTATGTAATAGTGTGGTGAATGCTGTCTTGTTTCCCTTAGAAGAAATTAGTTGGGATTTGTCAGACATATTAACTAACTACTTCATTTACTTCTTGGAGAAGATATGCGAGCTCCTTGGGCTCTAGGCCTCTCTACAATACTCAGCCGATGATGAGTGCAGTGCAGGCACAGTACAGACAGAATTTAGGTCTTTTTAATAAGGAAATTACAAGCTCTTCCAGTCATTAGAGGTTATATTGCCTCCTAGGATTGCCTACTAAGATTTCCTAATGAGCCTAATTATTAAAAGCGATATTCAAAATCGAGAAAACTTAAACATCTGCCAGCGAATTGTACAAATCAAAAGTGACTTTCCAATGTATTCGCTTTCTGTTTTTTGTTTTTTTTTGTGCAGATTGTTGTTTTTGACAAATATTATTAAAATTATTAATTGCTAAGAGTACAGGTCAATTTCAATCTAAATGATATCTGCACAATGCACAAATAATTTATTTCTGATCACCTCAATCTTCAAATGTCTTACTATTCTCCATTTATTTACAGCGAATCTGACAATGGAGCCTTATTGTGCTTTAGGTGAATTATTTGAAAAATTATCCTGTGTATAGACATCTTAAACTGTAACACATAATCAGATTAGCCATGCACCAATCATTAAAGAGAAAGTAAAGAGCAGTTTTTTTTTTCTGCCCTGCGAAAGTAAAGGCATAATGTACTAGTATGAAACTTAACTGCAAACCTTCAAAGCCCTCATTATCACTTCTGGAGGCCACATCTATCTTTGCCCGTCTTCTTTTCAGTTCCGGGGATTCCGGCTGTGTGACTGGCATGAGTCACGTGATGTCACTCCCGGGCATGCGCACAGGAGCTGCCGGTCACGGCACAGGGCTCTGAAGTAACGGCACAGGTGACAGTTCCTTCAAATCACATGACATCATCAGCTGCATATGCAGTAAATATCTCCTAAACGGTGCACTTTTAGGATATAGTTACAGTACCTATAGGTAAGCCTTATTATAGGCTAACCTAAAGGTACAAACAATCAATAGAAGTTTACTTCCACTTTAGGCTTCAGATATGTATCTTTTGCTACTGCTTACCTGGCTATACATGCCATGCTTCATTTGCTAGTTGGAAAATGTTACTAATATAAGACCCACGGCTGACGTTCAGGCAGATGCACTTCTAGGATGATGCTGATGGTAAAAAAAGAAACAGTGTACATAGATGTAAAACCTAAAGACTAAAAGACATTTAGGTTGCTAATGGACTGTGTATCATAAACGACTTTCATTATTTCAGATGAAATACCGTTTTCACCTGTTTTCATTCTTTTTTGTGTCTGAATGCTGCTGATGTCCTGCATCCTTTTTTCAGTCACTATGGGGTTGATTTACTAAAGGCAAAAAGACTGTGCACTTTGTAAAGTGAAGTTGCACTCTGCAAGAACAGTTGCTCCAGAGCTTAGTAAATGAGCAGAAGCTCTGCTGACTTTTAGTAACCAACCATGTGCAAGCAAAAATGCTGTTTTTTTATTTTCCTTGTATGTGATTGGGTATTCTTTGCAAGGTGAAGCTTTACCATATTTACTAAGGTCTGGAGAAACTGCACTTGCAGAGCGCAATTAAACTTTGCAAAGTGTACAGTCTACTGGCCTTTAGTAAATCAACCCCTATCTGTCTGCATCCTGCACTACAACAATGGCTGCATGGCATATCCCAAGATTTTTTGATAACGACAGCACTTGATCATGCCTGCATAATTTGTGTTTAAACAGCCATTTGTAGACTGCATCGAAAACCTGTGTGACAGGTTAACAATGCACAATTGGGAGACAGGGACAGAGCCTTGTCACCCCATAACAGGAAGTGACTGAACAAGGACCTTCAAGGCAGAAATACCAGGCATTATGTGAATGAAAACTACAGATTTAAATAGATTGAAAATTACTTTTGAAATTACATTAACATGTTAAAGCTTATATGAAATGTTGGTGATTGGGTTTACATATACTTTAAGAGGTGGCTAATAATCGAGTAATGTATACCTTTAACTGGCTATTTACCTGTGTTGGGTAAGACTACAATATAGAGTCCCCCTGATCTATCTGCTAGGTTAAGGTCACTCCCCTTCTCTTCCTCAACTGTTGCTGACATCTCCAATGAGTGGCTCTGATTATCCCAAACTGGCTCATAAGGTAGAAAATATGATGTGGGAGGCATGACTTTGTAGGAGGATTACACGTACTCAGAGAATTTTAACTTTCTTGAAATAGTATATACATGTAAAACTGAGATCTATCTGTAATAAGTATGAAATGATACACAGCTACAGTTCTACTATTGTTTTTGTAGTCCTATCCAACACAGGTAGATAGCCATTTGCAAGTACACTTTATTTGAAAATTATCCTCCAATAATAGTAGTATAACTAAATCCAATCACTAACATTTTATTTATGCTTTAGCATGTTAAAGCGGAGTTCCACCCAAAAGTGGAACTTCCACTTTAAGCGCTCCGAACACCATGACATGCCACATTTGGCATGTCATTTTGTTGGGGGGGGGGAGCGGGTACCTAGATTTGACAGGTACCCGCTCCCACTTCTGCTCGGGCCATCTAGGCGGGTCGAGCGGAAGTTCTCCTCTTCCCCTGCCTCCCTGCAATCTTTTGGGACATCTCACAGGTCCCAGAATATTGCCTGGCCATTTACGGCGTGCAGCGCCAGGGAGAGCCAAGGGAGAGAACCGAGGCTTCGGGCAGCCACATCGCTGGATCGTGAGACAGGTGAGTGTGTGTGTTTATTAAAAGTCAGTAGCTACACTTTTTGTAGCTGCTGACGTTTCATAAACCCATAAACGGCTGGAACTCCGCTTTAATATACTTTCAAAGTGACATTATTTTCTGAATAAATTTAAAAAGTTGAATTAGTTGCTGAAATCTATATTTTATTAATATAAAGTAAAACTAATGGATAAAAATGTTTTTTTTCTTTGGATAATGTGGTGAGGGTTAGAATCGCTGTTTAGTTATTATTGCCATCTGTGTGCCTGTTAGAGAGATTCTCTCTGCCTAATTGTGATTACGAATGTCACTATGATTAAAAGTAATGGTAAAGCCAAATTTATGAGTTAACAACACTAGAACAGGATTAGAGAGAAAATCTTCCAATGGGGGCACTTCTTCCTGTGACAATTGATTAAGATGGAATTTCCCTCATTTTGGAAAGCTGTTCTCCTGCTTCCAGTTGAGTGTACAGGACAAGTGAAGGGATATCTCAGTAGAGAGCTAAAGATGGAAATAAATGACAACAGTTTTAACCCTCCTCTACACTTTCCAAGATAAAAAAAAAGTTTTGACTTTAGATATACTTTAAGTGTCGAGTCAATCATTCCTGGCAATCACATAGATAATGTTTCTCCAGAATGATCTGTCTTTTATTTGGGTCTTAAATACCCCCTAAAATGTGTGTACTTTTATACTGTGAGTATTTGAATTATAACTGCATTTTAAAAATACTTCTTATAGCTCTTGCCCTAGGCGATATGCACTGATCATTACCTGGGTTACGTAAGTCAATTTATCTTCCAGTTGGTCTGTTTAATCCTGGCACAAATATTCAAGATGAGCAAAGTATTTTATATGCTGATGAATTGACTTCACCAATAAACAGAAACCTAATCTTTAAGGATTATAGTTACAGAGACATATTTTAATGTGCATCCTTTCAAACAAGATAATGTTACCACTGTACAATGTTCGGCCGCTGTGCAATAACGTCAGCCTTGTAGACCTCAAATAGGTAGGGCTTTTGACTTATGGCTGACTGCAAAGTACATACTTTCCCTTTGTATATTTTAATAGAATGCCCTCAGGTTTATGTATGCATTTTAATCACTATACAAAGATGGCTTAACAACAATTGATTGAAATTAAATCAAATAATCCATGCTGAAAGCACTAGCTTTAGGATGCCAAAGTCTAAAAGGTTCAGTAAATGATGGTAAAAGACCATGTTTTCTTTTGATAAACTCTGTTTTCTTGATATCCATAGCCATCCATTAAATTCAATAACAACAACCTGGGTGAATGGCTAAAAAAACATTATTTGCCTATGAGTGACAACGTAGACATCAAAGATGGAATACCTGAAAATGCTACTGATGTCAATTTAAAGTCTTAACCAACATGATCTTTACTCTTCCATTCTTTTGCTATATGCATATATAAACAGAATAGTCAATAAGGAACATCATTCACTTCTAGAAATTGACCACAACTAAATATTTTCAATCACTCTTTGTGGTTTATGCAAATTAGATATTTTAGTTTGTGAAAATTAGAATTATGTATAAGGTATGACAGTTACCAATGTTTATTTTTGACTTACCAATGGAATTTAGAAATAAAATAAATAATGAACTGTTAATAGCATACCATATATGTAGATGTATACAGCATTCCAGATTAGTGTGTTCTAGGTTTGTGAAATGCTGAGTAGATCATAATAATAACTAGAGATGAGGTTTGGGTTTGATGCTACCATAGGTTCCCAACAGATCCAGCTGGTTCAAAATTTGCAGCCCAAGAGAATTAATGTGAAAATTTGCCAGAAATTTTTTTTTAGAACCATAATGCACTGCCTAGCCTTTGAACTCAGTCAGCTGACTTTGAAGAGCCAATATGGGGGCTTTCGGATAAACCAATCCCCTCACTTTATGGGGCATGTTTCCTCATTGCTGTTGGCTGCAACAGTGAAATATCCCTAGTCCATGTGCATCGGTACAGCTGCTTATGCAGACAGACAGTCATATGCAGACAGAGGAAAAACACAAAGTGCACAAACAAGGACCTTTATATTATTCCCAGCTGCTTTTAGAGATAAAAAAGTGATATTATGGTGTTAAAGCTTATATTTTATAATTTAGTGATTGAGTTTACATCTAAATTTAGATTTATGCAGTGCTGGGGTACATTGTTCTATGCGCCATACCTATATTGACAGATCTATCTTCCCAAAAGTTATTTCAATGAATGATATGTCTGCAACAACTCACCAAAAGCTAGCTCTCCATCTGTCAACACTTTTGATACTTTTGATTTTCTATTAATTTGGGATTTTCGTTTTTTTTTTTTATAGATTTTAAACTTAGCTTGGGGTTATTGGAGTGCATTAGGCAATTGGTATATATTGCATATTGCATATATGAATATGTGAAGGGGGGATGTGAGGTCGGGAAGTCTGCTCTGTTATGTAGGGTCTTATTTACTGTTATTTGTTTAGTTTTGGTCCCCACAGCCGGAAATGCAAGTATTAGATGTGGCACGGTCCTGTGTGCTATGTGTTCCCTTCCGGAAATGCATCAGTGTATCTTCCGGCGGTGCCCCGAGGGGCGGGGACTTGTTGTTCAGCCAATCAGGTTTTAGAGCCATTTGGCCGGTGAGGCCGATATATTGCACTTTGGTCAGGCTATCTCCACCCCTTGCTGATGAAGTCAACGCCGACGTAACACATACAGGGGGGCGGAGACTACCTGCTGACGTTGCATCCTCTTTCTCTCTTCACAAACCGCTGTTATACTCACACAGTTTACTACTGGTTCCTGTAAGTAGATATATGGAATAAATTGCTTTTACCTTAACACAACAGAGAGCATTAGATCTCTTGTGTTCTATTTCCTTCCTTCCCCACCTGGTCTTTCTTATATGGGTATTTGAGCCACCGAATCCCGGACATTCTTCCTGTGTCATCCTGCTGAGCATTCATTACCCCTGTGGGGGACTGCTATATCTGACCTTGGGTGACTCCTGGGTCAGAAACTAAGGGGAGAGGCTTGGAGTTGTGGTGGTGGAGCACGTTCACGAGAATACAGCATCACTTTATTGCATGGACTTTTTTCTCATTTGATTTACACCTATGGGATATTTGAGTTTGTGGATATAACATCGTTTTATCACACGGACTGTTTTTCTCATTTGATTCACACTTGTGGGATTATTTGGATTATATTTTCTTAGGATTTGATATTTAATTGGCACTTATATATGATCTAGCTCAGCACATTTTCTGATTTCATAATTGTTGCTGACAGTCCATTCAAGAGCTACCTTTTTGCGCAGCACCTCACTGTATCCTTTGAAGGAAAAAGGGTTACATACATCCAACTTGAATATGACTCATACTTATAAATGAAGGGAGACAACAGGAAGGGAAATTCACTCCTGTAAGAGTCATCATGTGAAAAAGGTGTCTTTTTTTATAAACCAATCCTTGTTTCCACAACAACCCAAAATGTTCAAAATCCAATGTCAAAATGTCCCAAACTGCTCTCTGCATTTCAGTGCTTTTACTTCTGAAACCTGTTTTCAGAACTGACTGCAATCAGATAGACTGCCTTTAGAGTCAAATTCCACAAAGTATACTTTTGATAATTTTGACTCCAGAACCAGAGGCAGTTCCCACTTTGGAAACAATGGGCATCTAGGCAGTCTCAGTTTACCTCACAGACACTGTTCCACCAGATCCTGAATGGCTCAATACAACAGATAGATAATGTGATAGCTGAACATTTTATTAAGAAAACAAAGGCCTTTGTCCTGGCTAAGCTGCAGGAACTCCTGGATGATCGGGACCTGGGGTTTTACTGGGTTAAAACCCACTCTAACTGCAAAAGGAACAAGCTTTACCCACATCTGGCACTCAACAGTGTTTTATTTTGGCACAAGCATTCAACTTCTGTCAATCTCTTTTTCTCAATACTAAGACCACCAATACCAGATGTGCTGAGTATGGATGACACAAGCCATTCTGTGTAAAGAGAAATGGAAGTAAAGGTATCTGCATTGGATGCTGTTGACTGAAGTGCAAAAGAAGTAAAAACTAAAGTCTCTCAGGGTAGGATCACTGCTAAAATCAACATTTTTTTTTGTTGTAGGGGAGGCACTTTGTAAAGAAATGTTGTGATCAGTAGAACTGGTGGTAAGGTGTAAGCCATTCTGAAGTTTCATTGCACCGTAAATGTATTGCTCCTCATCGCCTGGGAAATCTGAAAATTAACTTGCTCAGTTTGGTGTTGAGGACAAATGTGAACAGGTCCCCCTCTGGAAAGATCCACGTTTTTTTACTATTCAAAAAAAGATATCTGGGTGTAAAAACACTCTTTGTTAACTATCAGTGGCCTGGAAAGGAAATCTGCTTACACATTTTTGTTTCCTGGAATGTATGTCACTGTTATTTTGTTGCTGTTAATGTTCCTAGTATCGTTTCGATGATATGTTTTGAATACCGTATATACTCGAGTATAAGCCGAGTTTTTCAGCACATTTTTTTTGTGCTGAAAACGTCCCCCTCGGCTTATACTCGAGTCAAGGAAAAAAAAAAAATTCCCTGTCCGCTCCGACGGGTTTAAGGTTTAAAAATGGCGCCGCCCGTCGCATACATGTCACCGCGCACGCGCCGCCGCCGCTCGTGTAATTTCGGCTATTCCCGGCGCCACTCGGGAGAGGCCGGGAATAGCCGAAAGTATACGAGCGGCGGCGGCGTGTGCGCAATGACGTGTCGGCGCCGGGCGGCGCCATTTTTAAAATGAAGGCGCCTCTGGAACAGGTAAGTGAAAAAGCTTCACTACCTGCCATTATGCAGGGCTGCGGGCACACTACAAGGGATGCAGTGCTGCGGGCATGGTCCACATGTACCATGCCCACAGCACTGCATCTCCTGTAGTATGCCCACAACCCCGGATCCTCTTGTACCATGCCAGTACCCTGCATTCTCCTGCACCATGCCAGTACCCTGCATTCTCCTGCACCATGCCAGTACCCTGCATTCTCCTGCACCATGCCAGTACCCTGCATTCTCCTGTACCATGCCAGTACCCTGCATTCTCCTGCACCATGCCAGTCACCCTGCATTCTCCTGCACCATGCCAGTCACCCTGCATTCTCCTGTACCATGCCCGCCGCCCTGCATTCTCCTGTACCATGCCAGTACCCTGCATTCTCCTGCACCATGCCCGCCGCCCTGCATTCTCCTGCACCATGCCAGTCACCCTGCATTCTCCTGTACCATGCCCGCCACCCTAGGCTTATACTCAAGTCAATGATTTTTCCCATCTTTTTGTGGTAAAAGTAGGGGTCTCGGTTTATACTCGGATCGGCTTATACTCGAGTATATACGGTACACTTCTAGCAGAGGTAGTGAGGCAGTAAACAGTAAGTGGCTTCAAAAATTTTTGGGACAAATATAGATCTATATAGATCTAGAACTATAGTCAGACAATAAAGATAGTGAAAAAACAAAACAAAAAACAAAAGAAAAACAAATGAAAAAAAAAAAAATTAAATGGGCAGACTCGATGGACAACTTGGTCTTTTTTTGCCATCACTTTTCTATGTTTCTATGTTTGCCATTGCCTGGCTTGAAGGAACAAAACATTGGGTACATTTTTTCACAGTTCACGATCCAACTGAATGTCTCTACTGTTGTTATGACTCTGTCCTCATGTGGCTGACAATGAGACCACTAACACCTTTGTAAAAGTTTGTGGGAAAGTTAAATTCCTAAAGTGCAAGACAGTAAACTAAAGTGTTGGTACACTACTAAAGACTTTAAGAAATCCTAAAGTATAGGGTCCATGGGTACTTTCAGACATGAAGTCTTCTGGTTGGACAGAGTGAATGATTTACTATAAGGACTCCATCTTGAGCCATTCTGTTCATATGTGCTCATTAATCCTTCGAATGTTGAGGTCTCCAGCCCCCTGATTTCTTGGTGACCATAAATATTGGGGAATACACAACCAGTATTTCTGGTCCTGTGGAACAATTGTATTCTGAGAGAATAGGGTCTTGATGTGCCCTTCCAACATCTTTCTTTTGGGAAAACTAGATGTATTTTTTTGTTAGAAGATAGGCATTTCTGAGTATATTTCTGCACTTCCAAGTGCAACCCCCAATATATTTTTATGACCCAGGTATCTGTGGCTGAAAGGCTGAAACCCAGCCCCAACATGCCCTCATACAAACCTGGAAGCTGTTTTTTTATGCAGAGCTGCACTAGAGTTTGCACTCTCTCTAGTTTTAGTAAATCAACCCCTGTGTTCTCAGTCACACTCCACTGTTCCCTGATGGAAGCATATGGATTCTTGATTTTGGGGTATAAATACAGAATTAAAGTCAATGTCATTTTAGAATAGAGCAAGGAAGGAGACTAAAGTTAGCCATAGATGGGTATGTTTTTTTTTCCAGCCAGCGAGCAGAACAAAGAAAAACAGATTCCTCCATCCACACAAATGAGGAATATCCCTACTGGAACATTCTATTCTGAAAGTTATTCCCACAGCTATCAGAATGGCTGCAAGCCACTGATCAAAAAGTTTTCCAGATTGTCGCTTCAACAGAAGTTGATCTAATGATCTACTTCTGTGAAACAGGGTTGGACACACACTGATCAAAGATCATTTGGTCCCTGCTGAACCAGACAGATTTTGATCCATATATGGCCAGCTTAACGCCTGTATGCATCTTTAGCTGCCTATGCATTAGTCAATTTTTTTTTTTTTTTTTCAACTAGTAAGCTGAACAGAAAAACCTGCTCAATTCCCCCATACACACATTTGAGGTAGATGAGGGAATCCTCTCTGCTGTGCCATTGTATGTGTCATTGGATTCTGCCATCAGATTACACAGACCAGTGCAGTCTACAGCCTGCAGCACTGATAAAGCCACAGGACGGTTGAACAGAAGTCAATCCGTAGATTGACTTCTGATCAACCATAGTGGCCATTTGTCATGTACCTAAACTGAGGCCAAGGTGCTGAGAGGGCTCCCCTTGCGGCTAAGTGCAGTACATCCCTGAAGGTGGTACAGGAGGTGTAGCATCCAAAGAAGCACATTTTGCTAACAGGGTATTGAAGAGCTGGGGAGATAATCACCTGGTGGATGCTGGAGCTGACAAGATACACAGCAAGACAGATGTCTCTCGGGAAACTCCTGACATACTTGGAAAACTTCTGTACACAGGAAACAGTAGTAGAAACCAGGCTGAGGATCATACACGGGTAATCAGTCCAGGGACAAGGCAGATAGCAGAAACAGGAACTTGGCTGAAGTCACAAAAGGAAGGCAGGCAGGTAGTAATAGCAAAGTCGAAAATTTGAGACGGGGTCATACACAGGTGATCAAACAGGAGCAAGGTTGGTAGAGCAAGCCAGAGGGTCAATGACAGGAGAAGAGATCAAACAGGAAATCCAAGGAAAGTACACAGAGGTCCAGGGACACAGGAAGTCTGACGACAATACAGCAATTTGGAGGAATCAGTAGCAGTCTTATATAGGCCAGCAAGTGGTTACATCTGTCACCTTATACACGCACCATTGCGTACGCTGATTCACGGCGTCGCGCACCTGCGTATGCCAATTCGCCGTTCTTCTGCGCTTGTGTACAGGAGTGCGCCGATGTGCCCATCTCTAGTACTGGCAGTATTGCCAGTTCTTCCATGGCCATTTCCCTGACACCATCCATGGATCAAAATTTGGCTGATCCTTGCAGAACCACACAGATTTCGATCCATGTATGGCAAACTTTACTTTTATCAAAAGCTTAATTAACATAAATTTCTAACACTTCCTGTTCTGCTGACAATAGTTTTACCAGACATGATGTGGATTAAACAGAGAGCAATATCCAGATCCCTCTGCTTTCAAAATGTTATGTTTATTTCAGTCTGTGCTTCTTTTTAAAGTTTCCTTCTTTTCTGTGTGTTACCATAATGCCAACTAATCAGGAAGTGAGGTCAAACCTCTGTAAAGAAGGCCCAGAAGGTAGTAAAAAACAGACAGGGATTTTCATGCTACACCCCTCCCCCTTCCCCCAAACAAAAAGTCTGGACATATACTTTAAGTATGCTTTGCTGAACCTGTGTAATGCTAAGACCATGGATGGTGGCATTTGTACAAAAGTAGAAAAGCATACTTTGGTTTAGTATTAGGGAGACCTGAAGACAATGTTTTTTAGGTAAAAAGGGGTTCCAGACAGGAATATTGAATAGGTGTCAGAAATCAGAAAGCTAAAGATAGAAAGCATCTCAGTCTTACAGAGTTTTCAGTTAAGTCTACTTCATATGTTGGTGATTGTAATTGCGAGCTGCTTCAAAGCAAACACATATGTTTTATGTAAGTAAACAAATACAATGATCTCAAAGAGTCATATATGTCATGAACAAAGAAAATCTTGGTAATTTTAGGTGAATTTACATTAGATATGCAGAGGCAGGCATGTCTCCAACAGCTGGGTCCAGAGCGAGTTGAGCTTCTGTACATTTATGAGTGCATTATCCAATTTGGCTATGTTGCAACACTTAACTCCCTTAGCGGTATCCCCGAGCGTGACTCGGGGTGGATTTTTCATGCTACTATCGGTATCCCCGATTCACGCTCGGGGTGGATGTGCAGAGCGTGCAGCGGGGTTCCTTACCTTCTCCCGGCGATCCAGTGATGATCTCCCATTGCTGTGATCGCCGCCGAGATCCCGCCGCTCGTCCGTCGGTATGATGACTTCCTGGTTTCCGTTCCCTGCCGCAGCAATGCTGCATAGGAGCGGAACTGGGAGGGAAATTCAAAGTTGCACCAAACACAAACACATAAAAAGGAGGTGATACAGTGTAATCTGAGAGGATTACACTGTATCACCTTAGTAAAAGACACAGTGCCCTTTCAGTGCCCCTTGTCATTGTCATTTGTGAGAAATAAAATCATTTGAAAATGGCATCAAAAAAGCGCTGTCCTACATATATGCGCTTTTGGATCAGCTGAGCGACTGCAACAGCAACAGCGGCAGCGACACAGAGCTGCTCACAGAACAGAGCGACAGTGAGTCGTGGGGAGATTTGTCATCTGACTCTGACACCGACACTGTTCCAGAAAGTGACAACACCGATGATCCCGCACCTGACCTAAGCGATGTGCGCACTTGGTGCCTTCTAAACAGCGATGCGGACCAGGCAGCGCCCCCCGAGATTCTGATTTACTGGATCTCCTGGGATGAAGGTTGATGTGGAGAGTGACAACCCTCTGGTGTACCTGAAATTATTTATTACGGAGGAGGTAATTCTAAAAATCATCACAGAAACCAACCGCTACCATGAGCAGCAATCCGCTACGCTGCGTGCCAGATTTTCCAGATCCAGAAAATGGGAACAGGTCAGTAAAGAGGACATCTGGAAGTTTCTGGGACTCATCATCCTTCAGGGGGTGGTGGGGAAACCACTCCAAAAATGGTATTGGACCACCAATGAGATGTTGGCCACTATCATTTACACCGGGAAAGGTACCAAGTTCAATCCCAGGTACAGCGGCTATGGGATGGCCACATCCTCTGTCCTTTCACTGCTGGACCCATTGCTGAACCAGGGATATTGCGTGACAACGGACAATTTTTACAACTCTCCGGAACTTTATGAGGCTTTGCTCCTAAACAAAACTGATGGGTATGGTACTGTTAGGCCAAACCGGCGTGACATGCCATCAATGTTTAGCAGGAAAAAACTAAAAAAAGGAGAGATGGTTGCCTTTCAAAAGGGTAAAATGATGGCAATGCGTGCGGTGGCGAGACAAAAAGGTGTGTCTCATGAGCACCGTGCACAGCACCTCCACTGCCATGGTCCGCACAACACGGAACAGATGTGCTGAAGCCGCAAGTTGTGATCGACTATAATCACACAATGGGAGGTGTCGACCGAGCCGATCAGGCAATGACATTTTACCCGACGATGCGGAAGCAACAGAAAAAGTATTACAAAAAGATTTTCAGGCATCTCCTTGAACAATGCCTTTGGAACGCCTATATCCTTTATAAAGCAAACACTATCATACCTCTTGTTCATTCTGACTTTATCTGGAAGGTGGCTGAGCAGATTTTTGTCAACCACCCGACGCCATCAGTATCTGCTAACAGACCTGGACGACGCGCTGTTGACGTTGGCAATCCAGAACGCCTGACAGGCCGTCATTTTGTAGACTTTGTACCGCCAACCGCAAGAAAGTTAGTGCCTACCAGGATGTGTGTCGTTTGCTGTTCCAAGAAGGATGGCAATGGAAAAAAATTCTGAAAGGAAACAAGGTGCTATTGTCCTGATTGCAACGTTGGACTTTGTCTAGTTCCATGCTTCAAACTGTTTCACACTCAGGATGTGTATTGAATTTCTTTGACAAATTTAATTATTTTTCATTGCATTATTGAATAAAATTATATTATTGATTAGATTATAATTCATGTGTTTGTGTTTCAAATTTATCACATCTGGGATGTCTACTAGAGTCTTGTTTTGGTAAGTTTTAAGTAAGTATTTACTAAGAATTGTAGGCCTTCAATACATAACACCAAATTTCCATACAAAAAATTGTGCCGCTTTTGGTACATAATTCCTGACATAATCATACCGCCAGGGAGGTTAAAAGACTCAAACATTTAATCACTAACCACCTCCCATATGGCTGTGACCAATCAAAGCATCACATTAGTGAACAAAAGACTGAATTCATGAATTAATGCAGCGTTTGAATGATTACAGTTAAATGATTGCTTACACAGCCAGCATGACTGTATAAGCAATCAAAATGTACAAGTAAAAAAATTCCACCCCATCTGAGCAGCAGTACAGTAGTAACACTGCACTGCTCTGATGATAGCATTATAAAATAAATACATATATATATATATATATAATGTGTGTGTACATACTGTAACCATAGCAAATGCAGTATCACTATGGTGATATGGTTTTAAACAAAACAAGTGAAATACAATGCCTTCAAAAACACTAATTTCACAGTAGCACACTAATGTGAATAAATCTAATTCAAATCTTGTGAAATAAATGAAAAGCAAAAAATGATATAAAGAGTGTCCATACAAGAATTTATATATAAATAAGTGCAAAATCAAGTCCAAATATGTGGTAAAAAGGGTGTATCAAAAAGATCCAAACAGTACACCATAAATCCACCACTGAAGTGATCTGTGCCAATTCCACTACCTTTAGGAATAAAGCTCACCAGATGCTGTTGTCATTCATTCTCGTGTCTGGCGATTAACATTTTGTTGCATTCAAGAACTGCTACAGATTGCCAATCTCCATCCAGATTGTAATACCCATCTCCACATGTGGAAACAAAAGTCAAGACAGAGCCTCCAATAGTGATAAAACCTCTAGGTACCCGCTTTATAAAAAAGTAATGCACTTACTGTACATCACAGTAATGTCAAATTTGCCTTCACATTTAAAAACACTAGCATGTCCGACACCTCAGTATTGCAGTCTCACCATCCCCTTGCAACACACTTCCCGGGCCACCATCTCAGGCGTCAGATCCAGTTACTGTGTAGCCATGCCTGATGCGTTTAGTCACTTCGGACTTCGTCACAGGGGGTGATATGGTATTGATCTGGTGGTGATCATGTATATGGCTGGCTCTGATATGAGTATATCTGATCACCACCACAGTAATAGAATGCCACCAGACCACCACCACACCAGTCACCCAGTCATAGTGTCCCTATTTACCGCAACACCAGTCATAGTGTCCTTAATTACTGCCGCACCAATCACAGTATCCCTGATCACCAACACATCATCCGCAGTGTCCCTAATCACTTCTACACCAATCATAGTGTCTATGATCAGTTCCACAACAGTTACAGTGTCCCTAATCACTGCCACATCAGTCACAGTTTCCCTGATCATCGTTGCTTCAGTCCCAGTGTTCCTGACTGCCCCCATACCAAATCAGTGCAGTCAGCGACAGTCTTCCTGGTCACTGCCACTCCAGTCTCAGTGTTACCAGACCAGTGCATGCCAGCTACAGTGTTCCTTATCACTTCCACACCAGTCGCAGTGTCACCAGACCTGTGTAAGCTAGCAACAGTGTCCCTGATTGTTGTCACACCAGTCCTAGTGCCACCAGACCAGTGCAGGTCTGCAACAGTGTTCCTGATCACTGCCACACTTATCCCAAGTGTCACCAGACCAGTGTAAGCCAGCAAATGACAATGATCACTGCCACACTAGTCCCAGTGCTTCCAGACCAGTTAAACCAGCAACACTCTACCACACCAATGTAGTGTTTCCTCTGTCTGCCACCTATACTGACCCTGGCCTGTATATTGACCACATTTCAGCCTGCTGCCTGGACCAATTTTTTGCCTGTTTGCTGACCATGTGTCTGCCAGGACCTGAACTGACGCCTCTGCACGTCCAACTGACTAAGTTCCGGGGAGACACCAGTCCAAGCCATCCCCTGCAGACGTATCATGTACTACCTGGCCAGTGAACATGGCATTCCTGGGGGCAGCAACATACCAGTAGACTAGGCTGGATTGGCTTATAGGAACAAAGCTATAGGTGACTCTACATTAGGCTATATTACCTGACCTCTCATACAGAGTCAACTATTACATTGGCTTTGATACAATTGGTTGACTTGTGTGATACACAAGATACAATGTCTGGTACATAAAACATCTGAAAAGTCTTTACCATGTGGCATCACCTTACTCAGGAGGAGAAGCAGAATGTGTTCTGGGTTTTAATGCTAAGTATGGGGCTATGCTGTGCATTAGAAATATCCTATTAATTGACAATTTACTGTAAAAATACATTTTCATTCTGCATGTTCAAAAAATGTGGTAATTCTGTGGGTGTTTCCACTGTCATGGTGCTCCAGGGCCAGGGCCTCCAAAAATGTGATAGGTAGTCAGGAAATGAGATGTGTAATTTATGTCCCTAAAGCACCTGAAGATGCTCCTTTGATTTTGGGCCACTCTATGTTGTGAAAAATGCTAACACATGTGGTATTACCATACTTGGTAGGTGTAGCAGAATGTGTTTTGGGATGTAATTCAAAGTATGTCTATACTGCGCATTAGAAATGTTTTGGGGGCACAGAGTTGGTGATCTATTGTCACATCCATCAGAATTTGCAGCTTGCCCTGAGTTCTTCACTGGCTTTACTCTAGAAGCATTCTAGGAGAGAGGATTTAATTTGCAGAATCAGATGGTCTTTTCTTAAGGCATCTTTTTTTAAAGCATTTTTTTGGTTTGTGTGTTTTTAGCAAGAGGAAAAGATAATTCTTTCCCACTCTCTATATAGTCTCCCACTCTCTTTGTAGTCTATTTTTATTGCATCTCTATTTACTGTACACTACAGTGGTCATTAAAAATTGCTTTTGTTCCTTTTTAGGACACTTGGAAACCTGTTATCACAGCCTGTCTTGAATTTGACAGATGTGCTTTCTTTCTTTTCTTTTCTATCTTTCTTTCTTTCTTTCTTTCTTTCTTTCTTTCTTTCTTTCTTTCTTTCTTTCTTTCTTTCTTTCTTTCTTTCTTTCTTTCTTTCTTTCTTTCTTTCTTTCTTTCTTTCTTTCTTTCTTTCTTTCTTTCTTTCGTCACTTATTAATGACTATGCTGTTACAGTAGGAGTGTATTTCATTTACTATTCCCTTGCCTATCATACTTACTATCGGCAAAGCTGTGTGCATCTAGATACCTACAAAATTCACATAGTCTATTTTTGATCAGATAAAAACACACACAAAATAAAGAAACCTGTTTGTAAAGGTCTTGAATGCTGAAGATCTTGAAAAGTAGTTAGTGCCAGGATGACTCACACATGCAGGTGTGTAGATATAGAGTGGTTTGGAGGTGAACAGTCACACTTGAAATATGAATACAGTCCTTCTTTTTTTGCACAATACATTATCATAAGAAATTCTTATTATAAATGTTTGTATTAATCTTAAAAACACACAGGTGTGCTAGCTTCTTGCCAACAGTCTGGTATATCAATTTACATACAATTAAAACCAATGATACTGTATGTTCTGCCATGTTCAATTCCTTTTGAATATTCAGAGTAGCAAAACACACCTTTAATATGTTTGATTAACCATTTACAAATTACACGCCAATTGTTTCCTTAAGATAACGTCTAGGTTACATTTCAGAGGTAAATGTAGGACCTTAATTTCCCCTGCATACTTTTCATGCTTAGAGGAAAGGCATTTGCCAAGTTCTGTTGCTCATGTTAAAGGTAAATTGCCAAGGTAAGATGCCCGTACATTAACCACTTCTGGACCGAAAGGTTTTACCCCTTAATGACCAGGCCATTTTTTGCAAATTGGCACTGCGTAACTTTAACAGGTAATTGCGCAGTCATGCAATGCTGTACCAAAATGAAATGTATGTCCTTTTTTTCCCCACAAAGAGAGGTTTCTTGTAATGGTATTTGATCATCTCTTGTTTTTTTTTTTTTGCAAAATAAATAAAAAAAGACCAAACATTTTGAGAAAAAAATTACATTTTCTACCTTTTCTTATAAAAAATATCCAATAAACTAAATTGTTGTCATATATTTAGGCCAAAATGTATTAAGCTACATGTCTTTGATAAAAAAAATCTCAATCTCAAAAATCTCAATTGCGTAAAAGTTATAGCGTCTACAAACTATCGTGTATATACTGAAATTTAAGCAGCATTTACTTTCTGACTGCCTAACTCATTTTTTGTAGTGCCAAAATGGCAAAGCAGTACAACCCCCTTCCTCCCAATTACCACTTTTTGGAAAGTGGATACCCCAAGGATTTTCCTGAGAGGCATGTTGAGCCCATTGAATATTTAATTTTTTTGTCACAGGTGTTTAAAAAATGACAAAAAAAATATATATATTTTTTACACAAAGTTGTCATTGAAATTATATATTGCTCCCGCATGCCATGGGTATATGTGGAATTGCATCCCAAAATACATTCTGCTGCTTCTCCTCAGTATGGGGATACCCCATGTGTGAGACTTTTTGGCAGCAATGTAATGACCCCGAACCAATCACTGCCTTCAGGCTTTCTAAGGGTGTAAATTGTTGATTTCACTCCTCACTACCTATTACAGTTTCAGAGGCCCTGAAATGTCAAGATAGCACAAAAGCCCCCAAATGACCCCATTTTGAAAGGTAGACACTCCAAGCTATTTGCTGAGAGCCATGTTGAGTTCATGGAATATTTTATATTTTGCCACAAGTTTCGGGAAAATTACAAATGTTTTTTTTTTTTTTTTACATAAAGTTGTCACTAAATGATATATAGCTCACATATGCCATGGGTATATGTGAAATTACATGCCAAAATACATTCTGCTGCTTCTCCTGAGTATGGGGATACCACATGTGTGAGACTTTTTGGCAGTCTGTCTGCGCACAATACCCCAAAAACCGATCACCACCTTCAGGCTTTCTAAGGGTGTAAATTGTTGATTTCACTCCTCACTACCTATCACAGTTTCGGAGGCCATGAAAGCACAAAACCCCCCCAAATTACCCCTTTTCGAAAAGTAGACATCCTAAGCTATTTGCTGAGAGGCATGTTGAGTATTTTGCAGATCTCCCTTTTTGTCACAAAGTTTTGAAAATTAAAAAAAGGAAAAAAAATACATTTTCCTTTTCATTCCTCATTTTTCAAAACAAATGAGAGCTGCAAAATATTCACCATGACTCTTAGCAAATACCACGGGGTGTCTACTTTACGAAAAGGGGTCATTTGGGGGTGGTTTGTGCTATCTTGGCATTTCATGGCCTCCGAAATTGTGATAGGTAGTAATGAGTAAAATCAGCAATTTACGCCCTTAGAAAGCCTGAAGGGGGTGATTGGTTTTTGGGGTCCCGTACGTGGCTAGATTGCCAAAAAGTCATACGCATGTGGTATCCCCATACTCAGGAGAAGCAGCAGACTGTATTTTGGGGTGCTATTTCACATATAGCCATGGCAGGTTTGATAAATATATCATTTAATTTACAATTTTGTGTAAAAAAACAAACAAACCTCTCTCTCTCTCTGTCTCTCTCTCTCTCTTTCTCTCTCCCTCTCTCTCTCTCCTTTCTGTCTCTTCTTTCCCTCTCTATACGCTTCAATCCTTCAGGGTTCTTTCCACTTATTTGGGGGCTCCCTGGACCTCTATATGATGTCATAACAATTGGAAAACCGAATAGGTGTATGTCCATGCCAGGTACTAGTCCGTGCATTCATTGTTGACACGAATCCTAAGCACCGATAGTTCCCCAGAACATACTGGTATCCCCCATGAACCCTCCATTTGGCTATTCACTGCTAATGTCGTTGTATCCTAATTTGAGCATTGCATGGCTACTATTGTATTATCTGTGTTTATGCTTTGATCCGGCTTTACTTGTACTCTTGATTGTATGGCGATTATTCTTTGTTACTATACTTTTTTCTCAATAAAAATGTTAATGGAAAAAAAAGCAAACAAACAAATATTTTTGTCATTTTCCCAAAACTTGTGACAAAATCTAAAATGTTCAATGAATTCAACATGCCTCTCAGCAAATAGCTTGGAGTTTCTACTTTCCAAAATGGGGTTATTTGGGGGGAAGGGGTTACTATCTTGACATTTCAGGGCCTCCAAAACTGTGATAGGTAGTGAGGAAGTAAAATAAGCAATTTACACTCTTAGAAAGCCTGAAGGCAGTGATTGGATTTCGGGGACCCATACATGGCTAAGCTCCCAAAAAGTCTCACACATGTGGGATCTCTGTACTCAGGAGAGGCAACAGAATGTATTTTGGGGTGTAATTCCACACATAGCCATGGTATGTGTGAGCAATATATCATTTAGTGTCAACTTTGTGAAGAAAAAAAATATATATTTTTCCCAAAACTTGTAGCAAAATATCAAATTTTCCATGGATTCAACATGCCTCTTAGCAAATAGCTTGGGGTGCCTACTTTCCAAAAAGTGGTCATTTGGGGTTTTTTTGAACTGTCCTGGTATTTTATGTCCAATATTAGATGCTTATGCCACATATCACTCACTCTTCTAACCACTTGAAGACCAAGCCTTTTCTGACACTTTTTGTTGAAAAAAAAAAATGAAATATATATTTTTTTAAAGCAGAGGCTTTTTGGTAAAATATAAAAGATGACCTTATGCCAAGTACAAAGATACCAAACATGACATGCTTTAAAATTGCGCACGCCCATGCAGCGGCAACAAACTGTACATTTTTAAAAGCCTTTAAAATCCTTTACAGGTTACAACTTTAGATTTACAGAGGTGTTCTACTGCAAGAATTACTGACTTCAATCCTATGTTCGTGGTGATATCTAGCATGCATGCTGCAATTGCTGTTTACATATGACACCAAACCGATGCTTGCGTTCGCCTTTGCACACAAACACGGGGGGACAGGGGTGCTTGATTTTTTTTTTATTATTTATTTTGCTTTTTTATTTTGTTTTGACACCTTCCTTTTCATTTTTTTTATTTTATAATTTTTATTGTTATCACAGGGAATCTAAATATCCCTTATGATAGCGACAAATAGTGACTCTTTAAAAAAAATTGGAGTCTATTAGACTCTAGATCTCTCCTCTGCCCTTAAAGCATCTGACCACACCAAGATTGGTGTGATAAGATGCTTTCCCAATTTCCCAATGGCGTTGTTTATATCTGGCAAAACTGTAGTCATGAAATGTTTGTAGCTTCCGGTATCTTAGGCCATAGAGATGATTGGAGCAATTCTCGTCTCCAATCAGCTCTATGGTCAGATGATGGAACCACCGGCTGCACTTTCGGGTTACCTGGTGGGACAGGAGATCCCAAGAAAACCGTGGAAAGCAGCGGGAGGGGAGGGGGGATTGGGGGGAGTCCCCTCCCGCTACCTGTAAAAGCGCTATCTGCTAGGATTGCTTTTAGATGAAAGCTGGCTACTGGCTGTAAAAAAACGATACCATGATGATGCCTAAATCTGCAGGCATCAATCATCCTGGTATGACCACTCAAAGTACAGCGAAGTACCAGTACGTTGCTGGTCCTTGTTGGGGATATATTGTAAGGTGCTTTTTTTTCATGCAGCCTGTGGGCTGAACGAAAAAAGAGAACATAACAGATTCCTCCAATCACATTGATTGATGTGGATGAAGAAATCTCTGCCAGAAAGTGTGTGATATGCCCACCATTAGACCTTCCAGCATCTACCAACTTCTAATGATGGGCACACATGCAATGTTCTTTTTTTTTTGTTCATCCCATGGGCTGAATGAAAAAAAAGAACATAGCAGATTCCTCCATTCACATTGATCGATGTGGATGAAGAAATCTCTGCCAAAAAAAGTGTTAAAAAATATATGGCGAAGCATAGGAAAGATCCACCCTCTGTGTCCACCCCATCCCCTATGCTTCCACATATATGCTCTTTTTTTAACTGCGGTGGTGAAATCACCTCCTACAGCGCTACAATCATTGATTTACGTATATATGCTGAGAGCAAATGCTGTTGCTGTAAGAATGTACAATTCAGTGCTGCAGCTGATGGACGTACCTGCAAAGCAAACAATGGTTAACAATAAAACACAGTAACAATAAAACATTACAATAAAGTAAAGACAAAAGGTACCGTGCATATAGGCCCTTACCCCTAATAGATATGAAGACACAAAAGATAGGAAAAAGTGGGGCTTTGCGGGCCAGTGGGAGTAGAAGGATCACACCAAAACCAACTTCTAAAAATAATTTACATTTTATTGAATTTCATCATAAAAAACATGGGCATATGCGCACATGTCGACAAGGACAAAAAACATAGAACAATGCTTATAAAATCAATTAATAGGAGTCATTTAAATAGAAATACATCCCCTAAGGGAAAAGAACCAAGAGCCTGTATAGGATGGAAAAAGTAGGTCTCAGATGGAATGCGGTCAATGTAGGTCCCCAGCAAGCCGACGCGTTTCGCTCAAGGCTTCCTCAGGGCCAGTGAGACCATGACAGATCGGTATTTCTATAGATGATATGGAATACAGCAAAATAACAATTAGTAACTTATAAGTCCAAAAATGTATTAGTCATCATTAGTAAGCATATGATCATAGATAACAATGGTTTTGTACTGACCCTTTTTGATGACTCAGGAGATGGCAGATTGGCGACACATAGAACACTGAATATTATTCCCTTAATATTTGTATATAGCCTCCAATATGTACATATATTCACTCATTTATTTTAGGCTAGGTGTCCAGCCCCTCAATCACCGCAAAGGGCACCGCTGCAAAATAGAATCCATTTAAATATATGCATATCACTATGGATATATTTGGAGGATATACAATTTCACTTTATTTTAATGGCATAGGTATGCTTACCCACCTTTTTATGCTACATAAAATAGCACTTTGTTATAACTTGATAGTCAAAACTCTTTTATATGTCCGACTGTTCTGTTCTGGGAGTACGGTGGTTACCACGCTAAAGGAGGAAAAGTATAAGTATAAGTAAATAGCACCAGGAGAATTATATAAGGTCTCTTATGTCACTTCCCATAACCTCTTATGCTTTAATGTAGCATTTGGTTCATACCTGGTGGTTGCACTTCATATATCCACCTATCGTTTCCTCTTCCCTTGACCAGACCCGATGGGGTAGCTATTTGATGTGTATGTGCGATACAAACATGCAATCCTTACAGCCTGAAAGGGTGAAGACCTAGTTTAAATAAGCATGCTTGTAATAAGAATACTTGGTATATATCCCAAAGGGAGGGGGGAGGAGGACAGAGAGAGGGACAGACCGGAGGGGACTATGCCCACCTGTTTGCAGTGTATGAGTGGCATCAGGCAGGAACCTATAGCATCATATTATCCTATTTCAGAACGGTGGGGGGGATGGTATACCCCAGGTCCAACAGGTCCTGTAGAAAATATCCATCCAATTTAGAGTTAAGCTATACTGTGTCATTCTATCATATATTGCCAGTAGAGACAATATCTGGTTGTATATAGTAGTGTCAGCGGTACATACCTTGTAGTTATTCACGTCAGCCAGCCTGCCTGATCTGTATTCACTTCAGTGGATACTATATAGGGAAGGGGAGTTAATCCCCTCCCTCTCCTGGGTTGGCGCCAATTTTGAGAAGATACAGGTGTGAATAATGAGAGTGGCATAGAATTACTATGTTCGCCGCATATGGCTGGATATGACGCCTCGGCTGCGTCCTATCCGGTCGCACCAGGAAGTGATGCTACCTCTGATGTGGTGCAGCCTTCCATCCGGAAGGACAGGCGTTGACCGGAAATGACGTATTATGTAGAGAGACCCAGGCATAGAGTCTGGATGCATTTACAGCGAACTCCCCCTGCTGGTGCTAGTAATCACAACATACAGGGATGTTGATTAAAGAACAAGCGACGACCGGAGATGACATGTTATGTAAAGCATCCCAGACATAAAGTCTGGATGCTTTTACAACGGACTCCCCCTGCTGGTGCTAGGAGTCACCGCATGCAGCGATGTTAATTGCGGGCAGTCAAGGGGCATAAACACCTGTCATTACATTGAGTTTCAATACTATAAGGAAGTTATATACCAAGTGGCTCACAGTAATACTCTAAGGTCATGCGATACATCCTAGGTATAATAAAATGTGCTATGTCGTCATAATCATCTCCCAAGTCAAAAAGTACATGGTTCATCATATTTAAGTCTAATGACAAACGTTTCAAATTAATATACAATAATATATCTACATAACTTACATGTCTAATTAGGCATTCTAACATTAAATCCTAAAATTTAGGATTTAAATAGCAGTCTCCATTAAAGATATACACAATACTCTCTGATCTCTGTGCGAAAGTTTAACAGAAGACGGGAAATAATAGTGGGACACTCCGAGCAGCAAGTACCCCAAATTGTGGATTGAATCTAAATGACAGTATTAGTATCAAAGAAAAGGTTTATAGCTAATTACATCATTTAGTCCCGGAGGTGTAGTTGCATTTAAATCATATATCCATCTAGCCTCACGGGTGAGGACTTTTTTGTCAATGTTTCCCCCTCTTGGATCTTGGGGGATAATATCCAGAACAGTAAATTTAACAATCGATTGGTCGAACTTATGCTTAAGGCCTACATGGCCCCCAATGGGGGTATTGATTTGGCCATTGTTGATATAGGAGATGTGGTCTGAGATTCTCTTCCAGAGGGGTCTAATGGTTTTACCCACATAGAAAGCCCCACATGGGCAAAGCATTATATAGACTACCGCTTTAGTTTGACATGTGACCAATTGATTGATAAATCGTCTGCGACCATTGGGCATCATAAATGATTCGCCTTCTAATATCCATTGACAAAAGTCACAATTTCCACATTTTTGGAGGCCTTTAGTCTGGAATGTTTCAGTCATAGGGTCTTACATAGTGGCTTGTGACTAGTCCGTCCCTTAGTGATTTTGCTCTTTTATATGTAATGTTTGGATGGTCATCTAGGTATTTACCTAATATTGGGTCATTGGTAAGAAGTTCCCAATTTTTTTGCAAAACCTTGCGAACTTCATCATGCTCCTTAGAGTAAGTGGAAATGAATCTGACCTTGACCTCTTCCTTGATCGTCTTTTTCTTAAATAATAGGTCATGTCTATTTTTCCCTTTAGCCTTGTTATAGGCTTTCCTTAGCATTGTAGGGGTGTATCCTCTCTGTAGTAAGCGTGCTCTCAGATTGTCTGCCTCGGTTTTGAAATTCGAATCACTCAAGCAGTTTCGCCTCAATCTTAAGTATTGAGAGTACGGGATACTTCTAATTAATGCTTTGGTGTGGGAACTTTCAGAATGTAATATTATGTACCCTGCTGTTGGTTTCCTAAATAATGTCGACCCTATACTTCCATCCTCCTCAAAGTAGAGGGTGGTATCCAAGAAATTGATTTGTTGATTACTCCATGTCATTGTGAACTTCAGGTTTAGGGTGTTAATTTGTAGACATTTGTCTGCATGTCTACAAATTAACACCCTAAACCTGAAGTTCACAATGACATGGAGTAATCAACAAATCAATTTCTTGGATACCACCCTCTACTTTGAGGAGGATGGAAGTATAGGGTCGACATTATTTAGCAAACCAACAGCAGGGAACATAATATTACATTCTGAAAGTTCCCACCCCAAAGCATTAATTAGAAGTATCCCGTACTCTCAATACTTAAGATTGAGGCGAAACTGCTCGAGTGATTCGAATTTCAAAACCGAGGCAGACAATCTGAGAGCACGCTTACTACAGAGAGGATACACCCCTACAATGCTAAGGAAAGCCTATAACAAAGCTAAAGGGAAAAATAGACATGACCTATTATTTAAGAAAAAGACGACCAAGGAAGAGGTCAAGGTCAGATTCATTTCCACTTACTCTAAGCAGCATGATGAAGTTCGCAAGGTTTTGCAAAAAAATTGGGAACTTCTAACCAATGACCCAATATTAGGTTAATACCTAGATGACCATCCAAACATTACATATAAAAAGAGCAAAATCACTAAGGGACGGACTAGTCACAATCCACTATGTAAGACCCTATGACTGAAACATTCCAGACTAAAGGCCTCCAAAAATGTGGAAATTGTGACTTTTGTCAATGGATATTAGAAGGCGAATCATTTATAAAGCCCAATGGTCGCAGACGATTTATCAATCAATTGGTCACATGTCAATCTAAAGCGGTAGTCTATATAATGCTTTACCCATGTGGGGCTTTCTATGTGGGTAAAACCATTAGACCCCTCTGGAAGAGAATCTCAGACCACATCTCCTATATCAACAATGGCCAAATCAATACCCCCATTGGGGGCCATGTAGGCCTTAAGCATAAATTCGACCAATCGATTGTTAAATTTACTGTTCTGGATAGTATCCCCCAAGATCCAAGAGGCGGAAACATTGACAAAAAAGTCCTCACCCATGAGGCTAGATGGATATATGATTTAAATGCAACTGCACCTCCAGGACTAAATGATGTAATTAGCTATAAACCTTTTCTTTGATACTAATACTGTCATTTAGATTCAATCCACAATTTGGGGTACTTGCTGCTCGGAGTGTCCCACTATTATTTCCCGTCTTCTGTTAAACTTTCGCACAGAGATCAGAGAGTATTGTGTATATCTTTAATGGAGACTGCTATTTAAATCCTAAATTTTAGGATTTAATGTTAGAATGCCTAATTAGACATGTAAGTTATGTAGATATATTATTGCATATTAATTTGAAACGTTTGTCATTAGACTTAAATATGATGAACCATGTACTTTTTGACTCGGGAGATGATTATGACGACATAGCACATTTTATTATACCTAGGATGTATCGCATGACCTTAGAGTATTACTTTGAGCCACAGGTATATAACTTCCTTATAGTATTGAAACTCAATGTAATGACAGGTGTTTATGCCCCTTGACTGTCCGCAATTAACATCGCTGCATGCGGTGACTCCTAACACCAGCAGGGGGAGTCCGTTGTAAAAGCATCCAGACTTTATGTCTGGGATGCTTTACATAACATGTCATCTCCGGTCGTCGCTTGTTCTTTAATCAACATCCCTGTATGTTGTGATTACTAGCACCAGCAGGGGGAGTTCGCTGTAAATGCATCCAGACTCTATGCCTGGGTCGCTCTACATAATACGTCATTTCCGGTCAACGCCTGTCCTTCCGGACGGAAGGCTGCACCACATCAGAGGTAGCATTACTTCCTGGTGCGACCGGATATGACGCAGCCGAGGCGTCATATCCAGCCATATGCGGCGAACATAGAAATTCTATGCCACTCTCATTATTCACACCTGTATCTTCTCAAAATTGGCGCCAACCCAGGAGAGGGAGGGGATTAACTCCCCTTCCCTATATAGTATCCACTGAAGTGAATACAGATCAGGCAGGCTGGCTGACGTGAATAACTACAAGGTATGTACCGCTGACACTACTATATACAACCAGATATTGTCTCTACTGGCAATATATGATAGAATGACACAGTATAGCTTAACTCTAAATTGGATGGATATTTTCTGCAGGACCTTTTGGACCTGGGGTATACCATCCCCCCCACCGTTCTGAAATAGGATGATATGATGCTATAGGTTCCTGCCTGAAGCCATTCATACACTGCAAGCAGGTGGGCATAGTCCCCTCCGGTCTGTCCCTCTCTCTGTCCTCCTCCCCCCTCCCTTTGGGATATATACCAAGTATTCTTATTACAAGCATGCTTATTTAAACTAGGTCTTCACCCTTTCAGGCTGTAAGGATTGCATGTTTGTATCGCACATACACATCAAATAGCTACCCCATCGGGTCTGGTCAAGGGAAGAGGAAACGATAGGTGGATATATGAAGTGCAACCACCAGGTATGAACCAAATGCTACATTAAAGCATAAGAGGTTATGGGAAGTGACATAAGAGACCTTATATAATTCTCCTGGTGCTATTTACCTCATACTTATACTCTTCATCCTTTAGCGTGGTAACCACCGTACTCCCAGAACAGAACAGTCGGACATATAAAAGAGTTTTGACTATCAAGTTATAACAAAGTGCTATTTTATGTAGCATAAAAAGGTGGGTTAGCATACCTATGCCATTAAAATAAAGTGAAATTGTATATCCTCCAAATATATCCATAGTGATATGCATATATTTAAATGGATTCTATTTTGCAGCGGTGCCCTTTGCGGTGATTGAGGGGCTGGACACCTAGCCTAAAATAAATGAATGAATATATGTACATATTGGAGGCTATATACAAATATTAAGGGAATAATATCCAGTGTTCTATGTGTCGCCAATCTGCCATCTCCTGAGTCATCAAAAAGGGTCAGTACAAAACCATTGTTATCTATGATCATATGCTTAGTAATGATGACTAAATATTTTTTGGACTTATAAGTTACTAATTGTTATTTTGCTGTATTCCATATCATCTATAGAAATACCGGTCTGTCATGGTCTCACTGGCCCTGAAGAAGCCTTGAGCGAAACGCGTCGGCTTGCTGGAGACCTACATTGACCGCATTCCATCTAAGACCTACTTTTTCCATCCTATACAGGCTCTTGGTTCTTTTCCCTTAGGGGATGTATTTCTATTTAAATGACTCCTATTAATTGATTTTATAAGCATTGGTCTATGTTTTTTGTCCTTGTCGACATGTGCGCATACGCCCATGTTTTTTATGATGAAATTCAATAAAATGTAAATTATTTTTAGAAGTTGGTTTTGGTGTGATCCTTCTACTCCCACTGGCCCGCAAAGCCCCACTTTCTCCTATCTTTTGTGTCTTCATTACAATAAAGTAGTAAACAGTGCAGTAAAACAGTAGAACGATGGTATCTGCAAAGAAACTATGGTTAACCACTTAAGCCCCGGAATATTTTACCCCCTTCCTTACCCGGGGGTATTTTGCGATTCAGCACTGCGTGACTTTAACGGACAATTGCGCGGTCGTGCGACTCTGTACCCAAATTAAATTGATGTCCTTTTTTCCCACAAACAGAGCTTTCTTTTGGTGGTATTTGATCACCTGTGCAATTTTTTGATCATGCGCTATAAACAAAAAAAAGAGCGACAATTTTGCAAAAATAACAATATTTTTCTCATTTTTTATATGAAATTCCCCAAAAAAATGTAAAAATCAAATTTTTTTAACATTTTAGGCCAATTTGTTTTCTGCTACATATATTTGGTAAAAAAAAATCACAATAAGCGTATTTTGATTGGTTTGCGCACAAGTTGTTGCGTTTAGTAACTATGGGAAAGATTTTTGTCATTTTTATTTTTTTTTTAACGAGTAATGGCGGCGATCTGCGATTTTTTTTTCGGGACTGCGACATTGTGGCGGACAGATCGGACCCTTGACTGACATTTTTGACACTTTTGGGGGTACCAGTGACATTACTACAGTAATCAGTGCTATACATATGCACTGTTACTGTAAAAATGACACTGGCAGGGAAGGGTTTAACTTTATTGGAGAAGGAGGGGTTAAGTGTGTCCCTAGGGGCGTGCTTCTAACTGTTATGGGATATGGCTGTTTGTGTAACTACAGAGATATACGATCTATACGTATGATATCTGCACTTACACAAGGGAGAATGACAGGCGGCTTTGTTTACATTAGCCGCCTGCCTTTCTCCCTCTGTAACGGACGATCGCGTGTGATCGGCGGACATCGGGTCACAGTGAGCGAGCGGGGGCACACGCTCGCCCCCTATTGGCTCGCAAGCGAGTGACGTACCCATACGTTACTTTGCCTGCACGGGGCTGACCGCCGCAGTATATGTACTTGCGGCGGTCGGCAAGCGGTTAACAAAGAAAAACACAGCAACAATAAAACATTACATTATAATAGCATGCAGTACAGTAGATTGGTGGTACCTGCAAAGCAAACTATGGTTAACAATGTAAAACAGTAACAATAAAACATTACAGTATAGCAGTACATTTTAAAGTAAAGTAAAAGAGTAAGAACAGAAAATTAACTTAATAAAACGACAACTATTTTTTACTTTTTTATTTTTTTATTTTTTTAATTTGTTTTTTTTTTAACTTTTTTTGTAAATGTAAAAAAACTTTAAATGTTCCAGGCTAGGGTCTTTCAAAATGCGACAGCCATCTAACATCTATCGAGACCCTGTGTAAAAGTGATCCCTAGACTGTGCCATGCTGTACCCTATACTAATACTCTACTAGTGTGTGGTAGCGAAGGAAACAGTCCCCGATGCAGAGACCAGGTTGGCCAGGACAGGAGGGACAAAAAAATTGGATGTCACGCAGTGGCGGCTGGTACTCAAAATTTTTGGGGGAGCGCAAAAAGAGAAATGTAATAGGTATTGCTTCGCGGCAAAAAACGCGGTAAAAAATTGTGTGACTTTGAGGTCATGGTACAGGCATGGCACAGATGGTATAGGCATGGCACAGGTGATGGAATAGGCATGGCACAGATGGTACAGGCATGGCACAGGTGATGGAATAGGCATGGCACAGGTGATGGTAAGGTCATGGCACAGGTGATGGAATAGGCATGGCACAGATGGTACAGACATGGCACAGGTGATAGAATAGGCATGGCACAGATGATGGTATATGCATGGCACAGGTGATGGAATAGGCATGGCACAGATGGTATAGGCATGGCACAGGTGATAGAATAGGCATGGCACAGATGATGGTATATGCATGGCACAGGTGATGGAATAGGCATGGCACAGATGGTACAGGTGATGGAATAGGCATGGCACAGATGGTACAGGTGATGGAATAGGCATGGCACAGATGGTACAGGTGATGGAATAGGCATGGCACAGATGACGAGTCAGCACTTCCCTGGCTGAGACACTTACCCGGCGACGGCTCGGCTCCCGGCGGCGGCTTCTCCCCCTCCTCGCGACTCCAACGTCCGTCCTCTTCTGCTCGGCTCCCGGCGGCGGCTTCTCCCCTCCTTGCGACTCCTCTTCTGCGGCGATGGGAAGCTGACCGGGCGGTGACGGTGAGTGACTGATGCACGCACCGGCACCGCCCCCAACGAGGTCAGCATGGATGTCCTTAATCATGATTGGTCCAGGCTGGAGTCTGGACCAATCATGATCCAAGACATCACAAAAGGGGGGTGGTGTAGCGCCGTGCTCTGCGCTACAGTTACGCCCCAGAAGGCTGCCATTTGGCGCCTCTGCGGATGGAAAACCCCACCCCCCCATAGGCACCAATGGAGCGGGCTCCAAAAGGGGGGTGGGTGTAGCGCAGTGCTCTGCGCTACAGTTACGCCCCAGAAGGCCGCCTCTCGGCGCCTCTGCGGGTGGAAAACCCCACCCCCAATAGGCACCAATGAGGCGGGCGCCCCTTGTGGGCAAAAATGTTTTTATCTTTTTTTTTTTCTTTTTCTTTTTTTTTTTTTGGGGGGGGGGGGGGCGGCGCCCCTGCACCCCTTATGGGCCGTCCGCCACTGGTGTCACGCCTATATCGACGTTTTCTACAGACATGACATCTTCTTGGGTAGGGTTACTAGGGAGGACATCCAGAAAATGCCTCTCATGCAGCTGGCTCATTGCATCTGAATTGTGAATTTGGGCCACAGCACCTTCTGGATACAGAAGGGCTATGATGATCTCTTCCTGGAATTTTAGGAAGGATCCACTTCTTCCTGACTAGGGTTGAGCGGACACGGACTGTATTATTCGTGTTCGTACCGAATAATTGGATTTTTGTTACCCGAACACGGACCCGAAAACTTTACTGTATATTCGGGTAAAAATCCGTGTTCGGTCATTTTATTTCCGGGTTTTGTATGCATTGGCGCGCTTTTCATGGTGGGCTTTCAACAGCCAATCAACAAGCGTTTAACTGGTGTGCCTTAAGCCATCCCAGCCATGCCTACAAATATATTAGTAGCTGTGATTGGCCATCTGAAGCATGTGACCAAGTCTTTATAAGTTCGAGCCAGCGCCGCTGCGTCATTATGCTGTAGTTCAGGGACAGAGCACACATCGTGCTGGCTGCTGATTAGGGACAGACAGGCAAAAATCATTTGTGTCCGGATAGAATTGAGGGACAGGTCGGAGTGTTTTAGGCAGGGCGAGTTGTAGGGCATTTTAGGGCGAGGCTGCTGATTTTTAGGGTCAGTGTTCTACAATCGATTTTGCTGGGTGGGGGGGTTTACAGTGACAGATCTTATCAATCCTTTTAGGGAGAGGCTGGAGATAGGCAGGTGTCAGTGGTCCACATCGATTTTGCTGTGTGTGTTGTAGGATAGTCTGTACTAATCTAGTTAAAAATTACAAACTTAAAAGGGGAATTTTTTTTCCCTCCATAGCCTGCAGCAGAGCTGGTCCACATCGATTTTGCTGTGTGTGGGGTGCAGTGAAAACAATCTTTTTTGCCCACTGAGGAGGAGGGAGAAAAGTATTTTTCTATCAGTCACTGTGTGCAGCGTTTTTCCTTCAGTGCTGCTGTGCTGACTATGATAATACACTGCTGTGTTCACATGTGCTATTATTGAGTGATTTCAAAAATGATACACTTTTTTCTATTCCACTATTCAATATACACCCTTGGGTTAAAAAAAATTAATTGTGGCATAGTCTGTACTAATCTAGGTAAAAATTACAAACTTAAAAGGGGAATTTTTTTTTTCCCCTCCATAGCCTGCAGCAGAGCTGACTGATATAAGACACTGCTGTTCACATGTGCTATTGATAAATCACACCAATTTTATATCATATTTTCTATTCCGCTATTCAATAAAAACCTTTGGGTATAAACAATTAAATTGCGGGATAGTCTGTGTTGGTACGTGTGAGATACACCTTTCCAATTTTTGGGGTGCATCTCATACTTCCGAAGATTTGAGGGTGCTGCCTGTTCCGAACTCCTCCTACTCCTCATCCTGCCTTTGGGGGTACAAAAAATAGTAATTGGGGCCTAGTCTGGTTCTGTACGTGTGAGATACATACACCTTTTTTTGATATTTTCTATTCCGCTATTCAATAAAAACCTTTGGGTATAAACAATTAAATTGCGGGATAGTCTGTGTTGGTACGTGTGAGATACACCTTTCCACTTTTTGGGGTGCATCTCATACTTCTGAAGATTTGAGGGTGCTGCCTGTTCCGAACTCCTCCTACTCCTCATCCTGCCTTTGGGGGTACAAAAAATAGTAATTGGGGCCTAGTCTGGTTCTGTACGTGTGAGATACATACACCTTTTTCTGATAATATTTTCTATTCCGCTATTCAATAAAAACCTTTGGGTATAAACAATTAAATTGCGGGATAGTCTGTGTTGGTATGTGTGAGATACACCTTTCCAATTTTTGGGGTGCATCTCATACTTCCGAGGATTTGAGGGTGCTGCCTGTTCCGAACTCCTCCTACTCCTCATCCTGCCTTTGGGGATACAAAAAATAGTAATTGGGGCCTAGTCTGGTTCTGTACGTGTGAGATACATACACCTTTTTTTTGATAATATTTTCTATTCCGCTATTTAATCTACACCTTTGGGTAAAAACAATTAAATTGCGGGATAGTCTGGTTCTGTACGTGTGAGATACATACACCTTTTTTTGATAATATTTTCTATTCCGCTATTTAATCAAAACCTTTGGGTATAAACAATTAAATTGCGGGATAGTCTGTGTCGGTATGTGTGAGATACATACACCTTTTGATATCATATTTTCTATTCCGCTATTCAATCTACACCTTTGGGTAAAAACAATTAAATTGCGGGATAGTCTGTGTCGGTACGTGTGAGATACACCTTTCCAATTTTTGGGGCGCATCTCATACTGCCGAGGATTTGAGGGTGCTTCAGTCTGCCTCCTGCCTGTTCCGAACTCCTCCTACTCCTCATCCTGCCTTTAGGGTACAAAAAATTGTAATCGGGGCCTAGTTTGTACGTGTGAGATACACCGTTTTGTAAAATTTGTCCTATTCCGCTATTCAATATACACCCTTTTTGAGTGTAAAAAATTAAATTGCGGGATAGTCTGTATCGGTACATGTGAGATACACCTTTTTAAATTTGTTTTGCGCATCTCCTTCTACTGCTGGGGATTGCAGGGCGCTTCAGTTTGCCTCCTATTCCCAACTCCTCCTACTCCTCTTCCTCATCTTGCCTTTAGGGTACAAAAAATTGTAATCGGGGCCTAGTTTGTGTTTGTACGTGTGAGATACACCGTTTTGTAAAATTTGTCCTATTCCGCTATTCAATATACACCCTGTTTGAGTGTAAAAAATTAAATTGCGGGATAGTCTGTATCGGTACATGTGAGATACACCTTTTTAAATTTGTTTGGCGCATCTCCTTCTACCGCCGAGGATTGCAGGGCGCTTCAGTTTGCCTCCTGTTCCCAACTCCTCCTACTTCTCTTCCTCATCCTGCCTTTAGGGTGCAAAAAATTGTAATCGGGGCCTAGTTTGTGTTTGTACGTGTGAGATACACCGTTTTGTAAAATTTGTCCTATTCCGCTATTCAATATACACCCTGTTTGAGTGTAAAAAATTTAAATTGCGGGATAGTCTGTATCGGTACATGTGAGATACACCTTTTAAATTTGTTTGGCGCATCTCCTTCCACCGCCAAGGATTGCAGGGCGCTTCAGTTTGCCTCCTGTTCCCAACTCCTCCTACTCCTCTTCCTTATCCTCCCTTTAGGGTACAAAAATTTTTAATCGGGGCCTAGTCTGTGTTTGTACGTGTGAGATATACAGTTTTTTTATCCTTTTTCCTCTTCCGCTATTCAATATACACCCTTTTGGGGTAAAAAAACATTAAATTGCGGCATAGTTTGCATATTTGACTGTGAGATACACCCGTGCGATACTGTTGTTGTTTTGTTCCGCTATTCAATAAACACCTTTCTAGGGCAAGATCATAAATTACAGAAATATGAGGAGACGTCAAATAGGGGCCGTGGCCTGGGTCGTGGTGCTGCTGGTAGAGCTCCTGTTGCAAGGAGAGGACGTGGTCAATCTGTGCCAGCTACACGCACAAGTGAAACACCTTCCTCAAGTGTTAGTAGGCGACAGAACCTGCATCAGTATTTGGTAGGGCATCATATGCCTCTAGAAGTGATGAGGCCAGAACAAGTAGAGGCGATAGTAGATTGGTTTGCTGCTGACAGTGCCTCCAGTTCCTTCACATTGTCTCCCACCCAGTCTACTGCAGAAAGGTCAGAGTTGGCACCTGCAACCGATGTCCAACCGTCTTTCACCTCACCCCCTTGCAAATCAGGCAAACAGTCTGAGCCCCAAGCCATACAGCATTCTCTTCTTCTTTTTGAGGACTCTGTTAGCAGGGTTTCCCGGGGCCATCCACCTGGCCCTGCCCCAGAAGTGGAAGAGATTGAGTGCAGCGATTCCCAACTACTTATTTCTCAAGATGAGTACATGCAAGGACCATCGCAGCACGTCTCCGATGATGACGAAACGCAGGTGCCAACTGCTGCGGCGTTCAGAATTGTGGAGACCGACAAGGAGGGCAGGGGTGAAGACTGGGTGGAAGATGATGTGGAGGACGATGAGGTCCTCGACCCCACATGGAATGAAGGTCATGCAGGTGACCTGAGTAGTTTGGAGGAAGAGGCGGTGGTCGCACAGAGCCACCAGCACAGCAGAAGAGGGAGCAGGGTGCAGAAGCGGAGCGGCCGTGCCCTAGACACTACGCCTGCTACTGCCCAACGCAGCAAGGGAACGAGCGCAACAAAGCCAGCTCAAAGGAGTTCTCTAGCGTGGAAGTTCTTTAGAAAATGTGCTGATGACAGGACACGAGTGGTTTGCACCCTGTGCAATCAGAGCCTGAAGCGAGGCATAAACCTTCTCAACCTGAGCACAACCTGCATGATCAGGCATCTAAGTGCAAAGCACGAGCTGCAGTGGAGTAGACACCTTCAAAACCAAGAAACGTCTCTGGCTCATCCTGCTTCCTCTTGTGCTGCAATCTCGGCCGCTCCATCCACATCTGTAGTGATACCGGCACCTGCCACCCCGTAAACAGACGATCTGTCAGCAACACCACCACCTGGGTCACCAACCATCTCCACAATGTCCCGTGGAAGCGTTCAGCTTTCCATCTCCCAAACACTTGAGAGGGAAAGGAAGTACCCCCCTACCCACCCGCGATCCCTGGCCCTGAATGCCAGCATTTCAAAATTATTGGCCTTTGAAATGCTGTCATTCCGTCTGGTGGAGACGCACAGTTTTAAAAACCTTATGTCGGTGGCTGTCCCACAGTACGTCGTGCCCAGCAGCCACTACTTTTCCAGGCAAGCCATCCCTTCCCTGCACAACCAAGTGGGGGAAAAAATCAGGTGTGCACTGCGCAACGCCATCTGTGCCAAGGTCCACCTAACTACCGATACGTGGACCAGTAAGCATGGTCAGGGGCGTTATATCTCCCTAACGGCACACTGGGTAAATGCAGTGGCGGATGGGCCTGAGGCGGATAGCAATTTGGCGCATGTCCTTCCACCACCGAGGATTGCAGGGCGCTTCAGTTTGCCTCCTGTTCCTAACTCCTCCTACTCCGCTTCCTCATCCTCTACCGCCTCCTCATCCGGACAGCGTAACACCTTCACCACCAACTTCAGCACGGCCAGGGGTAAACGACAGCAGGCAGTTTTAAAACTTGCCTGTTTGGGGGGAAAACCACACACCGCGCAGGAGTTGTGGAGGAGCATGGAACAGCAGACAAATGAGTGGTTGCTGCCAGCGAGCCTCAAGCCCGGCCTGGTGGTGTGCGATAACAGGCGAAATCTCATAGCAGCTCTGGGCCTAGCCGGTTTGACGCACATCCCTTGCCTGGCGCATGTGCTGAATTTGGTGGTGCAGAGGTTTCTTAAAAACTACCCCGATATGTCAGAGCTGCTGCAGAAAGTGCGGGCCGTCTGTGCGATCTTTCGGCGTTCTCACCCTGCTGCTGCTCGCCTGTCAGCGCTGCAGCGTAACTTCGGCCTTCCCGCTCACCGCCTCATATGTGACGTGCCCACAAGGTGGAACTCCACCTTGCACATGCTGGAAAGACTGTGCGAGCAGCAGCAGGCCATAGTGGAGTTTCAGCTGCAGCACGCACGCGTGATTCGCTCTCCGGAACAGCACCACTTCACCACCAATAACTGGGCCTCTATGCGAGACCTGTGTGCCTTGTTGCGCTGTTTTGAGTACTCCACCAACATGGCCAGTGCCGATGACGCCGTTGTCAGCTTAACTATCCCACTTCTATGCCTCCTTGAAAAAACAATTCGGGCGATGATGGAAGAGGATGTGGCACAGGATGAGGAGGAGGAGGAGGAGGCGGATGAAGAGGTAACATTTCCAAGGCTTTCAGGGCAGTCATAAGCAAGTGGCTCCGAGGGTGGGTTCCTGCACCCACAAACGCCAGGGACACAATTGTCCAGCAGGGGCACAGTTCTGGAGGATGAGGAGGATGAGGAGATGGAGGAGGAGATGGAACCATGTTCACAGCAGGGTGGCACCCAGGCCAGCTCATGGCCATCACTGGTACGTGGCTGGGGGGATACAGAGGACACAGACGATACACCTCCCACAGAGTACTGCCTTTCGTTGCCTCTGGGCAGCCTGGCACACATGAGCGATTACATGCTGCAGTGTCTCCACAACGACCGCCGAGTTGCCCACATTCTAACTTGTGCTGATTACTGGGTGGCCACGCTGCTGGATCCCCGTTACAAGGACAACGTACCGTCCTTAATTCACTCACTGGAGCGTGATCGCAAGATGCACGAGTACAAGCGCACGCTGGTAGACGCAATGCTGCTGGTATTCCCACCTTACAGCGGGGCCACAGTGGAAGCACAAGGCCAAGACAGAGGAGGAGGAGGAGGAGGAAGAGGTCGCCAACGCAACCAGGGCACCGCCAGCACCTCAGAAGGCAGGGTTAGCATGGCTGAAATGTGGAAAAGCTTTGTCAGCACGCCACAACAAACAGCAGCACCAGCAGCTCATATGGAACGTCTTAGCAGGAGGCAGCATTTCACCAACATGGTGGAGCAGTATGTGTGCACATGCCTACATGTAGTGAATGACGGGTCTGCCCCCTTCAACTTCTGGGTCTCCAAATTGGGCACATGGCCTGAGCTTGCCCTTTACGCCTTGGAGGTGCTGGCGTGCCCTGCAGCCAGTGTATTATCTGAACGGGTATTTAGCACGGCTGGGGGCGTTATCACAGACAAGCGCAGCCGCCTGTCCAGAGACAATGTGGACAAGCTCTCGTTCATTAAAATGAACCAGGCATGGATCCCACGGGACTTTTCCGTACCTTGTGCAGAATAGCGATGGATACCGACCTTACCCAGCCATTGTTCTATTTTTGCTCTTTCTCACTCTTTTGGGGTGTACCCTCATTTAAAATTTCTGAAAAAAAGCAGTGTTGGCTACCTCATCCTCCTCAGGGCCAGATTAACATAGGGGCTATTGCAGCTCCAGGCCCCTATCTTAATATAGGCCCCGGGTTGGCCATATTCACTGTTACCGCTCTTCTGTCACTTGTAAACACAGAAGTCTGGCTTCTATGCTCGCTTCCCCAGGCAGCTCCCTCAGAACCTCCCCACACAGCACGAAGGCCGGACAAGGAGGGACAGTTGCCGATGCATGGATGTGTTTATGGGCTTCAGAGACAGCATCCCATGTGGAATTAGGCATGCATGGCTGCACCCTTCCTCCTCTGGGTGCATGCCAAGGCACGGCCTTTAAGGCCCTTCAAAATCCTCAGCACCAAGCCCATGATGCTCTTAATCCGGCCCTGGTCCTCCTCCACCGACGCTTCCACCTACACCGCCCATAGGTGTGCGCAGCCTATTGCATTAGGGTGTGCACCCCAAAGTTGAAATACACATGCATGTGTTTGCCTACATGTACATGGCCCTGATACATTACTCTCCCTGCTGGCAAAGTGAAATAGAGCAGAGCAGGTCCGAGGGAGATCTTTCCCATCTCCTCACTGGCAAACAGAGCGATAATGCTATGTGCCCTAGGTGATTAGGGTGTGCCCAGGTACACCCGGCACACCCTGTGCGCACGCCTATGACACCGCCACATCCACCACCACCTCAACCTCCCTCCTACTCCATATGGGCCTCGTCCTTCAGAGATGAAGAACATTGTTTTATTTTTCTGTTTTTTTTTTTGTTGTTTTAAGTTATTTCCCTATCCACATTTGTTTGCAGAGCACTTGCCATGCTCTTAACTACGTTTTTCTGCCATTTGCGGCACTCTAGCCCTTTCCATTGGTGTTTTAGAGCCATTTTAGTGCCTGAAAGTTCGGGTCCCCATTGACTTCAATGGGGTTCGGTGTCCGGAAAAAGTTCGGCAAAAGTCCGGGACACGGACCCGGACTTTTTTTTAAAGTTCGGCCGAACCCGCCGAACACGGACATCCAGGTGTCCGCTCAACTCTATTCCTGACGCTTTGTATAGCACATAGGCGTTGAGCGGAGCCAATTGGAATAAGTATACAGACACTTTTTTGTACCAGCGTCTAGATTTATGGGTAATTAAGTACGGTGCCATCATCTGGTCATTGAAGTCCACCTCTCCCATGTTAAGGTTGTATTCATGGACACAGAGGAGCTTCTCAACAACACCAGTCGCCGTTGCAGAAAGAAAACATTCCGTGTGTCCCTCCACTTCACTATAAGCAATTTATTACATTTCAAGCAGTGAACAACAGTGTTGCCATCTGCAGCCCCTACAGTCAACGCGTAATCCCAACACTCACCTAGGGACGACCGCCTTAAGAAGGCACCTGAACTCCCATCACCGAGCCCAGTGGGAGCAACACCATCAGAACCCACAAAGCCACACTCCAGGCTCTCACCGTCCAGCCCCTTCTCCTTCTCCTCTCTCCTCACATTTGCCCTCCACTGCACCTTCCATGATGCTGTCGTCACGTTGTTCTGGAAAAACCTTCCATGATGCCGTCGTCACGTTGTTCAGGCTTCTGTGGTCCAAATGTTGGAGCGGGAAAAAATGATGACGCCGGATAACCCTCTTGCCCAACATTTGACTGCTGGCTTGTCGTAACTGATAGCCCGCCAACTACTGCCATATCAACTGGTGGACTCGGAGGCCTTTCGTAAATTTGTGGCCATTGGAACACCACAATGGAAGGTCCCAGGCAGGAAATATTTCTCGCAGAAGGGCATTCCAGAGCTGTATGGCCATGTTCAGCGGCAAGTTACTATATCTCTGGCACACAGTGTTGGTGCCAAGATACATCTGACCACAGACACATGGTCTAGCAAACACGGCAGGGAAGGTATATCACTTTTACTGCCCATTGGGTGAACCTTCGGACGGCCGTCAAGCATGTAACCCGCGGCACTCATGAAGATTTAGTTGTACCGCCACTGAGTGCAAGCAGGCCTGCTTCTTCTTCTCCTCCTCCTTCATCCTCCCTCTCCTCCTCTGCTGGCTCCTCCTCTTCCGCTGCTACCGTCTCTTCCACTGCGACACCCAAGATCCCCAGAACCTATTCCACATGCCAGGTGAGACGTTGCCATGCTGTGCTGCGTCTGTTGTGCCTGGAAGCCAAGAGCCACACTGGTCCTGCACTCCTTTCAGCTTTGTGTTCACAGGCAGATCAGTGGCTGACACCACACCACTGAATTTGACAGTTGGTAACGTGGTGTGCGACAACGGTGCCAATCTGCTGAGCGTGATGAAACAGGGCAAAATAACACACGTGCCATGCATGGCACACGTCCTGAACTTGGTGGTGCAGCGATTCGTTGGCAAATACCCTGGGGTCCAGGACATCTTGCGGCAGGCCAGGAAAATCTCGGCCCATTTCCGAAGATCTTACACAGCCATGGCTCGCCTAGCTGAGATTCAACGGCAACACAACCTGCCCGTCAGGCGTCTTATTTGTGACTGCCCGACACAATGGAACTCAACGTTGCATATGCTTGATAGACTGCTCGAGCAGAAACGTGCAGTTAACGACTACCTGTGGCAGGACAGGTTCTGGGGAGCTTGGGTTTTTTTCACCTCGCCAGTGGCTGCTCATGCGGGACGCATGCAGACTTCTGTGGCCATTTGATGAGATCACCAAACTGGTCAGTCACGGGCAGTGCGCCATAAGTGACATCATACCTTACACCTTCTTTCTGGAGCGTGCATTGCGTTGTGTCATTGATCAAGCCGTCGAGGAGCAGGAAGATGAGGAAGTCGCAATGTTGGATGGATTCCCAGTGGGTGCTACTCCATCTGAGACAAATCAACAGCAGGAGTCTGAAGAGGAGTCAGAGAAGGATGGTGCTGGGGGGGATGAGGAGGAGCAAGAAGAGCATGCTTTAAACCTTTCTGGGATCCCTTGTGTTATCCGTGGATGGGGGGAGGAGAACAAGGACGACATTATCCTGGATGATGAGCTGGGAGCAGACCACTACACTGCTTCCAGTTTAGTGCGAATGGGGGCCTTTATGCTCCAGTGTTTTAAGGTGGACCCCCGTATAAAACACATAAAGGCCAAGGAGCAGTACTGGGTGGCAACGTACTTAGACCCCCCTTACAAACACAAAATGGCAGAAATGTTACCACAATCACAGAGGGCGGTCAGAATGCAGGGCTTCCAGGCCTTGCTGCGTGAAATGCTGCATTCTGCTTTTCCGTGCGCTGGCTTAGGAATTTCCAGTCACAGAGAGACAGTTCCGGGTAGCAATCCAACAGTGCTGAAAAACTAAGTACCTGCGCTGCTTAAACCGAAACCATAAACATAAATATCAGTTGTGCTAATAAATAAATAACATCATAGAGTGCTCGTGCAAATAACTGTGCAACTGTGTATATAAATATAGTGTTACACTAAATATAACAGCATAAATATTATAAATAAACTCATATGTGTGACATATCATATATCAAAAGTAATTATAAATATAAAGTTCATAACAATAAATATCTTCCAAACTGAATAAAGTGCAAGTCTCTTGTGCTACTATAAGTGCTCCGTGCTCAAGGTATATGGATAAAGTGCCGGTGCTCAGTCCTTGTGAGTTAGTGCTCCCCTCTCGGTCCCACACTCACCAGAAGTAGAGAGTAATATCGCCTTAAAAACTGGTTGTATAAGGTAACCGCCTCTTATGGATCACCAACAGATATAAGCTGTAGATCTCCTGTGCCTCTATATCCAGGTAAATATCCAGGTGATGCTCCCCAGTATCATGAAAAGAAAAGGGCCATCATCGTGCAGTATGTTCTAAAAGGTTTATTTTCCACGCAATAAAAAGATACACTTACAAAACATAAAGAATCAATCCGCCTTTAGCAAACCCACGGGACGCCAAACGAATGGCCGTGCGTTCCACCCGTGTAACCGGAAGCCGGAAGCCGGAAGAGGTTGCAGCCGGAAATGACGTACTACGTGTTCGGACGGCTTGACGCGTTTCGCTCCGCCAATCAGAGCGTTCTCAAAAACGCTCTGCGCTTTTGAGAACGCTCTGATTGGCGGAGCGAAACGCGTCAAGCCGTCCGAACACATAGTACGTCATTTCCGGCTGCAACCTCTTCCGGCTTCCGGCTTCCGGTTACACGGGTGGAACGCACGGCCATTCGTTTGGCGTCCCGTGGGTTTGCTAAAGTCGGATTGATTCTTTATGTTTTGTAAGTGTATCTTTTTATTGCGTGGAAAATAAACCTTTTAGAACATACTGCACGATGATGGCCCTTTTCTTTTCATGATACTGGGGAGCATCACCTGGATATTTACCTGGATATAGAGGCACAGGAGATCTACAGCTTATATCTGTTGGTGATCCATAAGAGGCGGTTACCTTAAACAACCAGTTTTTAAGGCGATATTACTCTCTACTTCTGGTGAGTGTGGGACCGAGAGGGGAGCACTAACTCACAAGGACTGAGCACCGGCACTTTATCCATATACCTTGAGCACGGAGCACTTATAGTAGCACAAGAGACTTGCACTTTATTCAGTTTGGAAGATATTTATTGTTATGAACTTTATATTTATAATTACTTTTGATATATGATATGTCACACATATGAGTTTATTTATAATATTTATGCTGTTATATTTAGTGTAACACTATATTTATATACACAGTTGCACAGTTATTTGCACGAGCACTCTATGATGTTATTTATTTATTAGCACAACTGATATTTATGTTTATGGTTTCGGTTTAAGCAGCGCAGGTACTTAGTTTTTCAGTATTGTTTGAAAGGTATCACCTTTTCTACCTAGCAGCAGCTTATGTATTTAATTTATTGATTTATTACTTAGTTATTGTTTTTATTTTTATTTATATTCACCGAACCGAGGTTTCCTAAGCGCAAGCCCCTCACACTCTAGCAATCCAACAGTGCCTGCAAGAAGAGGGCGCTTTGAAGATGTCTTGGTCACTTGATATGAGATCCTTCTTTCAGCCGAACCATCGACAGCTGTACTCCGGATCCAGCATGAGGAAACGCCTAGAATGACAGGTGTCCATCTACATCGGGTTAACGGCCGATATGGATGCTCTGAGGAGTAATAAACACCTGGACTACTGGGTGGGCAGGCTTGACCTCTGGCCAGAGCTTGCACAATTTGCAATGGAAATGTTGACTTGCCCCCCGTCCAGTGTCCTGCCCGAAAGGAGGTTCAGCGCAGTAGGGGGGATCGTGACTGATAAGCGCACTCGCCTAGCTCATGACAGTGTAGACTACCTCCCATTTATAAAAATGAATGAGGCATGGATCTCTGAGGAATTCAACACATGTGGCCAGTAGACCATGCTTCATTGAAATTCCTCATGCCAGGCCACAAATATCTGCCAGACCGCCATCCACCCACAGAAATTCCTGGTCCTTGGCTTCGCTACATACAGCGGCATAAAAGGCATTTCATGTCCATTGAATGGCAAATTTTTGTGGCCTTTCGGGGCCGACAATTATTTTTTCTGTGAATGCCTAATGTACCTCCAGCCACCAAATACTACTTTCTTACCTGTCAGGTAAACCCATGTGGGCTAATTTTTGGGGCCTATGCAGGCCGACACTTACTTCTGTATACTGTGAATGCCTAATGTACCTCTAGCCATCAAATTATACGTTCTTTGCTGTCAGTTAAACCCATGTGGGCTAATTTTTGGGGCCTATACTGGCCGACACTTACTTCTTTATCCTGTGAATGCCTAATGTACCTCCAGCCATCAAATACTACATTCTTAGCTGTCAGGTAAACCCATGTTGGCTAATTTTTGGGGCCTTTTATGGCTGACACTTACTTATTTATCCTGTGTATGCCTAATGTACCTCAGCCACAGAATACAACGTTCTTAGCTGTCAGGTAAACCCATGTGGGCTAATTTCTAGGGCCTATACTGGCTGACACTTACTTCTGTATCCTGTGAATGCCTAATGTACCTTCAGCCACAGAATACTACATACTTAGCTGTCAGGTAAACCCATGTGGGCTAATTTTTGGGGCCTTTTATGGCCATAACTTACTTCTGTATCCTGTGAATGCCTAATGTACCTTCAGCCACAGAATACTACGTTCTTAGCTGTCAGGTAAATCCATGTGGGCTAATTTTTGGGGCCTATACCACCCCGACACTTACTTCTGCATCCTGTGAATGCCTAATGTACCTTCAGCCATCAAATACTACGTTCTTTGCTGTCAGTTAAACCCATGTGAGCCAATTGTTGGAGCCTATACAGGCCGACACTTACTTCTCTATACTGTGTGAATGCCTAATGTACCTCTAGCCATCAAATACATTACGTTCTTTGCCGTCAGTTAAACCCATGTGAGCTAATTTTTGCAGCCTATACAGGCTGACACTTACTTCTGTATACTGTGAATGCCTAATGTACCTCCAGCCATCAAATACACTACGTTCTTTGCTGTCAGTTAAACCCATGTTGGCTAATTTTTTGGGCCTATACAGGCCGACACTTACTTCTGTATACTGTGAATGCCTAATGTACCTCCAGACATCAAATACACTACGTTCTTTGCTGTCAGTTAAACCCATGTGGGCTAATTTTTGGGGCCTATACAGGCCGACACTTACTTCTGTATACTGTGTGAATGCCTAATGTACCTCCAGCCACCAAATACTACTTTCTTACCTGTCAGGTAAACCCATGTGGGCTAATTTTTGGGGCCTATGCAGGCCGACACTTACTTCTGTATACTGTGAATGCCTAATGTACCTCTAGCCATCAAATTATACGTTCTTTGCTGTCAGTTAAACCCATGTGGGCTAATTTTTGGGGCCTATACTGGCCGACACTTACTTCTTTATCCTGTGAATGCCTAATGTACCTCCAGCCATCAAATACTACATTCTTGGCTGTCAGGTAAACCCATGTTGGCTTATTTTTGGGGCCTTTTATGGCTGACACTTACTTATTTATCCTGTGTATGCCTAATGTACCTTCAGCCACAGAATGCAACGTTCTTAGTTGTCAGGTAAACCCATGTGGGCTAATTTCTGGGGCCTATACTGGCTGACACTTACTTCTGTATCCTGTGAATGCCTAATGTACCTTCAGCCACAGAATACTACATACTTAGCTGTCAGGTAAACCCATGTGGGCTAATTCTTGGGTTCTTTTATGGCCATAACTTACTTCTGTATCCTGTGAATGCCTAATGTACCTTCAGCCACAGAATACTATGTTCTTAGCTGTCAGGTAAATTCATGTGGGCTAATTTTTGGGGCCTATACTGCCCGACACTTACTTCTGTATCCTGTGACCATAGGCAAAAATCCTATAATCTATTCTGGTTAAAAAACTTTGTCAGATTGCATGTCTATGGGTGTGTGTACTATTTTATGCTAATGCTGTGTTTGTTAAGGTAATAATAGAACATGAGTAATAAACATAAACATACATAGGAAGAATATCTATCAGGCTAGGTCAAACTGCTAATAATATTTGCATTATATACAGATGGCTCTTATAGGTAGCCCATGGCCTGGAACCATATTTGAACACTGAATATTTTGAACTGACAGATTTGTATATGTTCATGTATTTCACCAAGCACAAAGTTCCAATGTGATGCCACTAAGCTTGAACCTTAAAGGGGTTGTAAAGTCAGAAGTTTTATTTATATTAATGCATTCTTTGCATTGAGATAAAAAGCCTTCTATGTGCAGCAGCTCCACCTCAGCCCCCCTAATACTTACCTGAGCCCCATCTCTATCCAGTGATGTCCACAAGTGCCTCAGATGTCTGGGGCTCTCTCTCCTGATTAGCTGAGACACTGCAGCGGTGCCATTGGCTCCCACTGCTGTCAATCAAACTCAGTTAGCCAATCAGGAGAGATAGGGGGAGGGGCAAAAATGCAGCTCTGTGTCTGAATGGATATGCAGAGCTGCGGCTAAGCTCGGGTGCCCCCATAGCAAGCTTCTTGCTGTGGGGGCACTCAACAGGAGGAAGGGGCCAGGAGAGACCAGAGAAGAGGAGGATCTGGGCTTCCCTGTGCAAAACCACTACACAGAGGGGGTAAGTAAAATAAGTTTGTTATTATAATAGAAAAAAAAACAGGACTTTACAATCACTTTAACACTCCAGGTTCTGTTTCCTATGGAGAGGACATGGATATCGCTCATTTTGTGCACTTTATTTCATATCAACCTTAGATGGTACTTGGGTAGAGACTGTCCTTTTGGAGTATGGGAGAAAAAAACTTAATCTAAAGGGAAATAAGAGAAAAAGTAAATAACGGGGGAAGAAAAAAAGAGGAAGGTGGAAATTTAAAAGCAAAAAGTGAGTTAGGGAATAGGGAGAAAGCAGTGTGGAGAGGAATTATTGTAGTCATTAGTGCATATAATAAGCAAAAGGAAGATCAATGATGGGATCAGGGAAGGTAAATGGTTTTGGATAATTCTCCAAATTTGAATCAATAAGAAACAGACATTTTTTATTGTTCAGTTCATATGCACATAGATTTTAGCAGTCAATCTGCATATGTTGCTATTTTCTAAAAGTGTCAGAGAATTCAGTGCAACAAAATAACCTGAATGTTCGTTTTATAACACAGAGTGCCACCAGAGCAGTAACTCTATGTTTGTTAGATTGGTTCATGACTTTTCCTTGAAACCTATGCTGTTTTACTAGTCAGATTTCAGGCATAGTTTGTTTTTGGTAAAATATTTTCAAAGATTGCCCCACCTCTAAAGGAATGCGGACACTGCAGTTTTTAACAACACTGAGGTTGCACTAGGTGATTGTGATATAGGACGACCTTCCAATTTGCAAATCAATTTAGGAGTGGACGTAGAAAACAAAAATGTATTCAGCAAAAAGAGGTATGAATCTTCAGGAAGTTTGCTAAAAGGATTGAAATGTACAGTATATTGTTCACCTGGATAGAGACAGCTTTTTTCTCAACAAAACTGAAATAACACTTAAATTCTTTGAGAAAGTGTTGGAGTACAATGTCTGTTCAAAATACCTACATACCCTTATACTAGATAATGTGTATACCAGCGGCGGCCGGTCCATAAGGGGTGCAAGGGCATCGCCCCCCTAATTTCCATGCGGGGCGCAGGACTCATTGGTTTCTATGAGTTTTTTTTTAACCACATGATTAGAGCCTGAGGCTCCAATTTGCTTTAAAAAGGTTGGGCTCGGGCGCAGAACCAACCCACTTGTGACATTAGCAAATCAATATCCGCTATTGTTTTCTGGCTTCTCCTCTTGGCCAATCAGGACAGGAGGTGGATCTTAAGACCGGACTAGCTGGGAGGAGAAGCTGGGGAAGCCGCAACCGTGGATGGAGTGAGTGCGGACCTAGCGGAGGGGTTTGTTTGCCGCCCCCCCAAAAAAATTGATCACCAGTTGCCACTGGTGTTTACATGCCATGGCAACAGGTCAGAATTGTTTTTTCTCTATCCATTTTATTATAGGCCTGCAAAAGGTTGGTTGCTAAGGTTTTTTGGTTTGTAAGTTGTATTTGACAATTCAATAAGATTCTAGATCCATTAAAAAATAAATGGAGTTACATATGTCCGATATGACCAAACTATTTTAGTATTTGAGACCTATACACAGTACCTGCATACTGTAACTCCCAACTGTCTCTCATTTGGGGACAGCTCTTCTTTTGGTACCAAATCTCTTTTATAGCCTTCCTTCATCAGTTGCTCTTCTTTTTAGTCGAATGTATAGACCTCGCTAATAATTGCACTATTTAACTATCATATGTGTCCTACCCCACTATGACTTTCATTCAATACCACTTTAATTAATATTAAGACTTCATGGTCCACATAACTGATAGAGTGTGTGTGGGGGGGGGCATGGTGGGAGGGTTTTCTTTACTCACTTCCATTGCCTTAAAAGTTTTCACAGTTTCTCATCTCAGAAAATATGAAGGCATGTAAGTATTATTGGCTGGATGAAATCTGTTAAAAGAAAAAAAAGTACAAAATTACGTTAAGCTAAGTTAAAGAGAATAACGCTGGCAACTTTTAAAATCTGTCTGACATCTTCTGTTAATATTAAACATAAAATAAAGCTAAAATGTGTAATGCAGTTTTTGAAAATATATTAGCGAATATAATCAACCCATGCAAAGTTGAATTTAGCAAATACTGTCAAGGTGCATTTTCTTTGTCACTCAGCAGAAAGTCAATCACTTGATAACTTAGCGAGCCACACCTGTTTTCCTTTTTTGTCTTCTTTTTAGACAGTGTGTGGGTTCAAAATTAGGTCAAGGCTGTTGACTTAGGACTATGCAGTATTTCTGTTTTTAGGTTTTGCTTTAGGATTCCTATGTAATTACCATTTGAGAAAATCTATAGATCTTAATTGTGGAGAAGGTTAAAGGGTAACTCCACTTTCATGGGAAAAAAATAGCAAGTAAAAATAAATAAATAAAATAATATAGAATATACAATTGTGACACAACAGATATTGCAATTGAATGTTATTAAAATTGCCTTTCTTTTTCAATATGCAGCCGCTGTAAATTTCTGTAAAATTCAAAGCGATATGGCTACCTGGAGGTGTTCTGTACACAGAATGCATTTGGGATGCCCCCAAAACCATAATTTCCTGCTTGTTTGATTGGCTCACTGATTTTACCAGAAGTCTACACTAAGATACAAGTCAAAATTTACAAGGTAATGAGCCTTCAGATAGCAGCAATCTGGGCCATTATACGTAACACCTGGAGGTGCCCCTATCCTTAATTAAATCATAGACAATGGAAGGGTTGGGAGACAAGGATTTCGGGCACTAAGATTTGTAAAAATAAATTTTTATTAAACAAAAATCAGATCGGACTTTCGGGAGCCTCATGGGCTCCGGGGACTCGATCTGCCTCTACCGGCGTTGGGGATTGGCCGGGGCGGAGCCACTTCCGCCTCGGCTGTGTCGTCATATCCGGGGGGGAGTGGCCGGGGCGGCGACGTCATATGACGAACCGCCCGGGATCCACGCCATATAAGGGCGCCGCACAAGCGTCCTGGTATGGCGGCGGTTCCCCATCCGGGGAGGACATGTGTGACGAGTGATCCAGCTCAATACGGGGTAAGCAATGAATTCTATCCTCACAATACCAGGCATAGGATACAACTCGGCATTTTTATACTGATCACTTTGCCTTTACATTCTTCTTTGATTAGCGCTGGCTATCTGCAAAGCAGGCCCAATAACTATAGACTCTAAGTATACTCCTATTTAAGGATTGGTGAGCATATCTTAACCTTCAATGCCCCCAATATAGCCGCATGATTTCTCTTATGGTTTTAACTTGAATCCTTCAAAGTATGCATGAACATCCGCTAGAGGACACAATAGATCAGGATATACTTTTATACTATTTCTCTCTGGAAAATATGATTCAAACATACTAGTGAACCCAAGGCGTTTGCATGGTAATTTAATATATGGTGAGCTAACTATCTTATATATCCCTGTATGGTGATATAATCACTGTACATGTGGTGAACGCCTTGATATTGATATACCTATTAACACACATATCTATGTAGTGTTGTATAGTTACATATAAAAACATCTGGTCCCCTAGCGGTATAAGCCTATGCATACTCAACTCTTTGGGTCAGTGGCCTTTTCAAAAACCCCCCTCTTTCTTTTTCTTTCCCTTTTTCTACAATATAATCCAATGAAGGGTGCTGGTTATCATAAAAAGCTTTGCTCACCTACTTTCTATCTTAACACACATTGGGTGTTTATAGACGCTAATCATAACAGATAAACATAATATAATCTATGTATTTTTTGCATTCTACTCAGACATTAGCATAGGTTGTGACTACTTTCACACCTACGTGAATATTGGTTCCCCAATACATGAGCTTAGCGATCACTTCACAGTCCTCCTCGTTATACTATCAGAAGTTCGAAATATATGATGTACAGGTATGCATATATATATATATACATTCATTTATGTCAATTTATGCAAATATGCCCTGCTACCTGAATATACGGCTTGGGTCCCCACATGCATTCCTAGTGGCTGCACCCTTGCGCACCGGTTGAGCCCCCTAGGGCTTCAAAAGTAATATAAATATTGGAATGTTTTTTCTACATTGATATTAGATATTATATACAAACCGTATTTATACCATGTATATCTATACACAATGTTTTCAATAATGGAATATGTACAAAAGTTATATGCGGTCTTTTTGAATATACTTATATTTCTATACAGACAATGCCGAATAGTATGCTCCAGACAAAGCTTTCAACAGAAAAGCGAAACATGTTGAGCAAATTGTAAAAGTAATGTACGATACATATTCACTATAATCTCAGTTGACCCTGTTGACCGGCACCTTGACTATTGAGGTATCCGTCGGTAGGATTCTCCTGTGTTGAAGCAATTCTAAGGGATCTATGTAAACTGTAAAGCTGTCTTGTACATGTATGTTTCCATGCTATATTGAGGTCCAATACCTCTTGAGATATTGTATCTTACGTTGTTGACCAATGTATTGGTCTTATTATCAATGTAGAGTATTCATCTGCTTGCAATAATAGATGTTTGTCTCCCAACCCTTCCATTGTCTAAGATACAAGTCAGATTTTTGGCATCCCCTGCAACAAAAATTTCATTTTTGGAAAGATAATGAGTGTCTGTCACACCTCAGTCAGCTTTATTTACTCCCACTGCTCCAGAAGATTACAGAGGTAGGGTGGAAATCAGTGGAGGAAAATTTAGGCTAGTAGAGGAGACAGCAGCACAAGGGACATATCTTACTGATTGAAAGTAATGTCCCTTGTGCTGATTTTTGTTTTTTTTATTTCTGACTAAACTTAAAATCCGACATATGTGTATAAAATAGTATATCTGGCTAACATCAATGGACCTTCTCTTTTTCCCACATTTGGGTAGGGTAGCAAACCAATGCATTTATATTTTTTCTTAGTAATTTATAAAGATGGTATTTAGCCAGAACTTGTACGTCAGGTATCTCTCCAAAAGAAAAAAGCATAACAATGTCAAGAGTCTTTAGAACAGGACTGAGGGAATTTACTATCCTGTTTTACTTTACCTGAAAGTCCCATCAGCTGTTTTCTTTTTTAATGCATCTTACTAAAGAAACTTTAGGGACCAATTTACTCAAATCTAATATTTCAGTTCTGGGCAGAAAATGTCAGTTTTTATTCTGCATGTTGAAGAGGTAATGGATAAGCTATACATTCCAAATAGATCTCAGCAATAAAGGCACTAATATATGTAGGAATTCTGTAGATGACACTGCAACATCCACTTTTAACAGAATTGCAACATTTCTCTTCTATATTTTATCTATGTAATGTATAGTCATCATGGGTAGAAGCAGAGCAGCGTTGCCAGCCTACCAGATTTAAATTTAGTGACATGACACCCAAAATTTACTGGCACAGCCAAGTTTTTCCAAAAGTTTCCAAATTACAGTATTGAAAAACAAAAAGGGAGGTTGGGACTTTAAATGAAACAATGGCGGCAATCAGGGGAATTGTAGACAAAAATATCAATGGGCTGGCGTAAATATATATGTGTGTACGAAAATCCATAACAATATAATTGTATGTCACGTTTTAATGAATAAATGCATAGGTAAACATGATAACGTAATGATAATGATGGTCATTACTGGTAAATAACATAAATACATAGAATACATAACATTATATTTAATTGATAGATACATACACACATCTTACATCAAACCAAAAAGACATAGATACATCATTGATGGTGGATGACATTCAGAAATGCATAAAAGACAGCCCATTGCAGCAAGCATAGTATGATTGCACATAATGATGTCAATGGTGTCCAAATAAAGTCATCTGGACTAGCACCAGTCCAGATGATATAAATAAATTAGCGTTTAAAATTCATTGCAATGCATAAAAGATTGATAGGCACATAATAAACATGACGTGGCATCCTTGATAGCTCTACGCGTTTCATGGTTGTAACCAATCGTCAGGAGCAGATGCAACGTATGTATGTATAGACGTGTCTAAAATAGAATGCATGGTTGTTAGTATGATATAACAAGGGGCCATATTATGCCATACTATGGCCCCTTGTTATATCATACTAACAACCATGCATTCTATTTTAGACACGTCTATACATACAGCGTCACAGCCATATTTTTTACTGGCAACCTTTTTCCTGTCACTGGCATTTACTGGCTGGAGAAAAGTGCCCATTTGTTACTGGCTGCAAGGAAAAATACTGACGGTTGGCAACACTGAAGCAGAGTCAGAATACAAATACAGCATTAGAGGACGATGATCTGAATGTTGCTTGGTAACATTTAGAGATGATAATTTGGCAGGTAGTTTTGTTAAGTCTAACTTCATCTCTATCTATAGTGACAGTTTGACAGTGTACAAAAATCTTTGAAGTATTTGAAATAGCAAAAGTAACCCATAGCAAAGCCATTTGCTGTCCAAGTGCTGAAATTGACAGCACAAGTGTCGGCTGGCTGATTCTGGTATTCTGGGGTCAATACAACTGTACTAAAGCCCAAAAAAACAGTAAATTTACCTTTATCTGAGATTACAGGTCTTATGTTCTATGATTTTTACATGTGCTTCTGGGAAGAACAAAGTTTGAGATTACTAGAATCTGTGATCCATGAAGAGATTACAGAGGATGGTATTGGGAATACATGTCCTGAATTAACATAATTAATTCATATTGTTTGGAAAACTATCAGATTACCAACCAAGAATGCAGGGAAAATCAATATGTTTGATTTGATGACCACCAGACCAAAAACACATATTCAAGAAAAGAGGAAAAGCCATATGGAGTATCTAAAGAGCTGCCAACGATACATGCAACCAAAACACCCCTCCGGGATTTTGAGGCAGTTACAAACAGTGTAATAAAGTTTAGAAGGCTATACCATTGAAACTTAACTCCTCAATAGAATACTGATTTAATTCCAATCCCAGTTTTGGAACTGTACTTGTTATCATATTTGCAAGCTTCAGTAATTTATTATTATGTACGACAAAAGAATTCTTGCTTATTTTTTTATTTTTTTTGCTTGTACAACATTTTTCGAAAACAATAAAAATCATTGAAAAGAAAGTTAAAAAGCTAACACCAAAATTGTATTTGAGTACAATAATAAAAATAGACAAAAGTCCATAAAACAAATACATACATAAATATGAATGCAAATATTTCATATGAGGAGTACCCTAGACTGAAGGATATAACCTACAATAGCTGCCTATATTTATTAGACTAGCTAGGGATCGTACAGTCCAACTCGACATGTTTCGGAGTGATTCCTTCTTCTGGGGATTTTGGGGTACAGAGAAATCTATGAGGTAATACATGAAAATTAGCATAAGTCATCTGTAATGTATATGGTGATATATTTGGTGTGCAAAAGCATCTTAATACAGTACAAGAGGCTAATTTAATTTGCATATAGTCAAAAAGACACACCTTCAAATGGAGCTGGAGTGACACATATTCCGGTTTACTGGAAGGATTACAGGAGCCCGTGCCAAAAATGTGCTACTGCAAGGACCTACCCAAGGGGTCAAAGCCAAGTTGCCAGAGGCAACCACAAAATCAGGAGGGATATGTGAAAGGCTTGAAAACAGATGTAAAAAAACCCACAAAGTTATGAGGTTATAATGTGCTATAGAACAGGTGAGCAGTGTAGATCTAGTGGTCAGATACAAATAGAGTACAAAAAGAGTACAAGGCGGTAAAAAACTGAGGGTTTTTGCAAAAAGGTAAACCCATCAATAAATAAAGTAATTTAAGGTATGTAGAACTGACCTGTGCACTGCTAAAGTAATGAAGAATGTTCTCATTGAATCCAAGTCTAATCCCAAATGGAGGAGATCACCAAATGGGGCTAGGTTTTATATATTGGCAAAAAAGGGATGAAATCATTATCACCTCTGATGTGGAGCAGAGGAAAGTGAAAACACCCCTCTCCTGATAATGTGGGATTAGGACCTGTGTAGATGCCTGGCTCAATTAGCCCACAGATGTGGGCGAGCACGGCGTGGGTGGGCCCCCCCGCCCTGATAACTGGCCCACTAGCAGAATGACATCACACAGCGCTGTGCCGCTGACATGTTGACAGGCAACGCTTTTGGAGTGACAGTGCATGCGCAACTACCCCTGCTGCCTGGAAAAAGGAACCATCCAGAACAAGACAGCCCTTACATGTCAGGCAGAGCACATACTGGGCGTGCGCCAGGCAAAACCCCCAGCTGTCAGGAAAGTGCACTGCAGCTCCACCTGTTACAAAGGATAGGCATGTAAACAACAGGATAGGTAACATTGATGATAGATATGCATTGTTTAATGCAAATGGATGGAAATACCATGGGGTAAATAGAAGGGAAAAACAGGGAAACAGGGAGGGAAAAAAGAGAAAAGGAGAAATGCAAAAGAGAAATTTAAATAGAATCAATAAATGGGTGGCCCCATGAAGAAAAAGGAGCCCCCATATGGTGAAAAATTGTAGTAAATACAGTATATGACATGTTGAGTGCGGCAGTTGGCATAGTGCTTAGGATGAAAAGTCTCTCCATTGGGAAGTCTGATGTGGGTCCATCTGTCAATGAAGATACAGTAGGAGCAGAATCCACATGGAAATGTTCCATAGGTCTTAGAACTGTCCCCTCTATGTTGGCGCTACTCACTATGCACCACTCTATCACCGACTGAGGGGGCACATCTGAAGGTGATAGCTGGTTGGTCAGGAATGTAGAAGATGCCAATATTTTTGAATTATCTGCTTGTGTGGAATATTTAGTGATGATCCTAGAAGTGGTTTCTTTGGGTCGTGTTTTTTGGTTGAACAGTAGATCGTGTCTATAATTTTTACTAACCCGGTTGTAAGCTTTTTTTAAGAGAGGTTTTGGAGTGCCCTCTCTCTAATAAACATGTCCTAAGGGTATCTGCCTCCCTTTTAAAATGTATGTTATCTGAACGTTACGATTGGCCTGTAAATAGAGTTACCTGCTCTGGGTTTACGGTATAATTTACTGGAGATAGAACCTTGACTGTCCTTTTGAATGGTTACATTCAAGAAAGCAATTTCAGTTTGACTGCAAGAAAAAGTGAATTTGAGAGTGTGGTAGTTAACATTGACGTGGGTAAGGAATTCTGTCAGGGCCTCAAAGGGGCCCTGCCACAAAACAGAGATGTCATCAAAGTAATGATGCCATGCCAGGATGCAATCAGTGAAATGGGCCAAATTTTCATCCATGAGCCAAGTGCTCACCCATTCCCCCAGGTACAGGCTGGCATAGGAGGGGCACAACAGCTCCCCCCCCCTGTACCTGGAGGTAATAGGAGCCATGGAAAGAAAATTAGTTATAAAATCCAGGGATGCCACCATGAATTCATTAAGTGGTTGTTCATGTAGGCCCCTTTGTGACAGAATGTGACGGACAGCTGCCAGGCCTCGGTCGTGGGGTATAAAGCTATAGAGGGCCTCCACGTCGATGGCGACCAAATAAAGGTCGCCATCAATGTGGGTTCCCTCCAGAATCTGCTATAGATATATGGTATTCCTCGCATAGGAGGGTAGACCAGCAACAAATGGTCTCAGATGGTTATCGACCATTTGACTGAGATTTTTGATCAGGCTGCCCCTACCAGAAAAAATAGTTCTACCCGGGGGGGGGGGGGGGGGTGTGGAGACTTTGTGAACTTTCGAAAGTGCATAGAAGTTGGCCATGCTAGGAAAGGACGTTCAAAAAAATTCCCATGTATCTTTGGGTATGATGTTTTTGTAGTACACTTGATCTACTAGTAGGTACAGTTTCTTGGTGAAGGAGTCAGCAAATTACTTACATAGTTACATAGTTAGTGAGGTTGAAAAAAGACATCAGTCCATCCAGTTCAACCTATGATGTGTGTGTGTGTTTGCTTTTAACCGTACATAGTATACCCCTTTATGTTGTGGTCTCTAAGGTGCCCATCTAATAGTTTTTTGAAACTATCAATGCTCCCTGCTGATACGACTGCTTGTGGAAGAGAATTCCACATCCTTACCCCTCTTACAGTGAAGAACCCCTTACGCACTTTAAGGTTAAACCGCTTTTCCTCTAGTTTTAGTGAGTGGCCACGTGTCTTATTGTATCTCCTTTCTCTGAATAGTTTGTTCCTTGTATTTGTACATTGATATCATATCCCCCCTTCAATCGTCTCTTCTCCAGAGAGAATAGGTTCAGTGCTTGTAGTTTTTCCTCATAGCTGATGTCCTCCATTCCCCTAATTATTTTTGTTGCCCTTCTCTGGACTCTTTCCAGTTCCAGCACATCCTTCCTGAGGACCGGTGCCCAGAACTGGACAGCATACTCCAGATGTGGCCGGACCAGAGTCTTGTAGAGCGGGAGAATAATCTCTTTATTTCTGGAGTGAATCCCCTTTTTCATACATCCCAGTATTCTGTTGGCTTTGCTTGCAGAGGCTTGGCATTGCATGCCACTGCCAAGCCTGTTGTCTACCAGTACCCCCAGGTCCTTTTCCATCCTAGACTCACCCAGAGGTTCCCCCCCTAGTGAGTAGCTTGCTTTATGGTTTCTGGCCCCCAAGTGCATTACTTTAAATTTTTTAACATTAAACTTCATCTGCCATGTAGTTGCCCACTCCGTTATTTTGTTCAGGTCCGCTTGCAAGGTTTCCACATCCTGCAAGATATTGGCAAGCCTAGTTTAGTATCATCTGCAAATACTGAGATTGTACTAGATATCCCCTCCTCTAGATCATTTATGAATAAATTAAACAGGATTGGTCCCAGGACAGAACCCTGGGGGACCCCACTTTCCACACCCGCCCAATCCGAGTACTCCCCATTAATCATCACCCTCTGGACTCTCCCCTGGAGCCAGTTCTCTATCCAGGTACTCACCTTATGGTCCATACCTACCTTCCTTAGTTTGTACAGTAAGCGTTTGTGGGGAACGGTGTCAAAGGCCTTTGCAAAGTCCAGATACACCACATCCACAGGCTTTCCTTTATCTAGGTGGCAGCTCACTTCATCGTGGAAGGTTAATAGATTGGTTTGACAAGAACGATTTTTCATGAATCCATGCTGATTACTACTAATAATACCATTTTCATTACTAAAGTCTTGTATGTGGTCCCTTAACATCTCCTCCAAAATCTTGCAGACTACTGATGTTAGGCTGACCGGCCTATAGTTACCCGGGATACAGCTCGGCCCCTTTTTAAATATTGGTACCACGTTGGCTTTTTTCCAATCAGCTGGCACCATACCCGTCTGTAAACTATCCTTAAAGATCAAGAATAATGGTCTGGCAATCACCTGGCTGAGCTCTTTAAGAACCCTCAGGTGCAAGCCATACGGTCCCGGGGATTTATTTATGTTAAGTTTCTATAGTTTAGTTTTAAGTCTATCTTCTGTTAGCCATGGCGGCACTTCCTGAGGTGTGTTGTTTAGTTCGGCCTTACAAGCTAGGCTCGTGTAGCCCCCCCAATTCTTTTGTGAAGACTGAAGAGAAGAAATTATTTAACACTTCTGCCTTTTCTCTGTCCTCAGTGGCCATATTTCCTTTGTCATCTTTTATGGGGCCAATGTGTTCTGGCCTCGCTTTCTTACTGTTTATATACTTAAAGAATTTCTTGGGGTTCTTTTTACTCTCCTCCGCTATATGTCTCTCGTGTTCTATTTTAGCCACCCTGATTTCATCTTTACATTTCTTATTACACTCTTTGTAATGCTTAAATGCTGCCAATGACCCCTCAGTCTTGTATTTTTTGAAGGCCTTTTCTTTAGCACTAATATGCATTTTTATATTGAAGTTTAGCCACCCAGGGTTTAGTTTTGCTCTTTTAACCACTTTACCACCGGAGGATTTTGCTGTCTTCCGTCCAGGCCACTTTTTGCGATTCGGCGCTGTGCGACTTTAACTGACAATTGCGCGGTCGTGCGATGCCGTACCCAAACGAAATTTACGTCCTTTTTTTCCCCACAAACAGAGCTTTCTTTTGGTGGTATTTGATCACCTGTGTGATTTTTACTTTTTGCGCTATAAACAAAAAAAGAGCGTTTATTTTGAAAAAATAATATTTTTCACATTTTTTTATATGAAATTCCCTCCCAAAAAAATGTAAAAATCAAATTTTTTTAAAATTTTTGGCCAATTTGTTTTATGCTACCTATGTTTAGTAAAAAAAAATCGCAATAAGCGTATTTTGATTGGTTTGCGCAAAAGTTATTGCGTTTACTAACTAAGGGAAAGATTTCTGTCATTTTTGGTGGTTTTTTTTTAACGCGTAATGGCGGTGATCTGCGATTTTTTTTGCGGGATTGCGACATTGCGGCGGACAGATCGGACCCTTGACTGACATTTTTGACACTTTTGGGGGTACCAGTGACATTACTGCAGTAATCAGTGCTATATATATGCACTGTTACTGTAAAAATGACACTGGCAGGGAAGGGGTTAATTTTATTGGAGAGGGAGGGGTTAATGTATGCCTGGTGCTTACTGACGTGTGGGGGGGGAGGTGACTGTGTGACAGAAGGACAGATCGGATGTCCAGCTATGCTGAACACTCCGATCTGTCAGTCCCTGTCACTATGGAGATCCGCCCGCTGTGTTTACACACAGCGGGCGGATCTCCAGACTCGATCCCCGACGATCGGGGCAGAGCAGTGGCAATCGCCGCTGCTCCTCCCCTGACCCGACTCCTGCTGTGAATGAACACAGCGGGAGCGAGCCTCCGGTGGAGCGCGAGCGCCGCCCACAAGGGGCGGAGTCCAGCGACGTAGGTCTACGTCGCTGGACGGGATCGCGGCACTTTGCCGCAGTAGCCTCCATGTGAGCGGGGCTAAAGTGGTTAAATTTATTTCCCTTTGGAATGCACTGGCCAATCCCCTTGTTAATTGTGCTCTTGAAGCACTCCCATTTTTCCTCCATGTTCTTTGTTCCCAGGGTTCTATCCCATTTGATATTTTCTAGCAGCGAGCCCAGTTTAGGGAAATTGGGTATCACTCAATGCCATTTGGTGTTCGATAGAATTTTTTGGCACATATTGATTTCGAATTTGTTGTCCATAACCACCACATTACTCTCTTTGTAAGAGGACTTGATAGTGATGGTCTGGTTGTTTGACAGAGACTGCAAAGCCTTCACTTCATTGGGAAACACTATGTGACCAAGTCTGCGTGTTTAATTTGGAAATGTCTTTGAAAACCAATTTTAAGAAGGTGGCCACATTGTGTTTGGAACTTATAGGTGGATACTTATCTCATCTCTTTTTGAGACTAGGGGTAATAGTAGTCGTGGTAAGTGGAACCATTGGGTTGTCTGGATTGCTCAAGAGTCTTTCAATGTCAGTGGAATCAATAAAGTCCTATGTTTGTTCTCTTCAAGCAGAGAGATCAAATCAAGCTCTTATGGAGTATCTAAAGAACCAGGATTGGTCTGTTTTTTAGAGAATAGACTCTTGAGCAATACATTCCGCATGAACAGATGTGGATCCTTGATGAGTCCAAATGTGTCCAGGTTGGAATCAGGACAGAAGATGGGACCCTTCAAGAGTAATCTCATCAGTGTAAGAACACACATTCACACTTCCTAAACTCCCCCATGCCTTTGTTCTTCTGATCATGAGGAATCATTCCTTCTTCAAATGTGAGAGCACTGGTACTGGGTGGTTGACTTAGGGCTGTCATAAGGGGCAGGGCAATAAAGTTAAGCTGTTGGTTTGCCTTTTATTGACAAAGCACAGATACTGTATGCTTTAAGCAATAGAATGTCCCACAGATATCCCAGGATGAAATAGTAATTGGTGTGGGTAGGCTGTATCCCAAGTAGTATAAATTTTAACCACTTCTGGATTGGAAGGTTTTACCCCCTAATGACCATATGTGTCCGAATATGTATTCGGGCACATATTTTTGGTAAAAAAAAAATCCCAATAAGCGTATATTGATTGATTTGCACAAAAGTTCTCGCATCTACAAAATAGGGGGATAGATTTATGACATTTTTATTTATATATTTTTTTTATTAGTAATGGGGGTGTCAGGGTGCCAGAAAACCAGACCACACAAAGAAAAAGAAAAATAAAGCAGTTTATTAATGCAACAATAATAAATGCACAGCAAGAGAGAGGAGCGAAATCAAGAACAGTCGGGGTCAAGTTTCGGAAGCAGGTAATCATTCAAGCCGGGATCGAGTCCAGGAGCGGGTAGTCAACCAAGCCAGGGTCAAGTCCAGGAGCGAGTAGTGTGCCGAAGCCGGGTTGTCTACCATTGCGGGGTCTTCTGCTAATGCGGAATCGAAAGCCAGGAAGGTCGTTAGCCAAGCCAGGTCATGCACAGAGGAACACAGAGAACAGAGGACTGCTAGCAGTGATGCACCTTGGAGCACAAATGCAAGGGCAAGGTCTGAAAGCCATCAGGGGATATATATAGTCAGGTGTGCAACATCATCACTGATCAATGCTAAGGCAGAAGACTGGTGATGATGCAGGGTTTATAAGAGACAGCAGTCTGCACACGTCCAAGTTGGCTGCCAACAGGAAGGCAAGGTAAGACCTTGACAGGTGGCAATCAGTGATTTTTAGCGGGACTGCGACATTTCAGTGGACAGATTATACAAACATGTACACAGTGTAGTATAGCTTAGTAGAAAGAGAGACTGGCAGTAATCATTTTTAATTTTACTGCCAGCTACTAATAGTTGCAGGAGGGAATGGGCGGGAAAGAGATCGGCTCACACACACAGAAGCTGACAGGCAGGGAGGGAGGGGGAGAGGGGTAGAGAGGAGAGCAGCGGTATGATGGGGGCACGTAACTTGACCACAATATCATGGATCAGCAGCCATGATTACTGTGGTCAGCATACACAGGAACAGGCAGGATCAACTAGGTTTTTACATCAGAGAGAGGTATAGATTAGACAGCACAAGCACTATGCTTTTTAACCTGCTAGAAGGGAACAGGATCTTTCTATTTTTTTTAGGGTTACAAACACTATAAGGTGAAAAAAAAAAAAACCTTCTGCCTTTCAAACCACTTTAATTTAAAATTGGTATTGGACTGTACATCACAAAAAATATATATCCTAGTTTTGGAGGCTTAAAACCAGGTTGATCTTAGTGTGGGGAAGTACTATATATTTTTTTTATTCCATCTTTAGATACAGTATAATGGATTCTACACTATTATCAAAAGCAAGAAACAGGCAGCAAAATTGCAAAAATAATTAGCAATATGGCATAATAAAGTTGCAGTCTGTAAGTACTTTTTACTTAAATACTTTTACCTACTGTGGGCAGTTTTTTAAGATGGAGGAATGGGGGGATTTGCTGTAAAAGAGCAACATATTTACTACAGTAAGGGTACTTTCACACGGGCGTTCCGTATGTCCGTTTTTCATCCCATCCGTTTGCGGATGAAAAACAGACATAATGTATGTCTATGGGTTTGCGGATGTCAGCGGATGACCATTCGCTGACATCCATTTTGCGTCCATTCCGTTTAGTTCAGTTTTTTGAAACGGAAAAGAATCCTATTTTTCTTCCATTTAAAAAATGTAACGGACGCAAAAACGGATGTCAGCAGTGTCATCCGCTGATATCCGCAATCCCATAGACCTACATTATGTCCGTTTTTCATCTGCAAACGGATGGGAGGAAAAACTGACATACGGGACGGACCCTACAAAAGTGCATCCGTGTCCATTTTAAAAAAAAAAAAAGTCATTGAGCGGATGAAAAAACTGAACAGACCGTGTGAAAGGACCCTTATAAGTACAGAGGGTTGAATTAGCCACTAAACTCAGGAAATAATCTCAATTCAGTTTAACCAGGGTACAATGTTTAAACATTCTTTTGCATGTTTTATTTTTTTTTTCCTAGAACAGTTGTCCTGCTTGAGACACATTTTAGTAATATTTCAGGTAAGCACAGCTGTGAAAACAAGCATTCCTAGAATAACTACTATTATAAAGAATGTCAAATTAAATTTCTTACAAAAAAAAGGCAAAATGTACAAGAAAAAATCATTAGTTAACGTTGGACTAAGCTATAAATTTTCCATTGGTCATACCTGGATTAGTAGTGCAAACGTCATTTTTTAAAATATATTAAGAATTTACTCTGTTAGTTATAATGCCCCTGATTTTTTAAAACCGGGACGAAAGCAATAGGTGGAGGAAGAGAAAGCACTGCCCTCTGTCTCCCTCTCCACCAGTGTTCACTGCCTCACTTCTGCAAAAAATTACACCAAATGACATAAAACAAAACCCTGGGCTTGTGGCCTCATATTGCCTGGACTCATATTGGAATGCTACATAGACCATGCCCACATTTCACAATGTGAATGCTATTCTGTACAATAGTGAGCAAAACTAACAACTGAAGTCAGAGAAAAAAGGAAGCCCAACATGTCACTTTTCGACTGGAAGAAACCTAGATTTAACTACTTCAATATTGGACACTTTCACCCCCCCCCCTGCCCAGGCCAATTTTCAGCTTTCAACGCTGTCATTCATTAAATGATAATTACTCATGTATGTCATGTCATGTAACACTATACCCAAATTAAGTTTTTATCATTTTTTTTACACATTGAGCTTCCTTTTGGGAATTTTTAATCCCCACTGGGTTTTTTTTTATCATTTTCTAAATAAACCAAAAAAGAGATTAAAAAAAAAAAAGAAGTTTTTGCAAATAAATAATCTTTCCTGACAGACTCCATGGCAGCCTACGTGTGGGTTAGTCCCGCCTCCTCCTACCTCATAGGACCCCACTCCCATAAATTTTGCTCTGCCCCAGAAACCATGTTCCTTTTTTGTCCTCCTCCTGTTGGATGGATATCAAGTCTTACCTCATGAAGATTTTCAGTCTAATCCTGGTGGTTTACACAATTGGTTCCAGGCTGAATTCCTGAAGAGTCCAGTACGCCCTAGCGACTAGCGGGGTAGGACACGAGTGTGCAATCCCATGCAATGGAGAAGCATAAAGCCTGGCCACTGGCGGGCGAGCTGAATATGGCCAATCGTCCTGGCTACTAGCAGGAGGCCCATTAATACACCCCCAATCAATGTGCTGGAGGTTTTCGTGTCCCAGGTCTGACCGTGGTTCTGAGCGTGCTTGGTAATGTATGGCAGACATTTTTTGTATTGTATTGTTTTCCCTGGGGGTCTTGTGCGGCTGGGATGTGCTTGGAACGCAGGTGCATTCCATCTTGCGGCCCTTCCTGTGTCCCAGCGCAGCTTCCGGGTCACCGCTGAGTGTCTGGGGCGGCGCAGGCGCAGTGGAGTAGCTGAACCGTGTTCGCACATGTGCACGAATGCTGTCAGTCACGGAGGGCGGTGACGTCATCATCTGGCGGCAGATTTAAACTGCTGTCAGAGCAGATAACATTGGGATTGTACTGCGGGCATATGCGGTGGCTTCCCTGTGTCTGATTGGTCTCTGCTAGTGGTAAGCTTTCATCTTGCAGGATGTCTGTAAGGTAAACTGAATTTCCTCCACCAGAAGGCCAGTATGGACTTTCGCTCACGCCCGTGCACATTTCACACCTGCACTCACCAATTAGCATTTGGCTCCCAGTGGCCTATTTAAACTGCTCTAGTACTGTGAGCAGTTGCTGAATGGTCTTCAGCTTGTTCCCGTGGTTCTGAGACCTGATCTGTTGTTACTACTCACCTGTGTATGACCCGGCCTGCCTTTTGACTTTGCTTCTGCCCGTGCTCCTGCTCTGTTGCTTACTACCCTGACCTTGGCCTGCTTAAACGGATCTGATCTGACTGCTTACCCTGTACCACGCTGCCCGACTGTTATCGACCTTGGCTTATCTTCTGGACTTGCTTGCTTGCTGATTCAGTACCTCACTGCCCGGTTTCCGCTAGCTACTGCTTCCACGCTCTGGTGCCAAGCTGCCACTGCACCCTGTTCCAAGGACTGCGACTACCAGCCCCTACGACACTCATGCCACTCCTTGCCTTACACTCTCTGTTCCCACCTTCAGGAGTGTCAGGCGGGAGGAGCAAGAGAGGCCTCCACAACATTCCAGTCTTCACCAGGTACGTGATAATGTCTTTGTGCAGTCTTGATATGTGCAGCACTTCCTTATACTTGTGTTTATTGCAGTCTTCCTGTTAGAGCAGTATGGATACTTCACCGCCCCCCAGTTGCCAACCCTTACTCTACAGGTAAGAGTGGCTCTCTTTACCTATCCCTGTATGGTTTGAGTTTTAGGGCAGTCTGGGTAATCCTTCCCTTTCTCTTAGCCCTTCTAGGTCTGATAGACTACTTAAAGCATGTGAAGATAAGGACCTTTCCAGGTCACAACGTCATTACACACCTCCTGGCACTAGTCGCCATATGTCCTCTTCCAGACATCACAAGGAAGGCTCCAGAGCTGCATGAGTACACAGACACTCTGACAGAAGATCTTGCTGGGGATGTGGAGCACGTGTCCCTGACGACAAGTCACTATGCGATTCCTGTTTCGCTCAAGCCTCTAAAGAAAGGGGGGTGATAACCAGCAGGTAGAAACCCTGGTTAGACGGGTGGTCCAGGAATCCTTACAAAACTTGGAGGTTGACTGCACCCGTAGCCCCTTGGCTGGCCTGGCAGACATCCCTGTTAGGGATAGCCTCAGTGCTCCCGGCCCTTCCCAGCAGAGCCTTTCCGGCTTCAACTCCTCGGATAGTGAGGCCGAATCGGATACTCCTGGCACAGGCTTTGATTTTGCCTTGGTCCCTACCCTGGTTAAGGCAGTTAAGGAAGCCATGAAGTGGGAGGAGCCAGTGGAGTCACCATCTAAGCAGAGAAGGTACTTCAAGCACCTTAAAAAAGAGCGCCATAACTTTCCCTTTTTAGGTGAGCTGGGCGAAATCATCTCGGATGAGTGGGGCTGTGCAGAGGGGAAAAATTCTCTGGTATCTAAAATTGCCAGGATATACCCATTCAAGAGTGAGGATGTGAAACACCTGGAGTCAGCGCCCCTAGTGGACGCCGCCCTCATGAGATTAGTGAGGCACATCACTCTTCCACTTGAAGACACAGTGTCTTTTAAAGATGGGCTGGAAAGAAGGATTGACACTGACCTTAAGAAGATCTATGCGTCTGCTGGAATGGCATGTAAGCCAGCCCTAGCCATTGCGGCTTTGTCAAAGGCCATGGAGGCCTGGACAATAGAAGTTTATTCGGACATAAGGTCAGTTTCAGAAGAAGTAGCCAGGTCTTCAGCAGTTAATGATCTTAGGCTGGCGGCTTCTTTTCTGGGGAGGCTTCCCTAGATATTATACGTCTGGTGGCTCGGGTCATGCTCTCTTCAGTGCCGGCTAAGCGAACACTGTGGCTGCGCCCCTGGCTAGCTGATCTTGCTTCCAAGCAGGCTTGGTGCCATATTCCATTTGAGGGGTCTTCCTTTTTTGGAAATAAACTGCAGAGCACTATTTCTCGGGCCACGGGCGGTAAGTCGGGGTTCCTTCCACAGGATCGCCGCCTGCTGGGTCAGAGAAGGACACAGTCCAGACAATCTTCGGATTTACAGACCTGGTTACAGTTACAGTTACAGACCTGGTCGTGAATTTTGGAAAACACGGAGGAAAAATCCATCTTCAAACCAAAAGGCTTCCAAAGGGGCCTCTTCCAGTAGCCGGGAAGCAGCTAAGTCTTTTTGATATTGGGCCTGTTCAGACGGATCAAGTCGGAGCTAGCCTTCTCCGGTTTCGACACGTCTGGGCAGCCTCGATAAAAGGTGGGGACTATGAGGTAGGAGGAGGCGGTACTAACCCACACGTAGGCTGCCATGGAGTCCATCAGGAAAGGAAATTACGGTAAGTATTTGATATAAATTTTCAGTTTTCTTCATCAAAATTAGACCAAAATGTATACTGCTAAATTTTTTTGGTGTAAAAAAAAAATCAGTGTGTATTATTTAGTCTGTAGGAAAATCCAAAAGTTTTTTTAAATTTTTTTGTCATTAAATTTTTTTTTACATGCTGTTACCAGTACAGTACAGTGTCATAATACAACTGATGTGGCAGTGATCAGGGACACTGACTAGTGACAGTATGTAAACAAACAAAAAAATACTAATTTATATTTATTATATTTATATTTAGATGTTGTTTTTTTACAGCTGGCAATTTCTTCTCATGTAAAATAAATCATAATGGCTGTTCAGCCACCTGATTGCTTTTACAGGCAGCGGGAAGGGGCGCCCCCCCCCCCCACCACCCTTTCAGCGCTTCTCCTGGCTCGTCTGTGTGATCGGGGAGCCAGAGAATGAATTAGACAGTGACGGCCGTTTACCATAGAGCTGACCATGGACCAGACATTCCCCGGGTATCTCTATGACTCTCAGAGTCGGCGAGTGACATCATGAGGTCACCTCCGGTGCTGGCTGATGTAAACACCACCATTTTTTTAACCTGGAAAGCCTGAGATAGTTTTTTTTTTTTAAATCTCAGGCTTTCCAGCATAAAGGAGAGATTTGGGGACTTATAGAACCCAGATCTCTCCATAAATGGACCTGTCATGCCTTATTCCTATCACAAGGGATAATATTCCTTGTAATAGGAATAAAAAATGTAAAAGGAAAGTGTAAAAATAAAAATAAAATTAAAATAAACTATAAAAAAAGTTTTAAAGTGCCCCTGTCCCCTCGTGTTTGCATGCAGATGCGAATGCATACATAGGTAAACGGCGTTCAAATCACACACACACACACACACACACACACACACACACACACACACACACACACACGATTGTTAGAGTGGGAGCAATAATTCTAGTGCAAATCCTCCTCTGTAACTCTAAACTGGTAGCCTATAAAAATGTTTAAAGCGTAGCCTATGGAGATATTTAAGTACTGAAGTTTGGCGCAATTTTAATTTAAGCTTGCCATGTTGGGTATTGAGTTACTCGGCATAACATAATTTTTCGTATAATACAAAAAATCGGGCTAACTTTAGTATTTTTTTTTTGTTTAATTTTTTAAAGTGTTTTTTTTCCCAAAAAAAATGCGTTTGAAAAATTGCTGCGCAAATACCTTTATATATAATATATAAATAAATAATGTTTGGGGGTTCTGAGTAATTTTCTAGCAAAACAATTTTCATTTTTACATGTAGAAGAGGAGTGCCAGAATAGGCCTGGGCTGTAAGTGGTTAAAAAGAAAATATGTGCTTATTGAAAATACACTATACTTCCCCTTTAAAAGGCCAGTACAGGTTTTAATACAGTAGTATAAATAATCACTAAAGTCTATTGCGTTATACATCAATGGACACTATAAAATAAAAAGAAATATCAAGGTCAAAGCTGCAGTGGTCTAAGTACATGGCTGCTTTCAAGACATTGGGTGGATGTGTCATCAGATGAACATTGTACAACATATTTTCATATTCTTACCTTTATTTTTCTGTAGTTGTGCAGAAAGTCTAAATATGGCTATGCAGCCTAGTAGACATCAGAAAAGACCCACTGCTCTTAGTGATTTATGTAGACCAGGAGTTCCAAAACTGCGGTTTGAGTGGGTCGCGCTGAGCCGGGAATCACTGACAGCGGCCCGCTTAAAGCGGAGTTCCAGCCATTTACTCACCTGTCCAACGGTCCAGCGATGCGGCCGCCGGAAGCCTCGATCCTCTCCCTCGGCACCGGCATCACTGCTGTGGGCACCCGGCTGTTACAGTTTGCGGCTTCACAGCCGGGTACCCACTGCGCATGTGCGAGTCGCGCTGCGCGCCGTGATTGGCCGGCAATCTTCTGGGACCTCTGACGTGTCCCAGAAGATTGCAGGGAGGGAGGGGGAGAGGAGAACTTCCGCTCAGGGCGCCGCGGCGCTCCGAGCGGAAGTGGGAGCGGGTACCTGTCAAAACTAGGTACCCGCTCCCCCCCCCAAAAAATGACATGCCAAATGTGGCATGTCGGGGGGTCAGGACTCCCTAAAGCGGAAGTTCCACTTTTGGGTGGAACTCCGCTTTAAATTGTGCTGTGTGAGTCTGCGCAAATTACAGAGAGCAAGAGTAGTTCAATCGCGATGAATTCAGGACCCCGCCCACACTGTTAATGGAGGCTGGTCTGCATTTCCCGCGAGGAGGATACTTGCATCAGTGAGTACGTATGTGGGCTGTTATGTAGGATATGTTCATGGGGTGCAGAACCAGCTCCTCGGTCCTCCTGGCGGCAACGGTGGTGGCTAGACTGGCGGTGGGGTTCTCTCAGGTATAGCTGGCAGACACGGCAGCCTTGGTGTCATAGGAGGACCAGGTGGCCCAGCAGTGTCAGGAGTTCATGGCAGCTTCTGTGACCCCAGAGGATCTGAAGGAGAAGAGCCAGGACACAAAGACCAGCATAGAGCTCCTCATGATGGAGACTCTGGATGAGGTGTGCTGGGCTCTTAACAACACATATTTATTTATATAATAATTAGGTGTATTCAATAAGAAATTGAAAAGTAGTAAATTGATAGTTTTAGTTAAACATCCCCCTCCCTTTAAAAATATGCATTATTATTATGTAGCACCCTCCTAGGTATAGTAGGTGCTAGGAAAAGCGTATTGTGGCGCTGTCTGCTTATCAGGGGGGCCTGATCATTCAGCTAGGCTGTCATGTGTTTCCAGATGTGTCTGTTGAGTCTCGGGAGTCTTCCCACTGTGTCCAATTAGGGCTCTTATTGGACAGTGGAAGAAACCTGTCCAATAGCACACCAGGGCTTATATCTATCCCAGAGGGTGGAGTCTGTCACAATGCACCCTTGGATGGGGTATAAGTCTGAGGGGAGCACATGACAGAGCATCTTTGACAGGAAGCAGAGTCCCAGGAGGAGGCTGATGCCTGTGACTCCTCCTGTCAAAGGAAGCAAGTGTGTCCTGGGCGGTTTGCCTAGAGGATCGAAGGTTGAGCTGGGCTGCAGGAAGGGATCCAGAGTGCTGTGGACTGAGTGGAGCTGCTGGGCAGAAGTTTCCAGGAAAAACTGTGTTGTGAGTACTCAAAACTGCCCAGGGGTCTGCCTAGGATAGGGGACCACTCCAGAAGGTCAAAGGGATTCGGGAGCCAGCTAACCAGTAGAGAGGTTTAGAGAAAGGGGATGCCTGTGTCTAAACCCTGAAGAGAAGTGAGAGAAAGGGGGCACCGGTGTGGGCTCTGATCAGCAGTGCAGCAGTGCAGCAGTGTATACAAATAACTACCACAGCAAGGAATGCTTAAGGAAGCTTAAAGAGGACTTCTTCATTCAGAAAAGCAATCACAAGTCAGTTCAGCGTTAACAGGCATCAGGCCAGTGTTAACCGGTAGAGATGTACAGAACTGTTCGCCGGCGAACAGTTCCCGGCGAACTTCGCATGTTCGCGTTCGCCGCTGCGGGCGAACATATGCGATGTTCGGTCCGCCTCCTATACATCATCATTGAGGCAAACTTTGACCCTGAACATCACAGTCAGCAGACACATTCCAGGCCAATCAGCATACCTTCCTCCCACACCCTCCCACCTCCTATAAATAAGCAAGGGCAGCATCCATCTTAGATCATTTCTGTGTTACTGAGAGCAGGGAAAGTGCTGGTGCTGCTGCTGCTGTTATAGCTGGGGACAGTTCCCGGTATTGTTAGCCAGTGTTCTTGGTACACTCCTGCTGTAAGGACAGCACCCCAAAAAGCCCTTCCTAGGGCTGGTATTTGAGTATTTTTTTAATATATATATATATATATATATATATATGTAGCATGTCCAGAACCAGAAAAAAAAGATCATATAGGTGTAAAAGGGGTTCCCACCATCCCTGCTCTACTGAAAAATTATCTTTTTTTCTGGTTCTGGACATGCTACAGAGCTGAAACTTCACAAGTACACTTTTTAGACCCCCTAGACACTAAATCACACAAAAAAAGTTCTTAAAAATTGTCATTTTTGATAGAGAGCCAATTATTGGAAAACTTAAAAAAAAAAAAAAAAAAAAACTTAAAAAAAAAAAATTTCTTTGGATTTATTGTCTGGGGGGTCTAAAAAGTGTACCTGTGAAGTTTCAGCTCTGTAGCATGTCCAGAACCAGAAAAAAAAATAGAATCAGGGTTAGGGCTAGGGTTAGGGTTAGGGTTAGGGCTAGGGTTAGGGTCAGGGCTAAGGTTAGGGTTATTTTTAGTGCTTAGGGTTAGAGTTAGAGGGGTAGGGGTAGGGCTACTAACTCTAACCCTAAGTATCTCACCGTAACCCTAACCCTAGCCCCTAACACTAAACCTAACCCTAACCCTCTAACCATAACCCTAACCCTCTAACCTTAACCCTAACCCTCTAAGCCTAGCCATAAAAATAACCCTAACCTAAACCTAACCCTAACCCTAACCCTAGCCCTAACCCTAACCCTAGCCCTAACCCTAACCCTAGCCCTAACCCTAATTCGTAATTTTTTCTGGTTCCGGACATGCTACAGAGCTGAAACTTCACAGGTACACTTTTTAGACCCCCCCCCCCCCAGATGCTAAATCCAAAGACATTTTTTATTTTTATTTTTTTTTAATTTTTCCAATAATTGGCTCTCTATCAAAAAATTACAATTTTTAAGAACTTTTTTTTGTGTGATCCCTCTCCGGCATGCCACAGTCCAGGTGTTTGTCCCCTTGAAACAACTTTTCCATTACTATTGTGGCCAGAAAGAGTCCCTGTGGGTTTTAAAATTTGCCTGCCTATTAAAGTCTATGGCGGTTCGCAATGTTCGCCGGTTCGCGAACATTCGCCGATGTTCGCGTTCGCCGTTCGCGAACAGCGAATTTTATGTTCGCGACATCACTATTAACCGGCGTTAACCGGTGTTGACTGGCATCCTGCCAGCGTCAAGTCAGCGCCAATCTGCATTTTTCAAGTGTCTCTGCCAAGTTGTGCATAGTTGAGCCAAAGGAGTATCCCACTCATCCCTTCTCCTATCCAAGTTACAAAATAAACACAAAAACCCAAAGATACTGGACTGGTCATTGTCTCAGTGCTCACACTTGGAGAAAATGCCTAAATGTGCTGTTGGTGCTAGCAATAACCCAGTGGGACCCATATCCAGCAAAACGGGCTGGGAATCTTGCTACAATTATTATTATTTGCATTTATATGACAAATTCTGTAGCGCTTTACAATATTCAAATACCATCAAGTGGGTCCCGAAAAATAACTGTATTCAGAAGTGGGTCTCTGCCCAAAAAAGTTTGGGAAGCCCTGATGTAGACCAAGTCAAACGCACACCCTCACCAATCAGCGGGTGCGGGCGGGTGCAGATGTCTAAATCCAATGTCCCAATAGGGGGATTCCTCTATCCACCAGCATTTTTTTTGGTTAGCCTGCTGACTGAACAAAAAAAAAAAAAACACCAATGGTTTATGGTAAGTTGTAGCTCTGCCAGCATAGAACACTGTAGCATGAGCAACATTTTTACTAAAAGTAGAAGGTATTTCAAAGCAAGGCACAAATGATAACATGTGCGGTACAGGCCTAGATGGTAAGGTGTAAAACGTGAATTGGTCTTTAAACTTTAATGTACCGCTACCTATTTAGATAAAATAATTGCGCTTAACTTCTACTTGTCCAATTGTATTCATAGCAAAGAAATCTTAAGCTTTCATGAACTTTTTGTAAAAGTCAGAAGCACTTGTCCCTAACCCCTAAGTGCAGGTGTTTGGCTGACAATCAAAATACTATAGAACATTTTCACAATGTCTGGGAGAAATTTTTTGTTCAATAGCAGAGTTTTCTGGGCATGTTTTCTTTATATGTTGTTTTAGAACAGCTGTGAAAAAAATGATCCTTGCTTGCATGTTACGTTTATTGTCTCAGTATATTGTTTTAGCTGAAAGGAGCTTAAGCTGTTGAGCCAGAAAGCTGCTTTTGTTTCCGTGTGTTTCACAACTACAAAACAGCTGTGTTCTTTACAGTCCACTTCAGTACTGTAATATCCACCTCTTGTGTGTTAAAAGCCACGTATCAATTGTGCTGCATCCATTCATGAGGGATCTTAATTTCTTCTACTACTTTTGCAAGAAGTCATTGTTAATCCTTTAGATAATATTCATGTTCTTGCCACTAAATTACTGTTTTGTTTTCTTTTACAGTGAGTACAAAAGAAACAGTTAATATGTAATTTCTTTGTTGTGGTATCATCTTTTGTGTCAGAAGTTTCAACCACATTTTAATGACTAAGCCTACTCAATAAAACTGTAACTTTCAGTTATCGTAACTTAAAGCCTTATTGAAGCCTTGGTTTTTTTACTTTTTATGCAGTCAAGTTGCATAACAAGTAAAGAATATGGTATTTGTTTTAATTGTTACAAGGCATATGTGCTTGTTGCTGTAAACGTTATTCTGGGTCAGAAGCACACTGGTAAGCTCTTACGAAGTGCAGCAGCCTGGGTTTCTATTGATCTCACACTCCCCTAGCACAATACTCCAATGCACAACACTACTCTACACTACTATATTGTTACCCCAATTTGGACTTTAACCACTTCTGGACCGGAAGGTTTTATGGGCTGAATGAAAAAAAAAAGAACACAGCAGATTCCTCCATTTGCATCGATCGATCTCTGCCAAGAAAAGTGTGAAAAAATATATGGCAAAACATAGGGGAGATCCGCCCTCTGTGTCCACCCCATCCCATATTCTTCGCCATATATGCTCTATTTTTTAACTGCGGTGTTGAAATCACCTCCTACAGCGCTGCAATCATTGATTGACGTATATGCTGAGAGCAAACACTGTTGCTGTCAGAATAAACAAATCAGTGCTGCAGCTGATGGGCGTACCTGCAAAGCAAACAATGATTAAAAATTAAACACAGTAACAATAAAACATTATAATATACAGTGCAGTAAAACAGTAGAATGGTAGTATCTGCAAAAAAACTATGGTAACCAATGAAAAACACAGCAAAAATAAAAAAATTACATTATAGTAGCATACAGTACAGTAGAATGGGGGTATATGCAAACTATTGTTAACAATGAAAAACAGTAACAATAAAACATTACAGTATAACTGTATATTATAAAGTACAGTAAAAGTAGAAAGAGTAGAAAAGTAGAGTAAGAACAGAAAATTGACTGTGCCATGCTGTACCCTATACTAATACTCTACTAGTGGGTGGTAGCGACAGAAACAGTCCCCGACACAGAGACCAGGTTGGCCAGGACAGGAGTGACAAAAAAGCGGGTGTCACGCCTATATCTGCGTTTTCTACAGACACGACATCTACATCTTCTTTGGAGTGCTCTTTGGGAAGGGTACTAGAGGGGACGTACGGAAAATGCCTCTCGTGCAGACGACTCATTGAATTTGGATTGTGAATTTGGGTCACAGCACCTTTTGGATACAGAAGGGCTGTGATGATCTCTTCCTGGAATTTTTGGAAGGATCAACTTCTTCCTGATGCTTAGCACATAAGCGTTCAGCAGAGCCAATTGGAATAATTATACAGACACTTTTATGTATCAGCGTCTGGCCTTACGGGCAATTAAGTACGGCGCCATCATTTGGTTGTTAAAGTCCACCCCTCCAATGCTAAGGTTGTATTCGTGGACACAGTAGAGTCCATTATTTCTGGTAAACGCTTCTGACTTCCCTTTATGGTGATGATAACACCTGTGGTGACATTCTTCTACCTCTGAACACGAATGTCTTCTTTTTGGATATGGACTTCATCCTTGATTTGAACACTGTTTACTTTTATCCTAAGGACTTTGCACCTTTGCTAATATAATTTCCATTATAATTTTGTGATGTTTATGAGCAATATATTATTTAGCATATATTATATTATTAACAGATATACATCATTTTGATATAGTTATATGAAGCATTTTATATGTTGGAGTATTCTGACAACTTTTTCTTTTTTAGCACTTGTTTTGGATTTAGTTGTTTAGCAATATTGTTGTATTGCCGTGTCAGAAGCTGCTTCTGCAGACAGTGGCACAGTAATGTTTACATATATTTACGTTACACACATATTACAAACATTATTCATGACTTTCGCGCAAATGAAAAAGGAAACAAGGTAAAATAAAAAATATATTCTGGGATAGGATCGAGAGGGGTAGAGAGAGGTAGAGAGAGGTTTCGACATGTTAAAGTTCATTTAAGGCCCCTTGTTTTTTTTCTTTTAAAGTGATAAATGGTCATTTTCACTGCAGATTGACATGATAAATGTACTAAAAGAAAAGTAATTTACCTTTTTTTTTTTAATTGTGAGAAGCCAAATTGAGCCGTAGTTCTTTAAAGAGGAAACACTTTACAGCACTTAAGATTTGTGCCTACAGTCTCAAGTGTATCAAGCCTTGTTTTATACAAAAATAACTAAGCTTTTTTTTTTTTTTTTAAATTGCAGTAATATGCGAAACATAAAGAATGCTTTATCTTTTAAATCAGTGAACAACTGGCCCATGGCAACTTGCCAAAGTCCTATTTTTTTTTATGTCCGTGCATTTAAATATTAGCTTGTACATATCAGGAGCCTCTAACAGGTGACTTTATTTTAGAAATTCAAAATAAATCATGTTCTAATCAAGAGCTTGAAAAGTTATTATAAAGTATGCTTTTTATTGAATTATTCATCATTCCAAATGTAATCAGCTTAACTGTGCTTACACAATATATAATACAGTAATGGGCAAAGTCAAACAACTCTGCTTTTTGGCACAAATTTAGTAAAATTATTTATCTAGAAAAATATTAATCTAGGGCTTTGGGATTAAATGACAGACATATTATTTTCCTGCAGTATGCCAAGTTAAAATTACTTTGAGATGTCTGTTCATTTTTAATCATATTCCCCTGTTGGGTATTAGATAATTGGTATTGTTACTGATGTTTTTGTATTTAAAGCTAGACAATACTCAAGGGAAGAAAACATTTTATACAGTAAAATATCAGATATTTATGTTTTCATAGATTATCAGATAAAGGCAGTTTTAATTCCTTGGTGATTTGAGCAATTATTTTTCTATAATGCATTCATCACACTGAAAATGTAGCCTCTAGAGGTGTCATTGTGATACATAACATAACCCTTACTAAAACCAATGTTTCATAAAGAGCCCAAGCCCTGGTGTCCTGACTTATATATATACTAATGCCAAGTTTCCCGCAGACAGTGTAATATTTAAAGTAGATTTATGGTCGAACCATAAAGTCATTTATGTGACATAAGCTGGAAATTGTTGGACTTTCCAGTAAAATTTTTGGATAAGCATTTCCTTTGAAAGGGTGGCAATGCTATTCCTTTTGCAATGAAACCAGTCTACAGTTTTATCTGTTTAGATGTTGATAGTTTTATCAATGAATATGCTGGCCTGCTTCAGCCCATATCCCTTTGGATTAACCACTGGAAGACTGGGCATTTTCTGGCACTTTTTGTTTTCATTTGAAAATATTTTTTATTTTTTTGCAAGAACATTAGTTAGAACTCCCAAATATTATATATTGTTTTTAAAGCAGAGGTCCTAGAGAATAAATTGGTGGGCTTTTTAATTTTTTATGTCACATGTTTTTTTGTTTTTAAACGCTTGGAAAAAAAAAATTAAATTTAACCACTTGCCGACCGCCGCACAACTATTTACTGCGGCGGTCAGCCCCTATTGGGAAAAGCGATGAGGCGCGCTCCCGCCCCCGCTCGTTTCCCTGCATCCCCGCGCAATGTGACCAGCGGACCCGATGTCCGCCGGCCACTCGCGATCTCCCGCTTGAGAGGGAGAAAGGCAGGCAGCTAATGTAAACAAAGCCGCCTGTCGTTCTACCTGGTGTAACTGCAGAGACTGTACGATCCTGCTATGTAGGATCGTATGTCTCTGTGGTTACATCACAAGCCACGCCCCCCCACAGTTAGAATCACACCCCTAGGGATACATTTAACTCACTGTTTACCAATAAAGTTAACCCCTTCCCTGCCAGTGTCATTTTTACAGTAACAGTGCATATGTATAGCACTGATTACTGTAGTAATGTCACTGGTACCCCCAAAAGTGTCAAAAATGTCAGTCAAGGGCCCGATCTGTCTGCCTCAATGTCGCAGTCCCGCAAAAAAAATCGCAGATTGCTGCCATTACCAGTTAAAAAAACCAAAAAAAAAAGACATAAATCTTTCCCGTAGTTAGTAAACGCAATAACTTTTGCGTAAAACCAATCAAAATACGCTTATTGCGATTTTTTTCACCAAAAATATGTAGCAGAAAACAAATTGGCCTAAAATGTTAAAAAATTTAGATTTTTAAATTTTTTTGGGGGACTTTCATATAAAAAAAATGTGAAAAATATTGTTATTTTTTCAAAATTGTTTCTCTTTTTTTGTTTATAGCGCAAAAAGTAAAAAATCGCACAGGTGATCAAATACCACCAAAAGAAAGCTCTGTTTGTGGAAAAAAAAGGACCTCAATTTAATTTGGGTACAGCATCGCACGGCTGTGCAATTGTCCGTTAAATATCGCAGCGCCGAATCGCAGCGCCCTGGTCTTTGAGCAGCCAAATCCTCCGGGGCTTAAGTGGTTAAATGCAAAAGATCACATTACATAACCCATTTTTCTTATAAAATATCATAGATGATGTCACACCGAGTAAATAGATACTGAATATGTCACACTTTAAAACTGCGCAAGACCGTACAACGGCAACAAATAACGTAAATTTTACTTTCCATAGGCAATGCTTTAAAAGCCTTTACAGGTTAACACTTTATATCTACAGATGAGGTCTAGTGCTAGAATTACTGCCCATGGTCGGATGTTCGTGGTGATACCTTACATGTGTGGAACGATGGCTGTTTGCGTGTGCTCGGGACTGAAGCATGCCTTTGCCTTTGTGCGCTAGCACTGGAGACAGGGGGGCACTTTAATTTTTAATATGAATTAGTATGAATTACTAATAATATCTATGGTAACCCGGAAGCAATCACATGACATCACTTCCGGTTTACCCGCATCTTACCGGTGCAATTTTTTGAACATCAAACTTATTACAAAATGCTGATCTTGGCGTTTTGCATGCTTTCAAGTGCAAAGGAGGGATTTGGGGGCTTATAAATCTCAGATCTCTTCATAAAGAGTACCTCTCTCATGCCTATTGCTGTCACAATGATGTTTACATTCTTTGTGACAGCAATAAAAGTTATAAAAAATAAAAAAATAAAGCAACAGTGTAAAAATAAAAAAGTTAAAATAAATGAATACCTATAATAATAATAATTCATACTTGTAATCTACAGACAATTGCTTGGACTTCATGGCTTGGTTTGTGCTCTGACATGCAACTGTGGCACCTTATATAGACAGGTGTGTGCCTTTCCAAATCAGGTCTAATAAACTGAACTTACCACAGGTGGACTCAAATCAAAGGTGTTCTGGCAAATTTCTTCCTTTCCATTATAATGTGGTTAGATTAATTTATAGACTAGTCTAATTAGAAAGTGGTTATATTAGTAGTGATATGGGAATTGAATGAAATACATCTACACACCATTAGGGATGATCGAACTTTTGAAAAGTTTGGTTTGACCAGAATTTCCTGAAAGTTCGGTTCGGATTCCTAAAAGAACAGCTCCATACAGCAGAAGATAATTGAAAAATGACACTGGAGCTTTACAAGCAGCAGGAGAAACACAAATGCTTCCACTCTCTTCCACAGCCTCTGTATTACAGTGCTAGAGGTTTGACGGGGCTATGTTATATACTGGGGGGCATATTCACTCCTGATTGGCCTCTGGACCCCGTAGTCACTCCAATCACATTCCTAGCAGACTCCTGTCCCCTCAAGTGGCTTTTACTGACGTTTCTGGGCCAATCAAAGGCTTTTAAACCCCAGTTCCTGTCCCAGTGCATTTTGGGCGGTTCTGGTGACCGTATTCCGAACTTTTACCGCAAAAAGTTCGGAATTCGGCCGAATTTCGAACAGTCAATGTTCGAGTCGAACCGATGGTCGACCCGAACCGTTCGATCATCCCTACACACCATTCATATTTAATTAATATTTAATTCCAGATACCATGGTCCTACGAATTATGGCTGTAGTTGTTTATTTAGGTTTTTTCTCTCCTTCCCTGGTAGCACATCTATGCGACGATGCTCCAGCATAAGGTGCAAACAAGTTGTTTGCATTTACTGATATCTTTTTTGATTTGCCAATTTGTTAGCTTTTCTTTTTTGGATTATGTTGTATTTCCTTTATTTGTTATTTTACATACTATTATTTTGCTCTTATTCATACTCTTGAAGAAGCAGAATTCAGGTTTGTGAAATGTGTTGAGGCAAGTCTCCGCCCTCTCTGCCTAAACCATTACCATTTTAATATCTAAATGTACAGTGTTGGAAAATAATATACAAACATCTGACTTACAAACGACTCTTACTTACAAACGGAGGGAAATTCACTCCTGGAAGAGTTATTGTGAGAAAAAGGTGTCTCCACTGAAGCTTTCTCACCAATCCTTGTTTCCACAACAACCCAAAATTTTCAGAATCTAATTATCATAGGGAGAGAAAATGGGGTGAAATCTTCTGAATGGACACAGACAGCAAAACAAATGTTACAGGGGTGTTACCCTTCTCTATGCTTTCCAAAAAACCTAAAAATATTTTTTTTGGTTGGAGCTACACTTAAAAAATTTATCTGTTCCGACTTACAAACAAATTCAACTTAAGAACAAACCTACAGACCCTATCTTGTTTGTAACCTGGGGACCGCCTGTATTAAATATACATATATGTATTTGAATGGATAGGCATGAGTTGAGGATATTATTTGAATGATATTGGGGATATTATTTGAATATTGTAATGTTTACTGTGAGCAGTGTGGCTTTTTTATATATTTTTTCTTAACGAAAAAGATATTAAACCCAAAATCAAAAATATAATACATTGCAGCTGAACAATCATCAGATGTTGTGGCTGCAATTTGTTTTTGTTTTTTAAGGCTTTTCCTTCTGTTTTTCCTTGGTGATCTGGCCAGTAATACATCCTTTATCAAACAGACACCACTCTGGATGAATGAGCACATGGGACAGTTTTTTACAGCAGTGGATTGGGGTACGGGAGTTTTGAATGTACTAGCAAATTTAAATATGGTAACATACTGAATCTGAACTCCAGCTTATATTTATCAGTTACAGCAAACAGTTTTTTTTTCCTTTTGGGATAAAGTTTTTACATACATAAATAAAAGCTGATCATTTTAAGCACCCCTGCCAGTGTTAAACAGTCTGTCTTATCTCTGTAACTGAAAGAGAGACTTTCTATTGAAAAAAAACAGACTTGGGATTGATTTACTAAAATTGAGACAAACCCCAAAACAGGAATGGTTTTACAGCTGAAAGTCACTGACATTTTTATCCCTACTCGTTTTTTCTGACTGTTTTTCACTAGTTTTGCATTTGGCTAGGGTCAGTGTGTCATTACTGGTAGCATGAGGCGATACCTGGAGCCTATAGAGGTTGTACAGGCAGTCCAACTCTTCCAGGATGGCACATCAATACATGCCATTGCCAATCTCCCAGCACAGTCTCAAGAGCATAGAGGAAATTCCATGGGGCCATAGAAGTTTATTAACCCATCAGCAGAACTGGTATATGTTCCTTTTGTGCACAGAGGAACAGGATGAGCACTGCCAGAGCCCTACAAAATGACCTCCAGCAGGCCACTGGTTTTAACGTCTCTAACCAAACAATCAGAAAAACTTCATGAGTCATCAGTGTCCACCATCAAGTGGATATAGGAGGAGTCCCCTGTAGTGCATTTGCACATCTCTCCCAGCAAGGAGTATTATCTCCAAGGGTTAGAAAGGCTGGATTCATCTCTTTTTCATGGATAGTGTAGGACCCACTGATAATGGGGTACTTTGACGCAGTAGTGGGCTTGAGCACGATATGGCCATATGGTGGGACCAAACCCCCATTTTTATTTATGGACTCTCTTCAGATTTGGTAGTAATTTCTTTTGCATTTGCGCGCTATTCTTTTTTAATATACATGTCTTTTGGTTCATAGCTGCAGCAGCTTTGGAAATACATGGGTATGCTCCCCCAAATTTTTTGCCTGTTTATTATGTATTCGGTCTGACCAGACTATCGAGGTTGAGCAGCCCTCCCCACCCCCCACACACACCTGTACTCAATCAGTGTCCACCATCAAGTGGATATAGGAGGAGTCCCCTGTAGTGCATTTGCACATCTCTCCCAGCAAGGAGTATTATCTCCAAGGGTTAGAAAGGCTGGATTCATCTCTTTTTCATGGATAGTGTAGGACCCACTGATAATGGGGTACTTTGACGCAGTAGTGGGCTTGAGCACGATATGGCCATATGGTGGGACCAAACCCCCATTTTTATTTATGGACTCTCTTCAGATTTGGTAGTAATTTCTTTTGCATTTGCACGCTATTCTTTTTTAATATACATGTCTTTTGGTTCATAGCTGCAGCAGCTTTGGAAATACATGGGTATGCTCCCCCAAATTTTTTGCCTGTTTATAGCTGGACATATACAGTATCTAAAAACTAATTTCTCGAGGTCTGAAAATGCCATAACAGTACAAATATCCCCCAATTGCCCCTTTTTGCAAAGTAGGCAGACTAATGCCCCGTACACACGTTCCGATAATCGTACGAAAAAACTCGCTTTCGACCTGATCGCACAATAATCTGATCGTTAGTACACAGCTTTCGACAGCCGATCACGACAGTTCATCCAACAAAATCCGAAGGGACATACAGGAAAACTTCTGTCGTACGATAGCCCCTCGTTTCATCAATACACTATTCGTCCGCTAAAAATCGATCAACAAAGACCGCGCATGCTCAAAAACACTAAAATAGCATGGAAAAAGCCTGGCTGCCATTGTTCTTGTTTTGCACCATCTGATACGTAGCTTAGCAACCAGGAAGCTTTTCCAGAATCGTATGACAAAAATCATACGGTTTGTACGCATTGTTGAATTCGATGTTAGTATCATGCAACAAAATGCGAACAATAAGTCGTCCGATTATCTGAACGTGTGTACGGGGCATTAGGTATTTAGTAAGAGGCATGGCATTTTTTTTTTTTAAATTGCAATTTTTTTGCCACACTTTTTGAAATGAATTTTTTTTCTCACAATTGTTTACATACAGTCACCAGTGCAGTACAGCGTCATCATACACCTGGTGTGGCGGTGATCAGGGACACTGACTTGTAACAGTATGTAAAACATTTTTTTTTTATAATTTTCCAATTTATTTTACATGCAATGGCAAGAGCAATACAGTGTTACCATACTAACACTGTACTACTCTAGGCAGGTAATCAGGATTTTTTTTTTTTTTACACACTATGATTGCTTATAACTGTAAATTTTACAGTTATAAGCAACCATTTTCGCTGAATGAAATTTACTCATCCAGTGTTTAATATTGTGATTAGCTGTGATTGGTCGCAACTAATCACATGGTACATATGGGCTGTGATTGGCCCTTTCTGTACCATGTGATGACTGTGACCAATCACAGAGCTAATCAGAATAGTACACAATGAAAGGCATGTAACAAAGTCTTTTTTATTGTGTACAACTGTCATGTGATCTGCTGTAATTGGCCACAGCAGTCACTTGGTACCGGCAGCAGGCTAATACAGTGATCTGTCATCTGACAGGTGACAGATCATGCCTGAGTCGGCCAATGGGTCGTGTTAGAGGAACGTTCCTGGGAGGATGTCATATGATGAACAACAGTGCTTCCGCCCAGCCTATTGTCAAATGCCGTTAATGCGGGTGTGGTTTTTTTTTTTTTTTTAAAGAAAGCAGTGTAGTTACCTGATTTTGACTTGATATCAACCTGTTGTAATCCCCCATACAGCAGATCCCAGACAGGGAGAGGGAAAAACAGCTCAACGAATACGTTCTCAAGTGCTAAGAAGAAAGATGCTGATAGGATGTGAGAGCTGCCTCTCATTTTACTGTCAAGTCATAGGTTTGGGAGAAGGGGGTTCAGAAAGACCTGTAATTGTTTCTAAAAGAGGAATATCATAACTAATTAAAACGTAACTGCTGGTTCATTGCTTTATGTTGAAATGCTTATCTCTGCTTCTCAAAAGAAACTCTTCAGTAAACCCTCTTTTTATGTTGGCCATTATTGCCTGTCAGCTCCTCCCCTTCAAGAAGCCTAATTTGTAAGGTCTCTTGCTTCTGCCCAATCTACTGGGACCAATATCTGCAGCAGAATAGATCTGATAACACAGATAACACAGAGCCTGTGTAACTTGATTCTGTCCCTCTGCTGTAAGCACAGATCCCTGCAGTACTCCCCACAATGGATGAGATAACACAGAGCTTGTATGACTGCTTCTGTTCCCTGTAAGCACTCCTGTACTTAAAGTGGAGTTCCACCCTAATTTTATACTTACCTCCATCTTCTCGCTCCGGGTCACCTGAAAAAGAAATGGATAATCGCATTTTTTTTTTACTTACCTCGTACCGAAGAAAATATACTTACCTTACTTCCTTCCTCCTCCTTCCTCGGCCGCGGCCCGTCGTCACTTCCTGGCTCTGCAATGATTCCTGGGAGCTGAACGTCATAGCTCCCAGGAATCATTGCGCCTGCACCGGCCCCGACGTCAGTTCCGGGGCGCGCGCGTCATCCCCTTCTAAACAGCTTCTGGGCATGCCCAGAAGCTGTGGAGGGATGACGCGCGCGACCCAGAAGTTACGTCGGGGCCGGCGCAGGGCATCGTGGGACCGAAGAAGGCGGAAGAGGACCCCGAAGAGGATCTCGCTGACTTCAAGCTGCCCACATCTGAGATGGCAGCGCTGGACAAGATGTTTTCAAGGTAAGTATTTGTCCTAACAGGTAAGTGCAACCTGGGACAGATCAGGGGCTAGCCATTGTGGAATGCACTAGCCCTGACTGTCCCGGGGGTATTTAAAAAAAAAAAAAATTCCAGGGTGGAACTCCGCTTTAAGTCAGATGGCAATTGTCTTGCACCCTTGGAGCCAGAGCTAAGTGCCATCAGTCAAAGCAAATTATTTTGCTAGATGCATGGTTGGATAGCCTTGTGGGGAGGAAAGGATGCCTGATCATGCAGCTAGCCTTAGACAGCATCTAGAAAAACACGACAAAGTACTACATGTGCTTTGTCCCCCTGCAGACAGGAGAGATTAAAAAAAACGAAACAAAAAAAAAACATTGAGTAAGAGAGAAATTACAGCAAAAAACCCTATTCCACATTTCCAATGGAAATTGTTTATTCAGGGTAGCCTCCCAATTAAGGATGAAGGCCGGCTTGGTAACGCTAGGTTGGTATTGAAGAGTATTCTAAAACCAAGAGATACCTCCTTTTCTACTGGGTTCAGTAAACATAAAGTTCCACACTTTCTCGGATACTGAGATGTAGGTATTAGGGCAAGTCTTATGGAAAGACAGTAGTTGAAGTAGGTTATAGGTATGCCGTAGAGAAGGATCTTGTAATATGTCCGCCATATAGGAGAGGTCCCTCATAGTCCAAGCAAAGGTCTGAAATGATGGGATAGGATATTCAAAGGCCGTTATTGGTATAGGTACCTTTTTGAATAAAAACAAATTTATGCAGCGCTAGCAACAGATTAATAACAAAAATTAAGAATTATTTAAATTGAAACCAATCTATATCATGTGAATACAATATGTAATAATAAAATATATTAATCACATTAAGGTGCATAAATTTCTATAGAAATAATTTAAAGTGCATATTTAAACTAAAAAAATAAATATACATTCAAAGTGTGAGATTTAAAGTGCAAAAATGGTGGAATAAAGTCCTTATTGATGATCCAAAAAGGTGCCAAAGTGCCAAGTAAATAAAGGTGCTTGTGAGGTGAAGGTGCCCTCTTGGTTCCCCACTCACCGGAATTAGATTGTATAAAAGCCCTTGATTTTATTGCACATTTGCCCAGGATCAGATGTGGGATTCCTCCGATGTGTCCTCCGTGTTGAAATCGTTCCCGATAACACCATTCTAAGCTTTTACATCTGCAGCCAGCACTACCTCCGCTCTCACTGCACAACGGACCAGGAGAAGGAACCCCCTTCTGATGTGGCTCACCAGCTCCACCTAGTGTCTCGGAGTCCTCCGAGACACTAGGTGGAGCTGGTGAGCCACATCAGAAGGGGGTTCCTTCTCCTGGTCCGTTGTGCAGTGAGAGCGGAGGTAGTGCTGGCTGCAGATGTAAAAGCTTAGAATGGTGTTATCGGGAACGATTTCAACACGGAGGACACATCGGAGGAATCCCACATCTGATCCTGGGCAAATGTGCAATAAAATCAAGGGCTTTTATACAATCTAATTCCGGTGAGTGGGGAACCAAGAGGGCACCTTCACCTCACAAGCACCTTTATTTACTTGGCACTTTGGCACCTTTTTGGATCATCAATAAGGACTTTATTCCACCATTTTTGCACTTTAAATCTCACACTTTGAATGTATATTTATTTTTTTAGTTTAAATATGCACTTTAAATTATTTCTATAGAAATTTATGCACCTTAATGTGATTAATATATTTTATTATTACATATTGTATTCACATGATATAGATTGGTTTCAATTTAAATAATTCTTAATTTTTGTTATTAATCTGTTGCTAGCGCTGCATAAATTTGTTTTTATTCATTTATTCTAAGAATTTCTTAGTGTTGCAGCAGCTGCACACCTTCACAGTTTTCTCACTGAATAACTTATCACTATTGTGCAGCGCGGGTTTAAATTTGTTTTTTCATAGGTACAGACGGTGATAAAGAGTGAACTATATGATTCCAAGCCATCACAGAAATGTGCATAGAAGGGAGAAGTGGGATCTGTAACGAGTAAACTGTTGCACTAGCGCACAATAATGAGTGAAAACCACCCTTACCCACTATATGCTTCTCAATTTGAACCCACAATTTATCAGAGTCCTGCTGAAACCAACCTTTTAATTGATCCAGAACCGCTGCCATATGGTTTTTAATACTGGGAAACTTACTCCCCCCCTTAGTTCTATGCTTGATTAACGTGCTATAGGGGATGCTAGGTTTTTACCATTCCAGATGTACGTGTGCAGTTCTTTATCTAATGCAGCAAAGAAGCTGTTGGGTATAGAAATGGGGATAGTGCAGAACAAATAGAGCAGTATTGGTTGTAGCAGCATTTTAAATGCAGCTATGGGGCCTATCCAATACATTTCAAAAGAAGTTATATGATTAAGCTCTTTTTTAATTTCCAAGAGTCATTTCGGGTAATTTGCTTCAAATGTTTTGTGGGTGGGGACCAAAAGCTCTATACCTAAATAAGATATAGATCCACTAGACCATTGATATTGCATTTTAAGAGGTGAGACAGTTTTTCTTGGGGACGTTAATAGGTAATATAGAGGATTTGAACACATTAAGTTTGTAATATGAAGCCATACTAAAGTGATTTAATTCCTTTTGCACCTCAACCAGGGAAGAGGCCAGATCCGTAAGGGTAAGGATCACATCATTGGCAAAAAAAACTATTTTATGGGTGTAGTCTGCTACATGTATGCCTTTGATAAGGCAATTATCACGTATACTGGCAGCTAGGGGTTCCATAAGTAGTGAGAAGATAATAGGAGACAGGGGACAGCCCTGTTTGGTACCGTTAGATATAGTGAAGGCGTCTGACAGAGAACTTGACGTGTAAACCGGGCTGAGGGGCATGTATAGAGAGCTGTTATAGCCGATTTAACAAAACCGTCCAATCCAAACTTATGTAGTACCACCTGTAGATAACCCCAATGTACTCTGTCGAACGCCTTCTCTGCATCCAAAGCGAGGAAGACAGCTGGCCCCTTTTTCTTTTCCACTATTAAGCAGGTTGAACATTCTACGTGTACCATCCAGGGCCTGTCTGCCTTTAACAAAGTCGACTTGATCAGCCTTTATAAGAGAGGGGGTGATTTCTGCTAGTCTATTCGCCAATACCTTAGTATATATTTTTAAGTCTGAGTTGAGTAAAGAGATTGGCCTAAAATTTTGTGGGTGATCCGATCTCTTTCCTGGTTTGGGAAGTGTGTCAACAATAGCCTGAAGCATTTCAGGAGGAAAGGAGGAGGAATTTGCAGCTTCATTAAACATTGTTGTCATAGTTGGGACTAAAATATCGGCAAACACCTGATAATATTCTACTGAAAATCCATCAGCACCAGGAGAATTGTTAGTAGCCAAGGATGTAATAACACGCTTGACTTCTAAGGGAGTAATCGGTCCATTGAGCTTATCTTGGCTATCTGCGGAAGACATATAGACTTCAAGAAGCCATCTATGATGGTTGGCATAGATTATGGTGTATTGGTGTCATCCTGCAAATTGTAAAGAGATTGATAATACTTTTGAAATGCATTAGCAATATCTTTGGGGAGATATACTGGGGTGCCACTCACAGGATCCTTAATGGAGTTCAGTTTAGTTTTCAGTTGGTGAGTTTTTAGGAGATTGGCAGACAATTTACTGGCCTTGTTCCCTTGAGAATAGAGTTTGGCTTTACACTTTTTGAGAGAATGTTCATGTTCCCACAAGAGGTGCAACTGGAGTGTTTGCCTGAGCTGACAACAATTTTTGTGTGGGAGTAGACTTAGTTTACTGTTTCAATTGCTTAATTTGTGACAACAATGCACTAATGGTCCGCATCCTTCTCCATTTCTCCCTTGCTGCAATTTGAATAAACAGTCCCCTATATAGGAGGGCTGGGGATGGATGTTTGTCATCCCTGATTGTCATTGAAAAAGGTGCATGGTCAGACCATATGATAGAATGTACTTCTGCTTTTGTAATCCTCTGAAGCAACTCAAAGTCAAGCACATATCAATCTAGGAGTATGATCCATGTGCTACCGAAAAAAAAGGAGGTGTCTTTATCTACAGGGTGTAGACATCGCCAAGGATCGTAGAGATCACAAGTGTGCAGCAAGGGTACCAGAGAGGGAAGTCTGGCAGGATTTGGTGCCGTAGTATCCACTGTAGGGTGGAGCGTAGAGTTAAAGTCACCACAAATAAGTAAACTGCCTTTTTGAAGGTGAAGAGTTTTCTTCAAGATTTTACATGAAAAGGTTAATTGGCCCGCATTAGGAGCATAAATATTTGCTATAGTATAGGGAACGTTGTTCACCTCGCAGATCAGGATGATGTAGCGGCCATTGGGGTCCAATAGGACTTCATGCTGCACAAATGCCACAGAATTGTTAACAGCTATCAACACTCCTTTTATTTTTCTGGTGCATTTGCAAAATAAACGTGGGGGTATGCTTTGTTGCAACATTTTGGGGCCTTGTCCCAGTGGAAGTGTGTTTGCTGAATACACAGAATGTCAGCATGGAGAGATCTAGCATCCGCCCACATTAATTTCCTTTTTGTAGGGACTATTAAGTCCATGCACATTCAAAGATATCACATTCAGAGCCATTAAGTAAGTAAAGAGAATTTGCAAGAGCTCCTTATGTCTATGAAGAGATTTAAAAGGGTACCTGTCCGAGGTGTAGGCAGGGCACATCACGCAGGAGAGGCTGTCGCAGAGTTGAGATTCCTTCAGTAGGATAAACCATAGTCTATAAGGAAGGATGATGGTAAAATGAAGAAAAAAAAAAGAAAAAGAATTAAGAACAAAAATTATAACAAACATGGCGTTGAAGTATACCATGAACACAGTTCCTGAGCAGCTGTTACTGCGCATTAGCAATACAAGGGGGTCAATTCTGGTGTGTTCTCTGTGCAGAACAGCTAGGTCAAAATGCCCTAATAAAACGTGGTCTGAACAAAATAGTTCGGTGATTTGATGGGCAGTTCAGAACTATCCCGCTTTTTCCCACTCATGGGATATGTGTTTCTTGGAGGAGTTATGATTTTCCTCCGATGAGGGTAGTAATTCCCATTGTTTAGCCAGTTTAAGGCCTTCTTCCAGAGAGTTGATCATATGCGTGGAGTGGTCCTTGGTAACCAAGAGTTTAGCCGGGTACCGCCACTGGTAGACAATCTGGTGGTTACGCAGTAATTTTGTCAAGGTACCCATTTTCTCTCAAGCCTGTATAGTGTATCGGGACAGGTCTGTAAAGAGAGTAATAGCAGAAAAAGGATCTGGTAAGGGGAAGTGCTGTCTGGAAAATCGCATAAGATCCTCTTTGATATGTAAAAATGTATTTTTGCAATGACATCCCTAGGTACTGATTCAGGGAGGTGAGCCGGCCGTGGTAGTCTGTGGGCTCTGTCCACCACCCATTCCCTGTCCGGTGAATCTGGTAGCAGAACTGCGATCATATTCTGAATATAATAAACTTATATAGTGATATATAAAGGCCGCGCTCAACCAATTAAACACACTTGATATTGTGCAAATAAATAATTAATAAACAGCAATTTAAACCTCACTAAAGTACAAAGTACAATAGTACAATAGTAACAATGTGGGATGACAAATAAATAAACGGTGTGAATAAAGTCTCTTGATTCCAAGATGTTCTTTAGAAAAACAGTTCTATTATGTCTCCACACCTCCACCAGATCAAGACCACCCAGTGTGCACAAACTGCTTACCGGAACAGCCGGACCCTTTAATCACAGGGGGTCGATTACAGCCGTGCCTTGAAAAACTGCTGACACAGGATGAGAGTAGTAGCAGGCAAAACAAAATATATGTATGTCTTCCAGTAAACACCTCCAGCACCTCCAACACCCACCTTTTGAATCCTTATAATCAAAGACTATCCTCTCGTATAGCGTAGTTAACAGGGATAGGAAAGACCAAGGAAGGCTCTCATGGTGAAGTACGAATAAAAGGCGTTTATTTAGACAATAAAAATGCACTTACATATAGGTTGCTTGCAAAGATCATTGAGAAACTGTCGGGGATACCACATGCAGGCATCCAGCAAGGGTGATCAGATCAGTTGGCTGCACCAAGGAATCAGGACCCAGATGGATAAAGATGTAAATAAGTTTATTAAGCAAAATGACACACTCCAATACCAACACCAATGACCATAAACAAGTAAACAAAATATAAATGATAACAGTACAAAACCCCAATAGAACCTAACAAACTATATACAAAAGGATGGAGCAAACAATAGCAGGACAGGACAGGGACAGGAGACAAGGAAAGCAGGGAGCCAGGTACAGGAAGCAGGGTACAGGGAACAGGATCAGAATACAGCATTCAGGATACAGGTTTCAGGATACAGGTTTCAGGATACAGGTTTCAGGATCAGACAGGGACACGGCTAGCAGAGAAAATACTGAAGCACTGAGCCTCAGTGAAGGGCGGGCTTATATTCCCTCAGCAGTCCTCCTCAGGTGCAGCTTAATTAAAAGAACAGTCCAGCTGCTGGGAGACACCCGCTGGTGGGCCCTGGAACTGCGCCCCTCAGTTCCAGGAACAACAGTGCCACCAGCAGGTGACCCATGTAATGACACAGATCCTGACAGTTCCCCCCCTTTAAGGAGCGGCCTCCGGACGCTCCATTGTGCTTCTACCCCAAAAGTCCAAAAAGGTCTCCCCTCCATGTCTGCGGGTCTTCTAGCACTCTCTAGGCCAAAGTCCTTTAACTTGCCGGAAGGCGTGCCACCAGAGTCCAGCAATTGATCATGCGCCCCACCACCAGGGTCTGGAAGCCGTCTTGGCACCCCACAGGTCAAGTTCCTGAAGAGGCGTAACATTAGGGATACACCTGCCCTCATTGCAACACACGTCCCAACACTGGGACTGAAGGCAAGCTGGACATAAAGCAGGGGAGCGCCAGCGGCATGCAGGATGTCCGGCAGTGGCACACCAGGCTGGGCAACAGACAGTGGCACATCAAACAGGGCGGCAGACCGTGGCTCAGCGGGCACTGGATCAGCAAGCACTGGGTCAGCGGGCACTGGAACAGCAAGCACTGGGTCAGCAGGCACGGTAGTGGTCACCGGAACAGCGGGCACTGGAACAGCAAGCACTGGGTCAGCAGGCACGGTAGTGGTCACCAGAACAGCGGGCACGGGATCAGCTGGCACTGGATTAGCGGGCTGAGTAAGAGACACCGGATCAGCAGGCACCGGAACAGCAGGCACTGGGTCAGCGGGCACTGGAACAGCAAGCACTGGGTCAGCAGACTGGGTAGTGGTCACCAGAACAGCGGGCACGGGATCAGCTGGCACTGGATTAGCGGGCTGAGTAAGAGACACCGGATCTGCGGGCACCAGAACAGCGGGCACTGGACCAGCAGGCTCAGTAGGAGGCACCAGATCAGCGGGCACGGGAACAGCAGGCATCAGAACAGCAGGCACTGGATCAGCAGGCTCAGTAGGAGGCACCAGATCAGTGGGCACTGGATCAGCAGGCTTAGTAGGAGGCACCAGATCAGCGGGCACTGTAACAGCAGGCACTGGATCAGCAGGCTCAGTAGGAGGCACCCGATCAGTGGGCATTGGAACAACAGGCATCAGAACAGCGGGCACTGGATCAGCAGGCTCAGTAGAAGGCACCGGATCAGTGGGCACTGGATCAGCAGGCTCAGTAGGAGGCACTGGATCAGCGGGCACCGGAACAGCAGGCATCAGAACAGTGGGCACTGGATCAGCAGGCTCAGTAGGAGGCACCGGATCAGTGGGCACTGGATCAGCGGGCACTGGAACAACAGGCATCAGGACAACGGGCACTGGATCAGCAGGATCAGTAGGAGGCACCGGATCAGTGGGCACTGGATCAAAAGGCTCAGTAGGAGGCACCAGATCAGCGGGCACTGGATCAGCAGGCATCAGAACAGCAGGCTCAGTAGGAGGCACTGGATCAGTGGGCACTGGATCAGCGGGCACTGGAACAACAGGCATCAGAACAGCGGGCACTGAATCAGCAGGCTCAGTAGGAGGCACCGGATCAGTGGGCACTGGAACAACAGGCATCAGAACAGTGGGCACTGGATCAGCAGGCTCAGTAGGAGGCACCAGATCAGTGGGCACTGGATCAGCAGGCACTGGATCAGCAGGCTCAGTAGGAGGCACTGGATCAGTGGGCACTGGATCAGCGGGCATCAGAACAGTGGGCACTGGATCAGCAGGCTCAGTAGGAGGCACCGGATCAGTGGGCACTGGATCAGCGGGCACTGGAACAACAGGCATCAGAACAATGGGCACTGGATCAGCAGGCTCAGTAGGAGGCACCAGATCAGTGGGCACTGGATCAACAGGCTCAGTAGGAGGCACCAGATCAGCGGGCACTGGATCAGCAGGCACTGGATCAGCAGGCTCAGTAGGAGGCACCCGATCAGTGGGCACTGGAACAACAGGCATCAGAACAGCGGGCACTGGATCAGCAGGCTCAGTAGAAGGCACCGGATCAGTGGGCACTGGATCAGCAGGCTCAGTAGGAGGCACTGGATCAGCGGACACCAGAACAGCAGGCATCAGAACAGCAGGCACTGGATCAGCAGGCTCAGTAGGAGGCACTGGATCAGTGGGCACTGGATCAGCAGGCTCAGTAGGAGGCACCGGATCAGTGGGCACTGGATCAGCAGGCACTGGAACAACAGGCATCAGAACAGTGGGCACTGGATCAGCAGGCTCAGTAGGAGGCACCAGATCAGCGGGCACTGGATCAGCAGGCATCAGAACAGCAGGCACTGGATCAGCAGGCTCAGTAGAAGGCACCGGATCAGTGGGCACTGGATCAGCAGGCTCAGTAGGAGGCACCAGCTCAGGGGGTACTGGATCAGCAGGCTCCGTAGGAGGCACCAGATCAGTGGGCACTGGAACAGCGGGCATCAGAACAGCGGGCACTGGGACAGCAGGCTGAGAAACAGGCACCGGATCAGCAGGCTGGGTAACAGGTATAATTGTATGTGTTGGGAAAAATCTCCTTTTCTTTTTAGGTTTAGATACAGGAATCTTGCTAGTGGTTGCAGGGCTATGAATAGATTGTGAAGTAGATGGAAGTGAAATGGCAGTATTGGGAGATGGTGGAGGTGGAAAAGGAGAGACAGTTACAGAGGAGAATTTCTGAGAGGTTGCTATGGGCAACAGGGTAGTAGAGGAAGTTTTCACAGGGTTAAATGCAGGAAAAGTGCAACTCGTTAAGCCAGGATATGAACAAGCAGTGGAAAGCAAACCATACCTAGCTGCAGCTGTGGTTGCTACGGGTAACGGAGAGGAGAAACTTTGAGAAAACTGGTGTCCAGAGGCAGAAGTGGATTGGTGTGAGTTAGCTGATGCTAAATTGGAAAGATCTGACCAGGTTTGCAGTAAGGCCTGAACAAAACTCAATTTACAACCCCCTTGTCTGATTAGAGAATATACAGCAGTCATGCAATCCAACAGGGCCTCTGGAGAATACACTGAATAATGTTCAATAAAATAGGGTTTATCATCTTCCAAGAGCCACACAAGAGATACCACCTGAGAGACACTAAAAGGAGGAGAATAATCATCACCACCCTTAGGGGTATTAGATAAAGCCAACTCTGCACAGAGCTGAATAAGTGGCTGAATCTCTTTGAACAAAACTCTGCCTTGGTCAACAAACGAGTGGGCCAGACGGATGCATTCCAACAACTGCTCGCTAGTGTAAGTTTTCAAAATTTGGCGACAATATTCCCTGTCTTCTGTTACAAGCAAAGAAAAATAAAAGACCTCCTCTGACTGCATCTTGCAACAACCAGAAAATTCCTAATTCCCAGGTGCAACCGATCTGATCGTTAGTGGCTTCAGTATTCTGTCGGGGATACCACATGCAGGCATCCAGCAAGGGTGATCAGATCAGTTGGCTGCACCAAGGAATCAGGACCCAGATGGATAAAGATGTAAATAAGTTTATTAAGCAAAATGACACACTCCAATACCAACACCAATGACCATAAACAAGTAAACAAAATATAAATGATAACAGTAGAAAACCCCAATAGAACCTAACAAACTATATACAAAAGGATGGAGCAAACAATAGCAGGACAGGACAGGGACAGGAGACAAGGAAAGCAGGGAGCCAGGTACAGGAAGCAGGGTACAGGGAACAGGATCAGAATACAGCATTCAGGATACAGGTTTCAGGATACAGGTTTCAGGATACAGGTTTCAGGATCAGACAGGGACACGGCTAGCAGAGAAAATACTGAAGCACTGAGCCTCAGTGAAGGGCGGGCTTATATTCCCTCAGCAGTCCTCCTCAGGTGCAGCTTAATTAAAAGAACAGTCCAGCTGCTGGGAGACACCCGCTGGTGGGCCCTGGAACTGCGCCCCTCAGTTCCAGGAACAACAGTGCCACCAGCAGGTGACCCATGTAATGACACAGATCCTGACAGAAACACAAGATGCGGTTCCCAGGTAAAGAACGCCGCTTCCGTGTTCCAACTGCGTTCCACCCGGAGCCAGGAATAGCGTGGTTGCGTGATTACGATCCGACGTTTCGTCAGCGCGTAGCCAACGTCACCCAATTTCCTCTTTTGTGGTCTATTACCTGGGGTATGGTGTGAGGATTATAGCAGATTACCTCCTTTTTTGTGGTGAGGCCTCCTCTCTCCGTTCTCCTGCTGCGGGAGGGCTGCTGGAAAGCCGCCGGCACCATCTTGGGAAGGAGACATGCCGGGCATGTAGAAGCAATCCATTCGTTTTCGCGGGCCATCCTTTGTTTTTTTCTTGCCATTGTGGCTGGGGTAGTGCTGTGGAGGGTCTCCCACCGTTTGGCTGTGGTTAGGGCTGCTGGGAGTCGCTGGTATTCGTTGCTGCACAGGAGTGTGTTATGGAGCTCCTCAGAATGCGGCCATCACCGTTGGCTGCCGGCTCCGCACCCTTGTTCAGAGTTTTAGGACATATTTGTAACTCTCTCTAGCAGAATCAGCAGGAAGGAGATGTCATCCAGAATTTTAGCTGGATGGGTCATTCCAGCTAGTCATTAGGCTTACAAAGCTTAGGGTTTTGTTCCTATGAAAGCAGTCACCACGCACTTATCCAGGTGTGGGTAGGCTTTGTGGGCTCCCTGTGTAAGGGTGCTAGGAATAGGTAGAGGATAACATATCTTCCATTAAAGCTGTTTTGGCTCTTTGTTGGGTATAGCTAACTTCCTTATGCTGTCAACATCTATCCATAGGGTTTGTTGGCTATGATTGAAACCCTACTTTTCTGACATCCCACCCTAGTTTTTTGGGCTAGTTAATTCCCAAACGTATGCTGCCATGGAAATCTGTCAGGAAACCAGAAAATTTACTATCAAATACTTACCATACTTTTCTTTCCTGATAGACTCCATGTCAGCAGGAGTTCCCTCCCAGAGTCATGAGTAGGCTAGTTATGGAACGTGGCCTCTGGCTCAGCCTGAAAATTTATGGGAGTGGGGTCCTATGGGGTAGGGCGAGGGCGGAGCTACCCAAATGTATGCTGCCATGGAGTCCATCAGGAAAGGAAAATTACAGTAGTAAGTATTTGATAGTACATTTTCAGTTTTAAAAGTAATAGTTTTAAAGAACATATTTATTAAGATACAGTATATGAAAAAAATAATGTATAAACATTTTTACATCAAATCAGAGAATACGTTGACCAGCAAAAACTTCTAAAACTATAGGCTATTTTTATCCTGTAAGTCAAGTAGTTGACGCTTAAAGGAAACAGTGGGCTGAGCTGGGAAGACTAAATCTTCAGTGGGGTTGCATTATGTCTACTGTGGGCCACATTATGACTACCAAGGGCTGCATTTACCTAATTACAAAAATATTATAGTATTTTGGAATTCAAAATTATAGTAACAACTTACCAAATGTTATCCCACAAAAATGTGGCATAAAACATTTCCTGTAGCTTTTAGCTGCACAATTATGTAAGGAAACATAGCTTATCAATTGGAGAACATCTGAAGGCACAATCTTCTTTTTTATCCTTAAACCATTGAGGGCCACAGAGACGTTCGCTACATGTTGTCCATAAAACACTCGTTTGATATGCCTGGTATGCGTTATGCTATTAGAAAGTAGCTGCATTTAGATTTGGCTGAAGAATCATTTATTAGGATATAAGTTAGGAGTGTTTAATCAATACGTACTATTGTGTATCATTTTAATAAAAAATTAATTGTTACAAAAGCAGTACATTAATAGTATTTGATTTATTCTCATATCTTTAAAGGTACATATATTTTGTGGGCCTATTCTGCTTTGTATTCTTTCTTGCACAATTAGCTTTGCAATTACTTGAATACAGTAAGCTAAAAATGGAAAAAAGTCGCCTATTACAATAACAAACAATATCAACATAGACAAGTTGCATTTGCTTAGAAAATTACTGATATATAGCTCCCCAACAGCACTCATCACGTGTTGTTGGATAATCATGTATTGGGTGGCCTGAGTCAATAGGATGTAACCCTGTCTCACCAACTGAATAGATCCAATTGTCATCAAGACAACATTAAAACAATTCGCAATCAAATCAGTAGTCAAATGATCAACGGCATCTAAAATTTCGGTTAACGTATTAATTCTTCTAAAGATTATTTCCAAATAATACGTTAAAGCAAATGTAAATGTTCCTTTTCAGAAAAACAGAAGCTCCATGTGAATATTGACTGTATTTAGAGCATAGGAAAATAGGCATTAAAATTGGCCACCCATTTTAACTGATGCGTACCTGTAAATCTCATAATTGCACGGTAAACTTAAAGCCTTTAAAAAAAAAAAGCACATGGTTTCAAACTGCCTATGATGGATAACAAGGATGAATGTTACCATAAAAACTTAATTATGCGTAAAACCAACATAACATGCAGCATAACATGTATTTTACATTGATCTATATAAATAAAAATATAGAAATATAAATATATAAAAATATAGCTGAAAACACACCGAGTGTTTATGAATATATACAGCGTTTTAATTCTTTGCAAGTATTTTTTGCAGGTAAATTTCCGTTGTTTCCTTTTTCCTTACTTTATGCTTCTTTAAATGTTTTAAATTCAAACTTATAGACTTTATTATTTACTTCAAATACTTAAAAAAAGTTAAAAATGTATGCTGTGTTAATGAACTATCTTAGTTATAGAAGGGGATGAATAGATTTTCTTCCTATTTTTAGTAAACAATATATAATCATTTTGTTAGTTTAAGCACATAAAGGAATATAAATCACAAAAACACTTGTAATATCTTTGATATTTTAAAGGTATAACCATATATTTATTTACATACATACATACATACATACATATAGATAGATAGATAGATAGATAGATAGATAGATAGATAGATAGATAGATAGATAGATAGATAGATAGATAGATAGATAGATAGATAGATAGATAATTTGTGTATATCACCTTTTTTCAACCCTTTTACCTTGTAGGAAAAATAGAAAAAAATGAATGTCTCAGGAAACCCTTGTTAAATGATTATATTCGTAAACCATGATACATTAACCTGATTAGCAAGTTGAAAATATAAAAATAAATACATTTAGTGAATGTGGTGCTCAGACCAAACTATTTTGAACACCTACCTAAAGTATGACAAAATTATTATGAGTAATAATCATCAAATTAAATTAAATGTTGACCAGAAAAGAAACAAGGGCATTCAAAAATTGTAGTGGCCCTTTAGGTTGTTGGTCAGTCCAGAAGTGACCCCTTACATGGTGGTTAATGTAGTTCTTCTTTACATTTGTCATCACTTGGAGAAGTTCTCCTTAGATTTCTGGTCAGTGGGAGCAGGACCTTACATTTGTGGTCTATGAAGTGCCCCATACATTGATGATAAGGCAAGAGATCAATCACTCACTGCTCAGTACTCAAAGAAGTGCCAGCAACCTCTGACGGAACCGTTGTAGAGAAAATCTGGTGTATATTTTTGTAATTCTTAATATTATGTTTTACAGTTCCTAGGGCACAAATTAAAATATAAATAAATCAGAAAGGAAAACCACACTTTATATAATAAATATACAAAATGCAAGCAGCAACTTATCTGTGAGATATTAGCACAGTTCAAATACAATATCGTTTTTTAAAGTTGCACTAAATGAATAAACATAAAGAGTCTACAAGTGTATTATGATAATCCTGGTGAATATCACTATCATGCGCCACCTTGAAGAGTGATCCTGCATATGAACACCACCACCAAATAGCTGAAAAACTCCCTTACCAAATTACATGGACCTCTCATTACAAAAGGTCATGAGCTCTTGAGGGTCCATACCCAGCCAGGGCCTTTAGAACTTCAAAGAGTCTTCCAACTTGACTTAGAGATGGCCTGGATACATAGGTTAAAATAGTATGTTGATTATGGTTTAAATGTGGATATTGACGTAAATGCATTTATAAATAATGCCTAAACAAGATTGTATCCTTTTTCATGTCTTCTGAGTTTGTAAATTTTGATCTAAGTCTTGGTTTGCCTGATTGTGGTTATAATAGAATCATCTTGGGGATTTGGAGCCCTTTTAATTTCAATCTTTTTTTATTAAGTCTTAATAAACCTACAGTAACAAAATGTAGTAAAACAGTGTGTACACAATATACAGTGTATCTTACAGCATTTACAGTAATGAGAAGAGCATAGGTAAGATAATTTAAGGCGCAAAGTTCATATCTGCCTAGACCTGAGTAACAAGCCCTCTACTAGTCTCTCTCGTTGGCTAGAGGTACCTGCTATGTCAGGAAATGAAGGTGATCGACCTTTCTCCCCAGAAGCTTAGATGCCTCTTTCAAGTGTGCTCTTTCCTTTGCTTTTTTTGTATATTGTGACTTATCTATATCTGTAATGCAATCAGGTCCAAACATTGAGAAATGAGAAATTGTATATGAACAAAGAGGTCAGGGGTTAGGGATACAGCATATGTGAAACATAGGTAAGCTTTCCATGGGGAATAGGTGGGTGAGAGACTGAGTAGTAGATTATTAACCAGTGTCAGTTGCTAGATGGGTCTAACTTCTTGTCAAGCTGCCTGAAACATTCAGATATGTATGAGGGCAATGTGGGATATTATGAGTACTCAATGATGTGCATTTAAGGGCTTAGAAACCTGAGTGATAATTATGTGATATCCACGGTAACCATGCGGAGTGGACTTTTTGGAAACTGTAATTTCTTAGAGCATATATGATTTAGGTCAGAGATTACGTCTGAGATATTAGGGATCGTCAGCGATTTCCAATTTCTTGTTATATTTAATTTAGCTGATAAAAGTATGTGAATTGTTAGAGTTCTGATTTCTTTGGGATAGAATCTATGTTCAAATGTAGAAGTGCCAGTGTTATGTTGGGGGATATGGGTTGGGGTGGAGAATTCAGAGATCAGTTTGAAGATTTGGTTCCAGTATAAGGTAATAGATGGGAAAAAAACACAATATGTGAATCAAGGATCCTGGTATTCCGCATTGGCGCCAGCATAGTGCTGATGAAGTAGGGTACATTTTGGAAAGTTAATATGGAGTGAGGTACCATCTATGAAGCATTTTATGGTCTAATTGCCAATGGTCAGAGCAAAGTGTCGCTTTGTAGGTTTGTGCTATAGCTTTTTGCCATGTGACGTTGGGGAATGTCCTTTTCCCACTTTTCAATAGTTGTGGTTTTCTGAAAATCATAGGAGTCACTAATGATTTAATAGAATAAGGAGATGCCTTTGGTATGTTCATTTTCGTTCTGATAGAATATAAAACCTGATTGAGAAAGAGTGACTTCTGCCAGGGGTGTAGATTTTTTGAGGAGATTATATATTTGGATGAAATGATAGTATTCAGTAGAAGGGAGGTTATATTTGTGTTGGAATTCACAGAAGGGTAAGAAGTTTTAATTTTCTAGTAGGTCTTTCAAATGGTGTATACCTGCCTTTTCCCAAGATGATATGTTAATGTGAGGTATGAATATATGTAGGTGAGGTATGAATATATGTAGGTATTGAATTGGAATTAGTATATTCTGGTGCGGGTCTTTTAGTCGTAGTTCCTGGGATAGCTGGAAAAGGGGATTGTGGAATTTTATGGTCTGCTAACGAGGCCAGTAAAATAATTGGGCCCATGATTTGTTGGTACTGATTTCCCACCAGGATTTGGATTGATCTAGTAGAGATTAGTGTTGAGCGAACACGGACTGTATTATTCGTGTTCGTACCGAATAATTGGATTTTTTTTACCCGAACACGGACACTTTACTGTATGTTCGGGTAAAAATCCGTGTTCGGTCGTTTTATTTCCGGGTTTTGCATGCTTTGGCGCACTTTTCATGGCGGGCTTTCAACAGCCAATCAACAATCGTTTAACTGGTGTGCCTTAAGCCATCCCAGCCATGCCTGCAAATGTCTTAGTAGCTGTGATTGGCCGTCTGAAGCATGTGACCAAGTCTTTATAAGTTCGAGGCAGCCGCCGCAGCAGCGTCATTCTGCTGCTTAGCTAAGGGACAGAGCACACATCAATGTGCTGGCTGCTGATTAGGGAAAGATAGGCAGGAAAAAACCATTTGTGTCCGGATAGAATTGAGGGACAGGTCGGAGTGTTTAGGCAGGGCGAGTTGTAGGCATTTTAGGGATAGAGTCTGCTGAATTATAGGGTCAGTGTCTTCTACAAACTACAATCGATATTGCTGTGTGGGGGGTGGGGTGAATCTGCACTCAATCCTGATCTACGATCTCTTCTCAATCCTGTTAGGGACAGAGTCTGCTGAATTTTAGGGAAACTGTGTTCTACAAACTACAATCGATATTGCTGTGTGGTGTGGGATTGGAGATAGGCAGGTGTCAGTGATCCACATCCATTTTTCTGTGTGTGAGCTGCAGTGAACACAATCTTTTTGGGCTGCAGTGAACACAATCTTTTTGGGCTGCAGTGAACACAATCTTTTTGGGCTGCAGTGAACACAATCTTTTTGGGCTGCAGTGAACACAATCTTTTTGGGGTGCAGTGAACAAAATCTTTTTGGGGTGCAGTGAACACAATCCTTTTTGGTGTGCAGTGAACACAATCTTTGTGGGGTGCAGTGAACAAAATCCTTTGTGGGGTGCAGTGAACACAATCTTTTTGGGGTGCAGTGAACAAAATCCTTTTTGGGGTGCAGTGAACAACATCCTTTTTGGGGTGCAGTGAACACAATCTTTTTGGGGTGCAGTGAACAAAATCCTTTGTGGGGTGCAGTGAACACAATCGTTTTGGGGTGCAGTGAACACAATCTTTTTGGGGTGGAGTGAACAACATCCTTTTTGGGGTGCAGTGAACAAAATCCTTTTTGGGGTGCAGTGAACAAAATCATTTTTGGGGTGCAGTGAACACAATCTTTTTGGGGTGCAGTGAACACAATCTTTGTGGGGTGCAGTGAACACAATCTTTTTGGGGTGGAGTGAACAACATCCTTTTTGGGGTGCAGTGAACAACATCCTTTTTGGGGTGCAGTGAACACAATCTTTTTGGGGTGCAGTGAACACAATCTTTGTGGGGTACAGTGAACAGAATCTTTGTGGGGTGCAGTGAACACAATCTTTGGGGGGTACAGTGAACACAATCTTTTTGGGGTGCAGTGAACACAATCTTTGTGGGGTGCAGTGAACACAATCTTTGGGGGGTACAGTGAACACAATCTTTTTGGGGTGCAGTGAACACAATCTTTGTGGGGTGCAGTGAACACAATCTTTTTGGGGTGGAGTGAACAAAATCATTTTTGGGGTAAAAGTGAACAACATCCTTTTTGGGGTGCAGTGATCAAAATCCTTTTTGGGGTGCAGTGAACACAATCTTTTTGGGGTGCAGTGAACAAAATCCTTTGTGGGGTGCAGTGAACAGAATCTTTGTGGGGTGCAGTGAACACAATCTTTGGGGGGGTACAGTGAACACAATCTTTTTGGGGTGCAGTGAACACAATCTTTGTGGGGTACAGTGAACAGAATCTTTGTGGGGTGCAGTGAACACAATCTTTGGGGGGTACAGTGAACACAATCTTTTTGGGGTGCAGTGAACACAATCTTTGGGGGGTACAGTGAACACAATCTTTTTGGGGTGCAGTGAACACAATCTTTGTGGGGTGCAGTGAACACAATCTTTGGGGGGGTACAGTGAACACAATCTTTTTGGGGTGCAGTGAACAACATCCTTTTAGGGTGCAGTGAACACAATCTTTGTGGGGTGCAGTGAACAACATCCTTTTAGGGTGCAGTGAACACAATCTTTGTGGGGTACAGTGAACAGAATCTTTGTGGGGTGCAGTGAACACAATCTTTGGGGGGTACAGTGAACACAATCTTTGTGAGGTGCAGTGAACACAATCTTTGTGGGGTGCAGTGAACACAATCATTGTGGGGTGCAGTGAACTCAATCTTTGTGGGGTACAGTGAACACAATCTCATACTTCTGAAGATTTGAGGGTGCTGCCTGTTCCATACTCCCCCTACTCCTCATCTAGCCTTTTAGGGGTACAAACAATAGTAATTGGGGCCTAGTGTGGTTGTGTACGTGTGATATACATACACTTTTTTTGGATCATATTTTCTATTCCGCTATTTAATCAAAAACCTTTGGGGATCAGTTAAATTGGGGTGGAGTGAACAAAATCATTTTTGGGGTAAAAGTGAACAACATCCTTTTTGGGGTGCAGTGATCAAAATCCTTTTTGGGGTGCAGTGAACACAATCTTTTTGGGGTGCAGTGAACAAAATCCTTTGTGGGGTGCAGTGAACAGAATCTTTGTGGGGTGCAGTGAACACAATCTTTGGGGGGGTACAGTGAACACAATCTTTTTGGGGTGCAGTGAACACAATCTTTGTGGGGTACAGTGAACAGAATCTTTGTGGGGTGCAGTGAACACAATCTTTGGGGGGTACAGTGAACACAATCTTTTTGGGGTGCAGTGAACACAATCTTTGGGGGGTACAGTGAACACAATCTTTTTGGGGTGCAGTGAACACAATCTTTGTGGGGTGCAGTGAACACAATCTTTGGGGGGGTACAGTGAACACAATCTTTTTGGGGTGCAGTGAACAACATCCTTTTAGGGTGCAGTGAACACAATCTTTGTGGGGTGCAGTGAACAACATCCTTTTAGGGTGCAGTGAACACAATCTTTGTGGGGTACAGTGAACAGAATCTTTGTGGGGTGCAGTGAACACAATCTTTGGGGGGTACAGTGAACACAATCTTTGTGAGGTGCAGTGAACACAATCTTTGTGGGGTGCAGTGAACACAATCATTGTGGGGTGCAGTGAACTCAATCTTTGTGGGGTACAGTGAACACAATCTCATACTTCTGAAGATTTGAGGGTGCTGCCTGTTCCATACTCCCCCTACTCCTCATCTAGCCTTTTAGGGGTACAAACAATAGTAATTGGGGCCTAGTGTGGTTGTGTACGTGTGATATACATACACTTTTTTTGGATCATATTTTCTATTCCGCTATTTAATCAAAAACCTTTGGGGATCAGTTAAATTGGGGGATAGTCTGTGTTGGTACGTGTGAGAGAGATCCACCTTTCCAAGTTGTTGGGGTTCATCTCATACTTCTGAAGGTTTGAGGGTGCTGCCTGTTCCATACTCCCCCTACTCCTAGCCTTTTAGGGGTACAAACAATAGTAATTGGGGCCTAGTGTGGTTGTGTAAGTGTGATATACATACACTTTTTTTGGATCATATTTTCTATTCCGCTATTTAATCAAAAACCTTTGGGGATCAGTTAAATTGGGGGATAGTCTGTGTTGGTACGTGTGAGAGAGATCCACCTTTCCAAGTTGTTGGGGTTCATCTCATACTTCTGAAGGTTTGAGGGTGCTGCCTGTTCCATACCCCCCCTACTCCTCATCTAGCCTTTTAGGGGTACAAACAATAGTAATTGGGGCCTAGTGTGGTTGTGTACGTGTGATATACATACACTTTTTTTGGATCATATTTTCTATTCCGCTATTTAATCAAAAACCTTTGGGGATCAGTTAAATTGGGGGATAGTCTGTGTTGGTACGTGTGAGAGAGATCCACCTTTCCAAGTTGTTGGGGTTCATCTCATACTTCTGAAGGTTTGAGGGTGCTGCCTGTTCCATACTCCCCCTACTCCTCATCTAGCCTTTTAGGGGTACAAACAATAGTAATTGGGGCCCAGTGTGGTTGTGTACGTGTGATATACATACACTTTTTTTGGATCATATTTTCTATTCCGCTATTTAATCAAAAACCTTTGGGGATCAGTTAAATTGGGGGATAGTCTGTGTTGGTACGTGTGAGAGAGATCCACCTTTCCAAGTTGTTGGGGTTCATCTCATACTTCTGAAGGTTTGAGGGTGCTGCCTGTTCCATACCCCCCCTACTCCTCATCTAGCCTTTTAGGGGTACAAACAATAGTAATTGGGGCCTAGTGTGGTTGTGTACGTGTGATATACATACACTTTTTTTGGATCATATTTTCTATTCCGCTATTTAATCAAAAACCTTTGGGGATCAGTTAAATTGGGGGATAGTCTGTGTTGGTACGTGTGAGAGAGATCCACCTTTCCAAGTTGTTGGGGTTCATCTCATACTTCTGAAGGTTTGAGGGTGCTGCCTGTTCCATACTCCCCCTACTCCTCATCTAGCCTTTTAGGGGTACAAACAATAGTAATTGGGGCCCAGTGTGGTTGTGTACGTGTGATATACATACACTTTTTTTGGATCATATTTTCTATTCCGCTATTTAATCAAAAACCTTTGGGGATCAGTTAAATTGGGGGATAGTCTGTGTTGGTACGTGTGAGAGAGATCCACCTTTCCAAGTTGTTGGGGTTCATCTCATACTTCTGAAGGTTTGAGGGTGCTGCCTGTTCCATACTCCCCCTACTCCTCATCTAGCCTTTTAGGGGTACAAACAATAGTAATTGGGGCCCAGTGTGGTTGTGTACGTGTGATATACATACACTTTTTTTGGATCATATTTTCTATTCCGCTATTTAATCAAAAACCTTTGGGGATCAGTTAAATTGGGGGATAGTCTGTGTTGGTACGTGTGAGAGAGATCCACCTTTCCAAGTTGTTGGGGTTCATCTCATACTTCTGAAGGTTTGAGGGTGCTGCCTGTTCCATACCCCCCCTACTCCTCATCTAGCCTTTTAGGGGTACAAACAATAGTAATTGGGGCCTAGTGTGGTTGTGTACGTGTGATATACATACACTTTTTTTGGATCATATTTTCTATTCCGCTATTTAATCAAAAACCTTTGGGGATCAGTTAAATTGGGGGATAGTCTGTGTTGGTACGTGTGAGAGAGATCCACCTTTCCAAGTTGTTGGGGTTCATCTCATACTTCTGAAGGTTTGAGGGTGCTGCCTGTTCCATACCCCCCCTACTCCTCATCTAGCCTTTTAGGGGTACAAACAATAGTAATTGGGGCCTAGTGTGGTTGTGTACGTGTGATATACATACACTTTTTTTGGATCATATTTTCTATTCCGCTATTTAATCAAAAACCTTTGGGGATCAGTTAAATTGGGGGATAGTCTGTGTTGGTACGTGTGAGAGAGATCCACCTTTCCAAGTTGTTGGGGTTCATCTCATACTTCTGAAGGTTTGAGGGTGCTGCCTGTTCCATACTCCCCCTACTCCTCATCTAGCCTTTTAGGGGTACAAACAATAGTAATTGGGGCCCAGTGTGGTTGTGTACGTGTGATATACATACACTTTTTTTGGATCATATTTTCTATTCCGCTATTTAATCAAAAACCTTTGGGGATCAGTTAAATTGGGGGATAGTCTGTGTTGGTACGTGTGAGAGAGATCCACCTTTCCAAGTTGTTGGGGTTCATCTCATACTTCTGAAGGTTTGAGGGTGCTGCCTGTTCCATACTCCCCCTACTCCTCATCTAGCCTTTTAGGGGTACAAACAATAGTAATTGGGGCCCAGTGTGGTTGTGTACGTGTGATATACATACACTTTTTTTGGATCATATTTTCTATTCCGCTATTTAATCAAAAACCTTTGGGGATCAGTTAAATTGGGGGATAGTCTGTGTTGGTACGTGTGAGAGAGATCCACCTTTCCAAGTTGTTGGGGTTCATCTCATACTTCTGAAGGTTTGAGGGTGCTGCCTGTTCCATACCCCCCCTACTCCTCATCTAGCCTTTTAGGGGTACAAACAATAGTAATTGGGGCCTAGTGTGGTTGTGTACGTGTGATATACATACACTTTTTTTGGATCATATTTTCTATTCCGCTATTTAATCAAAAACCTTTGGGGATCAGTTAAATTGGGGGATAGTCTGTGTTGGTACGTGTGAGAGAGATCCACCTTTCCAAGTTGTTGGGGTTCATCTCATACTTCTGAAGGTTTGAGGGTGCTGCCTGTTCCATACCCCCCCTACTCCTCATCTAGCCTTTTAGGGGTACAAACAATAGTAATTGGGGCCTAGTGTGGTTGTGTACGTGTGATATACATACACTTTTTTTGGATCATATTTTCTATTCCGCTATTTAATCAAAAACCTTTGGGGATCAGTTAAATTGGGGGATAGTCTGTGTTGGTACGTGTGAGAGAGATCCACCTTTCCAAGTTTTTGGGGTTCATCTCATACTTCTGAAGATTTGAGGGTGCTGCCTGTTCCATACCCCCCCTACTCCTCATCTAGCCTTTTAGGGGTACAAACAATAGTAATTGGGGCCTAGTGTGGTTGTGTACGTGTGATATACATACACTTTTTTTGGATCATATTTTCTATTCCGCTATTTAATCAAAAACCTTTGGGGATCAGTTAAATTGGGGGATAGTCTGTGTTGGTACGTGTGAGAGAGATCCACCTTTCCAAGTTGTTGGGGTTCATCTCATACTTCTGAAGGTTTGAGGGTGCTGCCTGTTCCATACCCCCCCTACTCCTCATCTAGCCTTTTAGGGGTACAAACAATAGTAATTGGGGCCTAGTGTGGTTGTGTACGTGTGATATACATACACTTTTTTTGGATCATATTTTCTATTCCGCTATTTAATCAAAAACCTTTGGGGATCAGTTAAATTGGGGGATAGTCTGTGTTGGTACGTGTGAGAGAGATCCACCTTTCCAAGTTGTTGGGGTTCATCTCATACTTCTGAAGGTTTGAGGGTGCTGCCTGTTCCATACTCCCCCTACTCCTCATCTAGCCTTTTAGGGGTACAAACAATAGTAATTGGGGCCTAGTGTGGTTGTGTACGTGTGATATACATACACTTTTTTTGGATCATATTTTCTATTCCGCTATTTAATCAAAAACCTTTGGGGATCAGTTAAATTGGGGGATAGTCTGTGTTGGTACGTGTGAGAGAGATCCACCTTTCCAAGTTGTTGGGGTTCATCTCATACTTCTGAAGGTTTGAGGGTGCTGCCTGTTCCATACCCCCCCTACTCCTCATCTAGCCTTTTAGGGGTACAAACAATAGTAATTGGGGCCTAGTGTGGTTGTGTACGTGTGATATACATACACTTTTTTTGGATCATATTTTCTATTCCGCTATTTAATCAAAAACCTTTGGGGATCAGTTAAATTGGGGGATAGTCTGTGTTGGTACGTGTGAGAGAGATCCACCTTTCCAAGTTTTTGGGGTTCATCTCATACTTCTGAAGATTTGAGGGTGCTGCCTGTTCCATACCCCCCCTACTCCTCATCTAGCCTTTTAGGGGTACAAACAATAGTAATTGGGGCCTAGTGTGGTTGTGTACGTGTGATATACATACACTTTTTTTGGATCATATTTTCTATTCCGCTATTTAATCAAAAACCTTTGGGGATCAGTTAAATTGGGGGATAGTCTGTGTTGGTACGTGTGAGAGAGATCCACCTTTCCAAGTTGTTGGGGTTCATCTCATACTTCTGAAGGTTTGAGGGTGCTGCCTGTTCCATACCCCCCCTACTCCTCATCTAGCCTTTTAGGGGTACAAACAATAGTAATTGGGGCCTAGTGTGGTTGTGTACGTGTGATATACATACACTTTTTTTGGATCATATTTTCTATTCCGCTATTTAATCAAAAACCTTTGGGGATCAGTTAAATTGGGGGATAGTCTGTGTTGGTACGTGTGAGAGAGATCCACCTTTCCAAGTTGTTGGGGTTCATCTCATACTTCTGAAGGTTTGAGGGTGCTGCCTGTTCCATACTCCCCCTACTCCTCATCTAGCCTTTTAGGGGTACAAACAATAGTAATTGGGGCCTAGTGTGGTTGTGTACGTGTGATATACATACACTTTTTTTGGATCATATTTTCTATTCCGCTATTTAATCAAAAACCTTTGGGGATCAGTTAAATTGGGGGATAGTCTGTGTTGGTACGTGTGAGAGAGATCCACCTTTCCAAGTTGTTGGGGTTCATCTCATACTTCTGAAGGTTTGAGGGTGCTGCCTGTTCCATACCCCCCCTACTCCTAGCCTTTTAGGGGTACAAACAATAGTAATTGGGGCCTAGTGTGGTTGTGTACGTGTGATATACATACACTTTTTTTGGATCATATTTTCTATTCCGCTATTTAATCAAAAACCTTTGGGGATCAGTTAAATTGGGGGATAGTCTGTGTTGGTACGTGTGAGAGAGATCCACCTTTCCAAGTTGTTGGGGTTCATCTCATACTTCTGAAGGTTTGAGGGTGCTGCCTGTTCCATACCCCCCCTACTCCTCATCTAGCCTTTTAGGGGTACAAACAATAGTAATTGGGGCCTAGTGTGGTTGTGTACGTGTGATATACATACACTTTTTTTGGATCATATTTTCTATTCCGCTATTTAATCAAAAACCTTTGGGGATCAGTTAAATTGGGGGATAGTCTGTGTTGGTACGTGTGAGAGAGATCCACCTTTCCAAGTTGTTGGGGTTCATCTCATACTTCTGAAGGTTTGAGGGTGCTGCCTGTTCCATACTCCCCCTACTCCTCATCTAGCCTTTTAGGGGTACAAACAATAGTAATTGGGGCCCAGTGTGGTTGTGTACGTGTGATATACATACACTTTTTTTGGATCATATTTTCTATTCCGCTATTTAATCAAAAACCTTTGGGGATCAGTTAAATTGGGGGATAGTCTGTGTTGGTACGTGTGAGAGAGATCCACCTTTCCAAGTTGTTGGGGTTCATCTCATACTTCTGAAGGTTTGAGGGTGCTGCCTGTTCCATACTCCCCCTACTCCTAGCCTTTTAGGGGTACAAACAATAGTAATTGGGGCCTAGTGTGGTTGTGTACGTGTGATATACATACACTTTTTTTGGATCATATTTTCTATTCCGCTATTTAATCAAAAACCTTTGGGGATCAGTTAAATTGGGGGATAGTCTGTGTTGGTACGTGTGAGAGACATCCACCTTTCCAAGTTGTTGGGGTTCATCTCATACTTCTGAAGGTTTGAGGGTGCTGCCTGTTCCATACCCCCCCTACTCCTCATCTAGCCTTTTAGGGGTACAAACAATAGTAATTGGGGCCTAGTGTGGTTGTGTACGTGTGATATACATACACTTTTTTTGGATCATATTTTCTATTCCGCTATTTAATCAAAAACCTTTGGGGATCAGTTAAATTGGGGGATAGTCTGTGTTGGTACGTGTGAGAGAGATCCACCTTTCCAAGTTGTTGGGGTTCATCTCATACTTCTGAAGGTTTGAGGGTGCTGCCTGTTCCATACTCCCCCTACTCCTCATCTAGCCTTTTAGGGGTACAAACAATAGTAATTGGGGCCTAGTGTGGTTGTGTACGTGTGATATACATACACTTTTTTTGGATCATATTTTCTATTCCGCTATTTAATCAAAAACCTTTGGGGATCAGTTAAATTGGGGGATAGTCTGTGTTGGTACGTGTGAGAGAGATCCACCTTTCCAAGTTGTTGGGGTTCATCTCATACTTCTGAAGGTTTGAGGGTGCTGCCTGTTCCATACTCCCCCTACTCCTCATCTAGCCTTTTAGGGGTACAAACAATAGTAATTGGGGCCTAGTGTGGTTGTGTACGTGTGATATACATACACTTTTTTTGGATCATATTTTCTATTCCGCTATTTAATCAAAAACCTTTGGGGATCAGTTAAATTGGGGGATAGTCTGTGTTGGTACGTGTGAGAGAGATCCACCTTTCCAAGTTGTTGGGGTTCATCTCATACTTCTGAAGGTTTGAGGGTGCTGCCTGTTCCATACTCCCCCTACTCCTCATCTAGCCTTTTAGGGGTACAAACAATAGTAATTGGGGCCTAGTGTGGTTGTGTACGTGTGATATACATACACTTTTTTTGGATCATATTTTCTATTCCGCTATTTAATCAAAAACCTTTGGGGATCAGTTAAATTGGGGGATAGTCTGTGTTGGTACGTGTGAGAGAGATCCACCTTTCCAAGTTGTTGGGGTTCATCTCATACTTCTGAAGGTTTGAGGGTGCTGCCTGTTCCATAACCCCCCTACTCCTCATCTAGCCTTTTAGGGGTACAAACAATAGTAATTGGGGCCTAGTGTGGTTGTGTACGTGTGATATACATACACTTTTTTTGGATCATATTTTCTATTCCGCTATTTAATCAAAAACCTTTGGGGATCAGTTAAATTGGGGGATAGTCTGTGTTGGTACGTGTGAGAGAGATCCACCTTTCCAAGTTTTTGGGGTTCATCTCATACTTCTGAAGATTTGAGGGTGCTGCCTGTTCCATACTCCTCCTCCTACTGCTCAACCATCCTTTTAGGGTTACAAACAATAGTAGTTGGGGCCTAGTGTGGTGGTGTACGTGCGAGATACATACACTTTCTTTTTGATCATATTTTCTATTCCGCTATTCAATTAAAACCTTTGGGGATCAATTCAATTGCGAGATAGTCTGTGTCGGTACGTGTGAGATCCACCTTTCCAAGTTGTTGGGGTTCATCTCATACTTCTGAAGATTTGAGGGTGCTGCCTGTTCCATACTCCTGCTCCTACTGCTCAACCATCCTTTTAGGGGTACAAACAATAGTAATTGGGGCCTAGTGTGGTTGTGTACGTGCGAGATACATACACTTTTTTTGATCATATTTCCTATTCCGCTATTCAATAAAAACCTTTGAGGATCAATTGAATTGCGGGATAGTCTGTGTCGGTACGTGTGAGATCCACCTTTCCAAGTTTTTGGGGTTCATCTCATACTTCTGAAGATTTGAGGGTGCTGTCTGTTCCATACTCCTCCTACTCCTCATCCATCCTTTTAGGGGTAGAAACAATAGTAATTGGGGCCTAGTGTGGTTTTGTACGTGCGAGATACATACACTTTTTTGGATCATATTTCCTATTCCGCTATTCAATAAAAACCTTTCTAGGGCAAGATCTTAAATTACAGAAATATGAGGAGACCGTCAAATAAGGGCCGTGGCCTGGGTCGTGGTGCTGCTGGTAGAGCTCCTGTTGCAAGGAGAGGACGTGGTCGATCTGTGCCAGCTACACGCACAAGTGAAACACCTTCCTCAAGTGTGAGTAGGCGACAGAACCTGCATCAGTATTTGGTAGGGCATCAAACGCCCCTAGAAGTGATGAGGCCAGAACAAGTTGAGGCGATAGTAGATTGGTTTGCTGCTGACAGTGCCTCCAGTTCCTTCACATTGTCTCCCACCCAGTCTACTGCAGAAAGGTCAGAGTTGGCACCTGCAGCCAATGTCCAACCGTCTTTCACCTCACCCCCTTGCAAATCAGGCCAGCAGTCTGAGCCCCAAGCCATACAGCAGTCTCTTATTCTTTTTGAGGACTCTGTCAGCAGGGTTTCCCAGGGCCATCCACCTAGCCCTGCCCCAGAAGTGGAAGAGATTGAGTGCAGCGATGCCCAACCACTTATTTCTCAAGATGAGTACATGCAAGGATCATCGCAGCACGTCTCCGATGATGACGAAACGCAGGTGCCAACTGCTGCGGCGTTCAGCATTGTGGAGACCGACAAGGAGGGCAGGGGTGAAGACTGGGTGGAAGATGATGTGGAGGACGATGAGGTCCTCGACTCCACATGGAATGAACGTCATGCAGGTGACCTGAGTAGTTTGGAGGAAGAGGCGGTGGTCGCACAGAGCCACCAGCACAGCAGAAGAGGGAGCAGGGTGCAGAAGCGGAGCGGCCGTGCCCTAGACACTACGCCCGCTACTGCCCAACGCAGCAAGGGAACGAGCGCACCAAAGTCAGCTCAAAGGAGTTCTCTAGCGTGGAAGTTCTTTAGAAAATGTGCTGATGACAGGACACGAGTGGTTTGCACCCTGTGCAATCAGAGCTTGAAGCGAGGCATAAACCTTCTCAACCTGAGCACAACCTGCATGATCAGGCATCTAAGTGCAAAGCACGAGCTGCAGTGGAGTACACACCTTCAAAACCAAGAAACGTCTCTGGCTCATCCTGCTTCCTCTTCTGCTGCAGTCTCGGCCGCTCCAGCCACATCTGTAGTGATACCGGCACCTGCCACCCCGCAAACAGACGATCTGTCAGCAACACCACCACCTGGGTCACCAACAACCATCTCCACAATGTCCCGTGGAAGCGTTCAGCTTTCCATCTCCCAAACACTTGAGAGGAAGAGGAAGTACCCCCCTACCCACCCGCGATCCCTGGCCCTGAATGCCAGCATTTCAAAATTATTGGCCTTTGAAATGCTGTCATTCCGTCTGGTGGAGACGCACAGTTTTAAAAACCTTATGTCGGTGGCTGTCCCACAGTACGTCGTGCCCAGCCGCCACTACTTTTCCAGGCAAGCCATCCCTTCCCTGCACAACCAAGTGGGGGAAAATATCAGGTGTGCACTGCGCAACGCCATCTGTGCCAAGGTCCACCTAACTACGGATACGTGGACCAGTAAGCACGGTCAGGGGCGTTATATCTCCCTAACGGCACACTGGGTAAATGCAGTGGCGGATGGGCCTGAGGCGGATAGCAATTTGGCGCATGTCCTTCCACCACCGAGGATTGCAGGGCGCTTCAGTTTGCCTCCTGTTCCTAACTCCTCCTACTCCGCTTCCTCATCCTCTACCGCCTCCTCATCCGGACAGCGTAACACCTTCACCACCAACTTCAGCACGGCCAGGGGTAAACGACAGCAGGCAGTTTTACAACTTGCCTGTTTGGGGGACAAACCACACACCGCGCAGGAGTTGTGGAGGAGCATGGAACAGCAGACAAATGAGTGGTTGCTGCCAGCGAGCCTCAAGCCCGGCCTGGTGGTGTGCGATAACGGGCGAAATCTCATAGCAGCTCTGGGCCTAGCCGGTTTGACGCACATCCCTTGCCTGGCGCATGTGCTGAATTTGGTGGTGCAGAGGTTCCTTAAAAACTACCCCGATATGTCAGAGCTGCTGCAGAAAGTGCGGGCCGTTTGTGCGCACTTTCGGCGTTCTCACCCTGCTGCTGCTCGCCTGGCAGCGCTGCAGCGTAACTTCGGCCTTCCCGCTCACCGCCTCATATGTGACGTGCCCACAAGGTGGAACTCCACCTTGCACATGCTGGAAAGACTGTGCGAGCAGCAGCAGGCCATAGTGGAGTTTCAGCTGCAGCACGCACGCGTGAGTCGCTCTGCGGAACAGCACCACTTCACCACCAATAACTGGGCCTCCATGCGAGACCTGTGTGCCTTGTTGCGCTGTTTTGAGTACTCCACCAACATGGCCAGTGGCAATGACGCCGTTCTCAGCTTAACTATCCCACTTCTATGCCTCCTTGAAAAAACAATTCGGGCGATGATGGAAGAGGATGTGGCACAGGATGAGGAGGAGGAGGAGGATGAAGAGGTAACATTTCCAAGGCTTTCAGGGCAGTCATTCGCAAGGGGCTCCGAGGGTGGGTTCCTGCACACGCAAACGCCAGGGACGCAATTGTCCAGCAGGGGCACAGTTCTGGAGGATGAGGAGGATGAGGAGGAGGAGGAGCTGGAGGAGGAGATGGAACCATGTTCACAGCAGGGTGGCACCCAGGCCAGCTCATGGCCATCACTGGTGCGTGGCTGGGGGGATACAGAGGACACGGACGATACACCTCCCACAGAGGACAGCCTTTCGTTGCCTCTGGGCAGCCTGGCACACATGAGCGATTACATGCTGCAGTGTCTCCACAACGACCGCCGAGTTGCCCACATTCTAACTTGTGCTGATTACTGGGTGGCCACGCTGCTGGATCCCCGTTACAAGGACAACGTACCGTCCTTAATTCACTCACTGGAGCGCGATCGCAAGATGCGCGAGTACAAGCGCACGCTGGTAGACGCCATGCTGCTGGCATTCCCATCTGACAGCGGGGCCACAGTGGAAGCACAAGGCAAAGGAGGAGGAGGAGGAGGTCGCCAACGCAACCAGGGCACCGCCAGCACCTCAGAAGGCAGGGTTAGCATGGCCGAAATGTGGAAAAGCTTTGTCAGCACGCCACAACAAACAGCAGCACCAGCAGCTCAGATGGAACGTCTTAGCAGGAGGCAGCATTTTACCAACATGGTGGAGCAGTATGTGTGCACATGCCTACATGTAGTGAATGACGGGTCTGCCCCCTTCAACTTCTGGGTCTCCAAATTGGGCACATGGCCTGAGCTTGCCCTTTACGCCTTGGAGGTGCTGGCGTGCCCTGCAGCCAGTGTATTATCTGAACGGGTATTTAGCACGGCTGGGGGCGTTATAACAGACAAGCGCAGCCGCCTGTCCAGAGACAATGTGGACAAGCTCACGTTCATTAAAATGAACCAGGCATGGATCCCACGGGACTTTTCCGTACCTTATGCAGAATAGCAATGGATACCGACCTTACCCACCCATTGTTCCATTTTTGCTCTTTCTCACTCTTTTGGGGTGTACCCTCATTTAAAATTTTTGAAAAGAAGCAGTGTTGGCTACCTCGTCCTCCTCCTCAGGGCCAGATTAATGTAGGGGCTATTGGAGCTGCAGCTCCAGGCCCCTACCTTTTATATAGGCCCCGGGTTGGCCATATTCACTGTTACCGCTCTTCTGTCACTTGTAAACACAGAAGTCTGGCTTCTATGCTCGCTTCCCCAGGCAGCACCCTCAGAACCTCCCCACACAGCGTGAAGGCCGGACAAGGAGGGACAGTTGGCGATGCATGGATGTGTTTATGGGCTTCAGAGACAGCATCCCATGTTGAATTAGGCATGCATGGCTGCACCCTTCCTCCTCTGGGTGCATGGCAAGGCACGGCCCTTAAGGCCCTTCAAAATCCTCAGCACCAAGCCCATGATGCTGTTAATCCGGCCCTGGTCCTCCTCCTCCGCCGCTTCCACCTACACCGCCCATAGGTGTGCGCAGCCTATTGCATTAAGGTGTGCACCCCAAAGTTGAAATACACATGCATGTGTTTGCCAGCAGGGAGAGTAATGTATCGGGGCCATGTACCTGTAGGCAAGGAGAAATAGAGCAGAGCAGGTCCCAGGGAGATCTTTCCCATCTCCTCACTGGCAATGCTATGTGCCCTAGGTGATTAGGGTGTGCCCAGGCACACCCAGCACACCCTGTGCGCACGCCTATGTCACCGCCACATCCACCACCACCTCAACCTCCCTCCTACTCCATATGGGCCTCGTCCTTCAGAGATGAAGAAGAACATTGTTTTATTTTTCTGTTTTTTTTTGTTGTTTTAAGTTATTTCCCTATCCACATTTGTTTGCAGAGCACTTGCCATGCTCTTAATTACGTTTTGCTGCCATTTGCAGCACTCTAGCCCTTTCCTTTGGTGTTTTAGAGCCATTTTAGTGCCTTAAAGTTCGGGTCCCCATTGACTTCAATGGGGTTCGGTGTCCGGGAAAAGTTCGGTAAAAGTCCGGGACACGGACCCGGACTTTTTTTTAAAGTTCGGCCGAACCCGTCGAACACGGACATCTAGGTGTCCGCTCAACCCTAGTAGAGATGCTAAATAATAATGGAAAATTTGCGAGATGGATAGGCCTCCCACCAAGGTGTGCTTAGTTAAGATACAAGAAGCAGTTCTTGGTTTCTTTCCTTTCCATATAAATTTTGTGAGTAGGGCTTGTATTTTGGTGAAAAAGGTGTGGGGAATAGGGATGGGAATGGCACGAAAGAGGTAGAGTAGTTTAGGGAGGATTATCATCTTGAAGGCTGCTATTCTGCCAATCTTCGATAATTCTGTAATTTTCAATTTGGTTAGTTTTTTAGGGAGATTATCCAAAAAGGGTTTATAGTTTAGGGCGAAAAGTTTTGCAGATGTTGAAGGAATGAGGACGCCTAGGTATTTGATATGGAGGGATGTCCACTGGTATGACACGTTGGATTGTATTTTGTGTTGGAGATGGGGGGGAATATTTAGGCCTAAGATTTGCGATTTTGTATTATTGATTTTATAGTACGAGATATTCCCAAATTGTGCCAAGAGTGTTTTAACTTCTAAGATGGATTTGAGTGGGTTTGATAAGGTGAATATCACATCGTCTGTATATAGGCCTATCTTGTTATCTATGGGACCTATTCTGATTCCTGTGATATTTGGGGAGAGTCTGACCGAGTGTGCTAGGGGTTCCATCGCAAGAGTGAATATTAGTGGTGATAATAGGCACCCTTGCCTCATGCCATTTGTAATATCAAATGCTGTTGATAGCATTCGGTATATATAGACCTCGGCAGAGGAGTGTGTGTATAGTGCCATAATGGCAGCCAGGATGGGGCCTTGAAGGCCACATTTTTGTAGAGCAGCTTTGAGATACCCCCAGTGCACTTTGGTAAATGCCTTTCCAGCATCTAAGGCCAGATATAGAGCCAGAATGTTGTGATTTTCAATATGTTTGAGGACATGAAGCATACGCCTAGTGGCATCTGGTGCCTGACGTCCCTTCACAAATCCTACTTGATCAGGATATAACAGTGAGAGTAGTAAGAGCTAGTGCCTTTGCGAAAATTTTCAACTCTGAGTTTGAGAGTGAAATCAGTCTATAATTACATAGAAGGGAAGAATCTTTGTCTGGTTTGGGGATTGTTACTATCCCTGCTTGAAGCATCTCTTTTGGGAATTGTTTCCCATCTAGAACTGCATTGAAAATAGTTGTTAGGTGTAAGATTCTGGTACCTTTGGTACCCTTATTTACCATTTTCCTTTCAAAACATTGCGTCCCACCTTTCTAGTTAGGTGGAACGCATACACCTTTAAGACGGATGACGTCATCGCTGAGCGCCGCTGAGCGGCTATTTCAATCGCCAGCATTCTCTCTCACGTTCGTTCAATGTGTGTCTACATGCTCACAAGCCTTGTCTTGCTGTCAGAACCTCCAGCTATTTGCCTTTACCTGGAACAGACCGGAACCTCGCAACTGATCCCGTATCTCGCTACCGGATCACTCCCTCACTACTGGACCCCTCTACTTACTAAACCTTACTAGTGATAAGTACCCCACAGGGGAATCCTCCATAACTAACTTACACTATCATCTTCTGCACATTAAGGACTGTTACTATCTATGCATACTAATTCTACCATCTGCACTGTTACATAGATTGCTAGCTCTTGAGTCTACTACCATCTATCCTTGCACTGGGTTAGTCTATCCTGTCTATGTCATCTGCTGTCCTTACCACCTGTTACCATACATGATTACTAACCTATCTGCATTCTACCTATTACCATCTACTACTCTCCTGAACATTATTATCAAGTGCTTACCATTACTGTCACTGCTCACACCTGTCCCTTCAGCACATCACCTCCATACTATCATATACATCCTATCACTCCAGGAACATCTTATTGAGTGTGTGTATATCTGTATGCTGAAGCAGACAGGCCCACAGTGATGAGTCTGGAGAGTTGGATCTGGTATTCCAACACCTCTCTACATGACTACTGAGTGGAGATTCTGCAGCTGAAAATCCAGCTTACAATAAAAACGCAGGAGCGTTACATTAGGTGGGGCGCAAGATTGTTTGCAAGTTTTTTGTAGTAGTCATTGGGAAATCCATCAATGCCAGAGGCTTTGGATTGGGGAAGTCCATTGATGACCTTCTGGATTTAAAATGATGTAAAGGGTCGGGAAATGTGTAGTCTTTGTTCAGAGGACAAAGCTGGTAGTGAAAGGTTGTAGAGGAAGTTGTTGATTTGTTTGTCTGTTGGTTGAGGGGTGTCTAAGTAATTCTGGAGATTGTGTAAGGCAGAATAGAAGTTCTTAAAGATTTCAACTATGTGGCCAGGGTTGTTGATTTTTGCACCAGTTTTGGGGCATTTGAGAAAGGGTATTTTGGTAGCCACTGTTTTACGCTTTATGCATTTAGCTAAATAGGCTCCAGATTTGTTGCTGAGGGCATATCTATCAGCTTTAAAGTATTTTACAGATTTCTCATGGTCATACAGTAGCAGCACTCTTAGGTCTTTGCGGAGCCTAAGGAGTATGCTAGAGTTTTCAGAGGAAGGGTCCCGCTTGTTGGCCTCTTCAATTTCTCATATCATTTGGTGAGATTATCAAACTGTTGAGATCTGCGTTTCTTCTCCGTAGCACCTAATTTTATTAATATACCCCTAATAAATGCCTTATGGGCTGACCAGAGTGTGAATTTGTTTATATTGTTTGTATCATTAAGGTCAAAATAGGATTTTAGATTTTTTTCAAGCATTTGACTGGTCTGGGTTAAATAAAAGAAATCTGTTAAGTCTCCAAAGGGCAAACTTTTTAGAGGATCCTGAGTTGGTCATTTGGATTGTGATGGGGGCGTGATCTGACCAAGTGATGGTTTCAATAAATGAAGAGGCCACAATTAGGACAGTTCAACGATCTACAACAAAAATATTGATTCTTAAATATGACCTGTGAGTAGTGGAGAAGAACGATTAATCCTTTTTTTCTGCATGGAGGCATCTCCAGACGTCAAACAGACCATTTCTATAAAAAAAAGATATTTAGACATGTTAAGGGTCTCCTTGATTTTACATGGTGTCAATAGAGGGGTCTGCAACTGCATTAAAGTCTCCAACAATCACTAGGTGTCCGTGGCGACATTCAGAAATTCTTTTAAGGAGCTTGTTTAAAAAAAATGGTCTGTTTCACGTTGGGAAACATTAACATTAACCAATGTGTACGCTACACCATCAATATCACATACTAAAACTATAAATCTACCCTTATCAAGTAAAGATGTTTTCAGTTGGAATTAAAGTGAGTCGTTGATAGCAACCAAAATGCCTGCTTTTTTCTTTTCCACATTTGCCAGAAAAATATGAGGGAACTGCTGTAATGAAAATTTCAGAGGGGAGTGTTTGAGAAAATGGGTCTCTTGTAGAAAAACAATGTTTCCATGGAGGGAGAGAATTTCTTTTTGTAATGCCCTTCTTTTGTGTGGGCTATTAAGGCCTTTCACATTAAATGAGATAAACGTAGGACCCATGGCAATGGAATGTATGTGTTATAGTTGCTTGACTAGACAGGTGGAGTAAACACTGGTTATCTAATTTGATCTCTTATATTCAAGGATAGAAAAGTGAGGGTGTGGTCCCCAGATGTGTGACGGTTATCATGATGAGCAGCTGCATATAGAGTGGGTGTAGGAAACAAATGCCATATCCAAAGGATGAGAAGAAGGTTAAGGCAACTCTTGATAGGGAAAATAAAGAAAAAAATAAATCTAAAAAATAGCTCACAACAAAAACTGAGCTCCATGGACAGTAAAGACAAAGGAACTCTTACTGCAATATTGGAGGGGGGGGGGGTTACAAAGGGGTATTGTAGAAAACCCCTTTAATTTCTACCGTATGGGTTGGACAATTTGCCCTGGTGAAAATGAGCCAGCAGTGTAAGCCATTAGAGGTGTGTGGGGTGGAGTGAAAGCTTTAGATAGGCTCCGGTTTGGATTAGGATCATTCCATAGGAAGTGTGAAGTTCTTTCAGGAACTGGATCCCCTTGTGTAACGTTCATGCGTTTTTGTTAGTGGATGGATTTACAGCTGCAGAGTTATTACACTCAGTAGCCTTGTAGAGAATCTGTTGAACAAACATATCCAACTCTCAGGACTTCATCACCGTGTACAGCCTGTTATATACCATATATATTAATAGATGTTTAGTGGAGGGATAGAATATATGAGGATATATAGATGAGAGACAGGCTATTATATGGTGAGCACTAGAAGTAGTAATAGGAGAGTTGTAGGTGATGGTGAAGCAGATAGGTTCTGATGTCAAGTATAGTGCAGATGGTAAGAGGACACAGATGGAGTATACTTAGACAGAGTAACCTAGTGCAAGGATAGTTGAAGGTAGTCCCAAGAGCTAACAGTCTATGCAGATGATAGTAAATAGATAGATACAGATAGTCTTGGTAATTGCAGTAGATGACAGTAGGAGATTGGTTAGTAAGAATCCCCTGCGGGGTACTTATCACTTAGAAAGGTTTAGTAGTAACAGTGTCCATTGGAGAAGGGTGATCCCGTAGCGAGATACGGATCACCAGCGAGGTTTCCGGCTTCAGCGAGGGAGAATGTCAGCAGCTCCGACTTCACAGGAAGAGGTGCGGTGAGCATGTGGTTTGAACGAGCGATGAGTGGAAGCAAACCGGCGATTGAAATAGCCGCTCATAGCGGCGCTCGGCAATGATGTCATCCGGTCTTAAAGGTATATGCGTCTCTTGTTATACAAGATGGGACGCAATTAGCAGAGGAGAAATATGGAGACAAGGGTACCAGAGGTACCAGAACATTACACCTTGTCAAGTGAGTGGACCATGAATTTCTTGCCCCGGTGTATGATGACCAGTTTGGGGGGCCATCCCCACTGGAAGGTGATCTTGTGGTTGTGAAGGGCCTTCGTTAAGGTGAAGGATTGTCGTCTGGTGTTGAGAGTGGCAGCTGGGAGGTCCGCGTAAAGTGCTATACCATGGAATTTTTCGGAAATAGTTGGGTTGTTACAGGCCGCCACCATAGCCTTGTCTTTGGTTATATAAAAGTATATCCGTGCAAGGACAACTTGAGGTAAAGCATCGGGTAAATATGAGGGCTTAGGAATTCTATGCGCTCTATCAAGAAACTCCATAGCCGATGCTGATGGTAGCAGTTCAGACAGTAATTGGAGTAAGTAATTTTGTAGTAATGGATGTGTTCTTGTTTCAGGTATGCCGCGAAATGTAATATTGTTACGGCGTGAGGGATCTTCAAGATATGCCAATTTGGCCGACATTCGTTTGAGTTCCTGGTCGTGGTCATTAAGGGCATCTATAACATCATTATGTGCATCGCAGATGTTGCCAATTTTACTTTCGGCATGTGACATTCTGATTGAGAGATCCTTGACAGCCGTGGTGACATTAGTAAGCATGGCTGACATATCTAAGTGCAGGGATTTTTTAAGGGATAAGAGCATTTCCTTGAGGTCTGCTATGGTGGCAGGTTGAGAGGAAGAGGGGTAGTCCTCTAATGGTTTCATTATCTGTGAGACAGCCTGGACTCTGAGTGAGGGCTGAACACTACCATTCTCCTCATCTTGCCTAGATTTTTTTTGTTTAGCAGGGCTGCGGGTTGTATGGGATTCAGGAGGTGAGGACTGTGTTGAGAGAGCACCGTCAGTGGGATGAGTCATAGCTGCTTGTCTGTTCTCTACTCCTGAAGAGGTCCCGTACGCCTCATGGGTGAAGAAGCTGCCGCCGCCATGTTGGTGAGGCCTTTCTCCCACTGGTGGATAGAAGTCCATCAGCTTCTGTGGACCGGATCGAGCGCTCTGCTGTTTTGACATGGTCTGCAGATGTCAAGGGAGTCTGCTGTGTCGGTGCTGTGGTGAAGGGGTCACTCCTGTCGCTTAGGGTCGTTGCTTTCCGAGCCTCTGTGCCAGAGCTCACTCACACTGCCTATATTCAGTCCCGTGGCTGGCCACGCCCCCTTGAAGTCCTGTCTTATTTTACAATATCTTGTGCCAATTGGCACAATTTGATCTTAACGAGAACTATTAATAGTATTTTTTGGGGCCACAAATATTTTTTGTGGTTATGGTATTATTTTTTTTTAGGGTTATACGAATTTAGCTCACTAGATGCCACTCTTAAATTTTCAATGATGTAACACCATTGATGCAATATTTCTAGTTCCTGCTGTTTTGGTTTGTGTAGAGAATATTTTTAAATAATTTTGATTTTCATCTGGGAGCTGCAGTAATGTGACCTTATTGGTCCAATTGAGGTGCCTTGCATGTTTTGACCGTAGTGCGAATTAATAACAATTTTTCGTAAATATGGAAGTAATTTTGGACCTTTATGTTTTTAGTCCACTAGATATCACTGTTCATTATTCAATTTTGTGACACCACTAAGACAATATTTCTAATTCCTGCCATTTGTGTTTTTGTGTAGATTAGATATATTTTCTTTTTTTAGCTTATTAATAGGAGCCTTAGGAGGCAGTGTTAATGTGACCTTATTGGTCTAATTGTGGTGCTTCCTGTGAGTAGAGAGGTTTTAACTGTGGATTGTTAAAATTATATTAGGGGTTGAAAAATTCTGACCTCCTTCCAACAACTGAAAGTGAGGCTCGGTTGTGATTTAGTAAGATATATGGGTTTGCTGTGGTGATTCGATGCTCAGATCTAGGTATGATCCGTTTGTAAGTTATATTAAGCGGTGACTCAACACGCCGCCCGTGCCCCTGTTTGACAACGTATGACAAAACGAGTAGGACAGAGTGACGTGCTGACGTCACCAATACCCTTGAGTCCTAGAAGGACAGGTTTTTACGTGTGTGCCGGCCTACGCATGCAATTTTAGATGCTTTATTTACATCTACAATGTAAGTGCAACTTTATTTTTATTTGTGCAATAAAATTTAGGAATTTACACTATGTGGAGCCTTTTATATTTTGGGGAACATCTATGACACCATACTGAGGAGAGTTGTGAGTCAAGTTGGGGGACCCTTTGAAGTTCTAAAGGCCCTGGCTGGGTATGGAGCCACAAGCGCTCCTGACCTTTTGTAATGAGAGGTCCATGTAATTTGGTAAGGGAGGTTTTCAGCTATTTGGTGGTGGCGTTCACACACAGTATCACTCTTCAAGGTGGTGGAAGATAGTGATACTCACCAGCAGGGCTTTTCTTCTCATAAAATAGGTGAAGGAACTCAATTACGACCCCCCAAAACCTTCTTTCCCACCTACAAACAGCTTTCTTCCACAGATGCACATCACACTTTCACCCTTCTTCTTCTCTAATACCTCCCCACACACTGTAAGTGTCTCTGCCTCTCTCACGTTCAGGGAGATCATCCACTGGGGGTGTCAGCAAACACAACGGCACCCTGGGCACCTGCATCTCCTTTGTCCCCATTTTGCACTCAGTGGGAGCCACTCAGGAGATCAGATCTGTGGGAGCCGTTGGGAGACAAACTGCCACTAGTAAAAACAGAAGCCTGACTTGTGTTTACAGGTGATAGTGGTAAACGGTGAACAGAGGGCCTGAGTCAGAGGTGGTGGAACTGAGTTCCACCAAGTTCCAGCTGAAAAAAAGCCCTGCTCACCAGGATTATCATAATACCCTTGTGGACTTTTTATGTTTATTCATTTAGCACAACTTAAAAAGCTATACAAATGAAAATATCTCCATGCACCACTTTTTAATATCTTCTTTGTAAAATTAGAGATTAAACAGTTATTGTTCAAGTTCCTAATTTTTTACCTTAATCAACATTTCTGTTAAAAAAACATATTTGTAAAAAAATCATATTTGTACAAGTATAATATGCATCCTTACATGCTACAATTTACTCCCCAATTTTTTTTAAGTTAACCAGGCTACAAGCTGAGTAGAAAGAAATGTCGTTTCGCTTAAAAAAAAAAAAAAAAAAATGTGAGTCTGAGAAAACACTGTATTTTCCTATTGTACTTTGCTACATCTAAGCAGTCATTAGCATTTACATATAAAGGAAGTTGTCATTTCCGTGACTCATCCTGTGCCCACGTTCTTGGGTGCTGCAAAACCACACTAATGAACTATTCTTAAGGTAGTCCTTCAATTAATTCAGAGCAGATGGTACTACATTCAAAATCAAACATGCATGTCTCTGGCAGAGGATTTTTTTCTTAAATCATATCCTTATTGTGTCTATTGTGAGTAAATGTTAACACGCTTCATTAATGACTAAGCTTCCCATCTAAAGTGTGTCTCAGGATATGGATATATTGTTCACAATTCTCCTATACATCACTGGCTGTTTTGGTGGATGATTTCTGTTTAAAAGGAATATTTATGACAACAGAAGTTTTATGGCTTTTTTTAGATGTGGTCTGTGGAAGTGTGAATCGGAAAGCAATATATGGATATCCGGTCACAGAGTTTAACTTTACATGGCTCTATGTGAAATACTAATAAGCAAAATCACATGGATTTTAAAGAAAATTGTATGTAATAATTTTAAATGATTAATTTTAAATATATTATAAATGTTTGCCCAAATTTTCCAGATGCATTTTTTTGTGGAACAATTATGAATCCTGGGTGAAGACTGTGTGAATCTTGTGTGAAAACACTTATTAATAGATCCCAGAAACCTTGTGTGCAAGTACCAGCCAGTTTCCTGGTTGCTGACTATGGCCTTTCCCTTCCCTTACTTTAGGTTAGATCACCGTAATGGAATTTTGGTTTATTTGTTTCTTATTTTCTTTTTTTATTGTTACTGTTATTGAGCTACTTTACTGAAAAGGCCCATACATCTGGGGCTATGGCACATGCCCACTTATCTGACAATGCAAGCCAAAGCTGCTGAGATGTGCAGGACATGGATAATTTACTTTAGAGTAGGTAAAACCCACTATTGGAACAAACAAGACAGGTGGTAATACTGTCATTTTCATTAAAATCTTCTAGTGCAGTTTTGGATGAAGGTTTAGATGTAGTTTAACCACTTCCGCTCCGGAAGGTTTTACCCCCTTTCTGAGCCTGACCAGACCTTTTTTTTGCGATACAGCACTGCGTTGCTTTAACTGACAACTGCACGGTCGTGTGACACTGTACCCAAATAAAATTGATGTCCTTTTTTCCCACAAATAAAGCTTTCTTTTGGTGATATTTGATTACCTCTACTGTTTTTTTTTTTTGCTCTCTAAACAAAAAAAGACCGAATTTTTTTTTACTTTCTGCTATTAAACATATCCAATAAAAATAAATATGTATTCTGCTACATATTTTTGGTAAGCAAATTTCAATAAGCGTATATTGATTGGTTTGCGCAAAAGCTATATCGTCTACAAACTATGGGATAGATTTCGTGACTTTTTAAAAAAATATTTTTTACTAGTAATGGCGGCGTTCAGCGGTTTTTAGCAGGACTGCAACATTGCGACGGACAAATCTAACACTAAGTGACACTTTTTGGGGGCCAGTGACACCAATACAGTGATCAGTGCTAAAAAAATACACTGTCACTGTATAAATGCCACTAGCAGGGAAGGGGTTAACACCAGGGGCAATTAAAGGGTAAATGTGTTCCCTATGAGTGCTTTCTAAGTGTAGGGGGAGTGCTTTGACTAAAAGAAAACAGATATCCGTGTTTCTGCTTAGCAGAAATACAAGATCTCCATTTTCCTCTCTGGCAGAATATAAACAAGGCAGAACGTTGTTCTGCTTCTCTACGAACGATCGCCATCTGCCGAACCCTCTGAATAGCTCCCGCTGTGTCCAATTACAGTGGGAGTGGGGCTCCAGCGCCCTTCACGTCCTAGAGCCAAAGAAGAAGATTACGTACAGGTACGTGATTTTGGGCCGCCTTGCCGCAGTATATGTATGTGGGGCGGTCCTTTAGCGGTTAAGATCTAGCGACATGGTAATCATTAAAAGTGCTGCGCAGTAAGTACTATACTAATTAATATATCCAGTGATACATAAAGTCATTCATAAGATATATAACAACATACATGATAAATCATCATAAATAGGGTTGAGCGGACACCTAGATGTCCGTGTTCGACGGGTTCGGCCGAACTTTAAAAAAAAGTCCGGGTCCGTGTCCCGGACTTTTACCGAACTTTTCCCGGACACCGAACCCCATTGAAGTCAATGGGGACCCGAACTTTAATGCACTAAAATGGCTCTAAAACACCAATGGAAAGGGCTAGAGTGCTGCAAATGGCAGCAAAACGTAGTTAAGAGCATGGCAAGTGCTCTGCAAACAAATGTGGATAGGGAAATAACTTAAAACAACAAAAAAAAAACAGAAAAATAAAACAATGTTCTTCATCTCTGAAGGACGAGGCCCATATGGAGTAGGAGGGAGGTTGAGGTGGTGGTGGATGTGGCGGTGTCATAGGCGTGCGCACAGGGTGTGCCTGGTGTACCTGGGCACACCCTAATCACCTAGGGCACATAGCATTATCGCTCTGTTTGCCAGTGAGGAGATGGGAAAGATCTCCCTCGCACCTGCTCTGCTCTATTTCTCTTTGCCAGCAGGGAGAGTAATGTATCGGGGCCATGTACATGTAGGCAAACACATGCATGTGTATTTCAACTTTGGGGTGCACACCCTAATGCAATAGGCTGCGCACACCTATGGGCGGTGTAGGTGGAAGCGGCGGTGGAGGAGGACCAGGGCCGGATTAAGAGCATCATGGTCTTGGTGCTGAGGATTTTGAAGGGCCTTAAGGGCCGTGCCTTGGCATGCACCCAGAGGAGGAAGGGTGCAGCCATGCATGCCTAATTCAACATGGGATGCTGTCTCTGAAGCCCATAAACACATCCATGCATCGGCAACTGTCCCTCCTTGTCCGGCCTTCGCGCTGTGTGGGGAGGTTCTGAGGGTGCTGCCTGGGGAAGCGAGCATAGAAGCCAGACTTCTGTGTTTACAAGTGACAGAAGAGCGGTCACAGTGAATATGGCCAACCCGGGGCCTATATAAAAGGTAGGGGCCTGCATGGAGCTGCAGCTCCAATAGCCCCTACGTTAATCTGGCCCTGAGGAGGAGGACGAGGTAGCCAACACTGCTTCTTTTCACAAATTTTAAATGAGGGTACACCCCAAAAGAGTGAGAAAGAGCAAAAATGGAACAATGGCTGGGTAAGGTCGGTATCCATTGCTATTCTGCACAAGGTACGGAAAAGTCCCGTGGGATCCATGCCTGGTTCATTTTAATGAACGTGAGCTTGTCCACATTGTCTCTGGACAGGCGGCTGCGCTTGTCTGTTATAACACCCCCAGCCGTGCTAAATACCCGTTCAGATAATACACTGGCTGCAGGGCACGCCAGCACCTCCAAGGCGTAAAGGGCAAGCTCAGGCCATGTGCCCAATTTGGAGACCCAGAAGTTGAAGGGGGCAGACCCCTCATTCACTACATGTAGGCGTGTGCACACATACTGCTCCACCATGTTGGTAAAATGCTGCCTCCTGCTAAGACGTTCCATCTGAGCTGCTGGTGCTGCTGTTTGTTGTGGCGTGCTGACAAAGCTTTTCCACATTTCGGCCATGCTAACCCTGCCTTCTGAGGTGCTGGCGGTGCCCTGGTTGAGTTGGCGACCTCCTCCTCCTCCTCCTCTGCCTTGTGCTTCCACTGTGGCCCCGCTGTCAGATGGGAATGCCAGCAGCATCGAGTCTACCAGCGTGCGATTGTACTCGCGCATCTTGCGATCGCGCTCCAGTGAGTGAATTAAGGACGGTACGTTGTCCTTGTAACGGGGATCCAGCAGCGTGGCCACCCAGTAATCAGCACAAGTTAGAATGTGGGCAACTCGGCGGTCGTTGTGGAGACACTGCAGCATGTAATCACTCATGTGTGCCAGGCTGACCAGAGGCGACGAAAGGCTGTCCTCTGTGGGAGGTGTATCATCCGTGTCCTCTGTATCCCCCCAGCCACGCACCAGTGATGGCCATGAGCTGGCCTGGGTGCCACCCTGCTGTGAACATGGTTCCATCTCCTCCTCCAGCTCCTCCTCCTCCTCATCCTCCTCATCCTCCAGAACTGTGCCCCTGCTGGACAATTGTGTCCCTGGCGTTTGTGTGTGCAGGAACCCACCCTCGGAGCCCCTTGCGAATGACTGCCCTGAAAGCCTTTGAAATGTTACCTCTTCATCCTCCTCCTCCTCCTCCTCATCCTGTGCCACATCCTCTTCCATCATCGCCCGAATTGTTTTTTCAAGGAGGCATAGAAGTGGGATAGTTAAGCTGAGAACGGCGTCATTGCCACTGGCCATGTTGGTGGAGTACTCAAAACAGCGCAACAAGGCACACAGGTCTCGCATGGAGGCCCAGTTATTGGTGGTGAAGTGGTGCTGTTCCGCAGAGCGACTCACGCGTGCGTGCTGCAGCTGAAACTCCACTATGGCCTGCTGCTGCTCGCACAGTCTTTGCAGCATGTGCAAGGTGGAGTTCCACCTTGTGGGCACGTCACATATGAGGCGGTGAGCGGGAAGGCCGAAGTTACGCTGCAGCCCTGCCAGGCGAGCAGCAGCAGGGTGAGAACGCCGAAAGTGCGCACAGACGGCCCGCACTTTCTGCAGCAGCTCTGACATATCGGGGTAGTTTTTAAGGAACCTCTGCACCACCAAATTCAGCACATGCACCAGGCAAGGGATGTGCGTCAAACCGGCTAGGCCCAGAGCTGCTATGAGATTTCACCCGTTATCGCACACCACCAGGCCGTACTTGAGGCTCGCTGGCAGCAACCACTCATTTGTCTGCTGTTCCATGCTCCTCCACAACTCCTGCGTGGTGTGTGGTTTGTCCCCCAAACAGGCAAGTTGTAAAACTGCCTGTTGTCGTTTAGCCCTGGCCGTGCTGAAGTTGGTGGTGAAGGTATTACGCTGTCCGGATGAGGAGGCGGTAGAGGATGAGGTAGCAGAGTAGGATGAGTTAGGAACAGGAGGCAAACTGAAGCGCCCTGCAATCCTCGGTGGTGGAAGGACATGTGCCAAATTGCTATCCGCCTCAGGCCCATCCGCCACTGAATTTACCCAGTGTGCCGTTAGGGAGATATAACGCCCCTGACCGTGCTTACTGGTCCACGTATCGGTAGTTAGGTGGACCTTGGCACAGATGGCGTTGCGCAGTGCACACCTGATTTTTTCCCCCACTTGGTTGTGCAGGGAAGGGATGGCTTGCCTGGAAAAGTAGTGGCGGCTGGGCACGACGTACTGTGGGACAGCCACCGACATAAGCTTTTTAAAACTGGGCGTCTCCACCAGACGGAATGACAGCATTTCAAAGGCCAATAATTGTGAAATGCTGGCATTCAGGGCCAGGGATCGCGGGTGGGTAGGGGGGTACTTCCTCTTCCTCTCAAGTGTTTGGGAGATGGAAAGCTGAACACTTCCACGGGACATTGTGGAGATGGTTGTTGGTGACCCAGGTGGTGGTGTTGCTGACAGATCGATGAAAATAGGGGAAAAAGAGATTGGACTTTATAGGCACCAATATTAAAATAGTATATTCTTTATTGGAAAATTTACAAAAACACATAAATAACAAACCACAAAAAAGGGACATATAAAAAGGACAACATGTCATACACATCAATAATTACAATAAGGCGGCAGAGCCTCCAAACAGTAGTGCAAATCACATAGCCTTATCAGGTATTGATTATTTGTGCAGTAATCACAAGTGATACAAAGATGACCTGTGTTCATGAGGCGGCCCTGGAGAAGGGATAGCCGTCTCCAAGGGGTCGTCTGTACATAGTAGATGCAGATGTTAGGTTGAATCCCAGCTGCTCTACATGTTTCGCTTAACCTATTAAGCTTCTTCTGGAGCATATGGTAAAGGCAAACATCTGAGAAAAATATTACAGGTGAAAGAACTTTATGATGAATCGGGCCATAAAGGCTAGAAAGAGTAATAACGAGGGGGATCGGTGCGCTGTAGTTGGAGCAAGGAGCCTGGTAGGATTGCCAAACCTATCATAGGACATAGAACTTCAAATAGCATAGGTACAGAACAAGGTAGTGGCTTGTTATCATGGAAGTTGTGGTCCCATGAGGAGGTAATGTGTGGCGGCTGAATGGGGAAAAAAGCCCCGGCCCACAGACCCAAAACACGGACCAGTGAGGTAAGTAACCTCACGTGCCTATAAACCAAGGTGTATTCAGGCTGTGAATGCTGCCACTACAGCGACCGTGTGTGTATCCCCCCCGGATGGGGATACCGCCATGTTGGCGGTATCCCCATCCGGGGGGGATACACACACGGTTGCTGTAGTGGCAGCATTCACAGCCTGAATACACCTTGGTTTATAGGCACGTGAGGTTACTTACCTCACTGGTCCGTGTTTTGGGTCTGTGGGCCGGGGCTTTTTTCCCCATTCAGCCGCCACACATTACCTCCTCATGGGACCACAACTTCCATGATAACAAGCCACTACCTTGTTCTGTACCTATGCTATTTGAAGTTCTATGTCCTATGATAGGTTTGGCAATCCTACCAGGCTCCTTGCTCCAACTACAGCGCACCGATCCCCCTCGTTATTACTCTTTCTAGCCTTTGTGGCCCGATTCATCATAAAGTTCTTTCACCTGTAATATTTTTCTCAGATGTTTGCCTTTACCATATGCTCCAGAAGAAGCTTAATAGGTTAAGCGAAACATGTAGAGCAGCTGGGATTCAACCTAACATCTGCATCTACTATGTACAGACGACCCCTTGGAGACGGCTATCCCTTCTCCAGGGCCGCCTCATGAACACAGGTCATCTTTGTATCACCTGTGATTACTGTACAAATAATCAATACCTGATAAGGCTATGTGATTTGCACTACTGTTTGGAGGCTCTGCCGCCTTATTGTAATTATTGATGTGTATGACATGTTGTCCTTTTTATATGTCCCTTTTTTGTGGTTTGTTATTTATGTGTTTTTGTAAATTTTCCAATAAAGAATATACTATTTTAATATTGGTGCCTATAAAGTCCAATCTCTTTTTCCCCTATTTTCATCATTTTGCAAATTAGGATGTGGCACCCTTTAGTTACTTTTTCTTTGGTGCGCCTAGACACCCTGCGACCTAGGAGCGCACATACTTAATTATTCTGGTTGCTGACAGATCGTCTGTTTGCGGGGTGGCAGGTGCCGGTATAACTACAGAGGTGGCTGGAGCGGCCGAGACTGCAGCAGAAGAGGAAGCAGGATGAGCCAGAGACGTTTCTTGGTTTTGAAGGTGTGTACTCCACTGCAGCTCGTGCTTTGCACTTAGATGCCTGATCATGCAGGTTGTGCTCAGGTTGAGAAGGTTTATGCCTCGCTTCAGGCTCTGATTGCACAGGGTGCAAACCACTCGTGTCCTGTCATCAGCACATTTTCTAAAGAACTTCCACGCTAGAGAACTCTTTTGAGCTGACTTTGGTGCGCTCGTTCCCTTGCTGCGTTGGGCAGTAGCAGGCGTAGTGTCTAGGGCACGGCCGCTCCGCTTCTGCACCCTGCTCCCTCTTCTGCTGTGCTGGTGGCTCTGTGCGACCACCGCCTCTTCCTCCAAACTACTCAGGTCACCTGCATGACCTTCATTCCATGTGGGGTCGAGGACCTCATCGTCCTCCACATCATCTTCCACCCAGTCTTCACCCCTGCCCTCCCTGTCGGTCTCCACAATGCTGAACGCCGCAGCAGTTGGCACCTGCGTTTCGTCATCATCGGAGACGTGCTGTGATGGTCCTTCCATGTACTCATCTTGAGAAATAAGTGGTTGGGCATCGCTGCACTCAATCTCTTCCACTTCTGGGGCAGGGCTAGGTGGATGGCCCTGGGAAACCCTGCTGACAGAGTCCTCAAAAAGAATAAGAGACTGCTCTATGGCTTGGGGCTCAGACTGCTTGCCTGATTTGCAAGGGGGTGAGGTGAAAGACGGTTGGACATTGGCTGCAGGTGCCAACTCTGACCTTTCTGCAGTAGACTGGGTGGGAGACAATGTGAAGGAACTGGAGGCACTGTCAGCAGCAAACCAATCTACTATCGCCTCTCTGTGTTCTGGCCTCATCACTTCTAGAGGCGTATGATGCCCTACCAAATACTGATGCAGGTTCTGTCGCCTACTCACACTTGAGGAAGGTGTTTCACTTGTGCGTGTAGCTGGCACAGATCGACCACGTCCTCTCCTTGCAACAGGAGCTCTAGCAGCAGCACCACCACGACCCAGGCCACGGCCCCTATTTGACGCTCTCCTCATATTTCTGAAATTTAAGATCTTGCCCTAGAAAGGTCTTTATTGAATAGCGGAACAAAAGAACAACAGTATCGCACGGGTGTATCTCACAGTCAAATATGCAAACTATGCCGCAATTTAATGTTTTTTACACCAAAAGGGTGTGTATTGAATAGCGGAATAGGATAAAAAACTGTGTATCTCACACGTACAAACACAGACTAGGCCCGATTAAATTTTTTCCTACCCTAAAGGGAGGATGAGGAAGAGGAGTATGGAACAGGCAGCACCCTCAAATCTTCAGAAGTATGAGATGAACCCCAAAAACTTGGAAAGGTGGATCTCACACGTACCGACACAGACTATTCCGCAATTTAATTGAGCCACAAAGGTTTTTATTGAATAGCGGAATAGGAAATATGATCAAAAAAAAGTGTATGTTTTTCACACGTACAGAAGCACACTAGGCCCCAATTACTATTGTTTGTACACCTAAAAGGATGGATGAGGAGGAGGAGGAGGAGGAGTATAGAACAGGCAGCACCCTCAAAGCTTCAGAAGTATGAGATGAACCCCAAAAACTTGGAAAGGTGGATCTCACACGTACCGACACAGACTATTCCGCAATTTAATTGAGCCCCAAAGGTTTTTATTGAATAACGGAATAGGAAATATGATCAAAAAAAGTGTATGTTTTTCACACGTAAAGAAGCACACTAGGCCCCAATTATTATTGTTTGTACACCTAAAAGGATGGATGAGGAGGAGGAGGAGGAGTATAGAACAGGCAGCACCCTCAAAGCTTCAGAAGTATGAGATTGTGTTCACTGTACCCCACAAAGATTGTGTTCACTGTACCCCACAAAGATTGTGTTCACTGTACCCCACAAAGGTTTTGTTCACTGCACCCCACAAAGATTGTGTTCACTGTACCCCACAAAGGTTTTGTTCACTGCACCCCACAAAGATTGTGTTCACTGTACCCCACAAAGATTGTGTTCACTGCACCCCAAAAGGATTGTCTTCTCTGCACCCCACAAAGATTGTGTTGACTGTACCCCACAAAGGTTTTGTTCACTGTACCCCACAAAGATTGTGTTCACTGCACTCCAAAAGGATTGTCTTCACTGCACCCCACAAAGATTGCGTTCACTGTACCCCACAAAGGTTTTGTTCACTGCACCCCACAAAGATTGTGTTCACTGTACCCCACAAAGGTTTTGTTCACTGCACCCCACAAAGATTGTGTTCACTGTACCCCCCAAAGATTTTGTTCACTGCACCCCACAAGGATTGTCTTCACTGCACCCCACAAGGATTGTCTTCACTGCACCCCACAAAGATTGTGTTCACTGCACCCCACAAAGGTTTTGTTCACTGCACCCCACAAAGATTGTGTTCACTGCACCCCACAAAGATTGTGTTCACTGTACCCCACAAAGATTGTGTTCACTGCACCCCAAAAGGATTGTCTTCTCTGCACCCCACAAAGATTGTGTTCACTGTACCCCACAAAGGTTTTGTTCACTGCACCCCACAAAGATTGTGTTCACTGTACCCCACAAAGGTTTTGTTCACTGCACCCCACAAAGATTGTGTTCACTGTACCCCACAAAGATTGTGTTCACTGTACCCCACAAAGGTTTTGTTCACTGCACCCCACAAAGATTGTGTTCACTGTACCCCACAAAGGTTGTGTTCACTGCACCCCACACAGATTGTGTTCACTGCACCCCACAAAGATTGTGTTCACTGTACCCCACAAAGGTTTTGTTCACTGCACTCCACAAAGGTTTTGTTCACTGCACCCCACAAAGATTGTGTTCACTGTACCCCACAAAGATTGTGTTCACTGCACTCCAAAAGGATTGTCTTCACTGCACCCCACAAAGATTGTGTTCACTGTACCCCACAAAGGTTTTGTTCACTGCACCCCACAAAGATTGTGTTCACTGTACCCCCAAAGATTTTGTTCACTGCACCCCACAAAGATTGTCTTCACTGCACCCCACAAGGATGGTCTTCACTGCACCCCACAAAGATTGTGTTCACTGTACCCCACAAAGATTGTGTTCACTGCACTCCAAAAGGATTGTCTTCACTGCCCCCCACAAAGATTGTGTTCACTGCACCCCACAAAGATTGTGTTCACTGCACCCCACAAAGATTGTGTTCACTGTACCCCCCAAAGATTTTGTTCACTGCACCCCACAAGGATTGTCTTCACTGCACCCCACAAGGATTGTCTTCACTGCACCCCACAAAGATTGTGTTCACTGTACCCCACAAAGATTTTGTTCACTGCACCCCACAAAGATTGTGTTCACTGTACCCCACAAAGATTTTGTTCACTGCACTCCAAAAGGATTGTCTTCACTGCACCCCACAAAGATTGTGTTCACTGTACCCCACAAAGGTTTTGTTCACTGCACCCCACAAAGATTGTGTTCACTGTACCCCACAAAGATTGTGTTCACTGTACCCCACAAAGGTTTTGTTCACTGCACCCCACAAAGATTGTGTTCACTGTACCCCACAAAGGTTGTGTTCACTGCACCCCACAAAGGTTTTGTTCACTGCACCCCACAACGATTGTGTTCACTGCACCCCACAAAGATTGTGTTCACTGTACCCCACAAAGGTTTTGTTCACTGCACCCCACAAAGATTGTGTTCACTGTACCCCACAAAGATTGTGTTCACTGCACTCCAAAAGGATTGTCTTCACTGCACCCCACAAAGATTGTGTTCACTGTACCCCACAAATGTTTTGTTCACTGCACCCCACAAAGATTGTGTTCACTGTACCCCACAAAGGTTTTGTTCACTGCACCCCACAAAGATTGTGTTCACTGTACCCCCCAAAGATTTTGTTCACTGCACCCCACAAGGATTGTCTTCACTGCACCCCACAAGGATTGTCTTCACTGCACCCCACAAAGATTGTGTTCACTGTACCCCACAAAGATTTTGTTCACTGCACCCCACAAAGATTGTGTTCACTGTACCCCACAAAGATTTTGTTCACTGCACTCCAAAAGGATTGTCTTCACTGCACCCCACAAAGATTGTGTTCACTGTACCCCACAAAGGTTTTGTTCACTGCACCCCACAAAGATTGTGTTCACTGTACCCCACAAAGGTTTTGTTCACTGCACCCCACAAAGAATGTGTTCATTGTACCCCACAAAGGTTGTGTTCACTGCACCCCACAAAGGTTTTGTTCACTGCACCCCACAAAGATTGTGTTCACTGCACCCCACAAAGATTGTGTTCACTGTACCCCACAAAGGTTTTGTTCACTGCACCCCACAAAGATTGTGTTCACTGTACCCCACAAAGATTTTGTTCACTGCACTCCAAAAGGATTGTCTTCACTGCACCCCACAAAGATTGTGTTCACTGTACCCCCACAAAGGTTTTGTTCACTGCACCCCACAAAGATTGTGTTCACTGTACCCCACAAAGGTTTTGTTCACTGCACCCCACAAAGAATGTGTTCATTGTACCCCACAAAGGTTGTGTTCACTGCACCCCACAAAGGTTTTGTTCATTGTACCCCACAAAGGTTGTGTTCACTGCACCCCACAAAGGTTTTGTTCACTGCACCCCACAAAGATTGTGTTCACTGTACCCCACAAAGATTGTGTTCACTGTACCCCACAAAGGTTTTGTTCACTGCACCCCACAAAGATTGTGTTCACTGTACCCCACAAAGATTGTGTTCACTGCACTCCAAAAGGATTGTCTTCACTGCACCCCACAAAGATTGTGTTCACTGTACCCCACAAAGGTTTTGTTCACTGCACCCCACAAAGATTGTGTTCACTGTACCCCACAAAGGTTTTGTTCACTGCACCCCACAAAGATTGTGTTCACTGTACCCCCCAAAGATTTTGTTCACTGCACCCCACAAGGATTGTCTTCACTGCACCCCACAAAGATTGTGTTCACTGCACCCCACAAAGGTTTTGTTCACTGCACCCCACAAAGATTGTGTTCACTGTACCCCCCCCAAAGATTTTGTTCACTGCACCCCACAAGGATTGTCTTCTCTGCACCCCACAAAGATTGTGTTTACTGTACCCCCCAAAGATTTTGTTCACTGCACCCCACAAGGATTGTCTTCACTGCACCCCACAAGGATTGTCTTCACTGCACCCCACAAAGATTGTGTTCACTGTACCCCCACAAAGGTTTTGTTCACTGCACCCCACAAAGATTTTGTTCACTGCACTCCAAAAGGATTGTGTTCACTGCACCCCAAAAAGATTGTGTTCACTGCAGCCCACACACAGAAAAATGGATGTGGATCACTGACACCTGCCTATCTCCTATCCCACACCACACAGCAATATCGATTGTAGTTTGTAGAACACACTTTCCCTAAAATTCAGCAGACTCTGTCCCTAACAGGATTGAGAAGAGATCGTAGATCAGGAGAACTAAGTGCAGACCCCACCCCACACAGCAATATCGATTGTAGTTTGTAGAACACACTGACCCTATAATTCAGCAGACTCTATCCCTAAAATGCCTACAACTCGCCCTGCCTAAACACTCCGACCTGTCCCTCAATTCTATCCGGACACAAATGGTTTTTTCCTGCCTATCTTTCCCTAATCAGCAGCCAGCACGTTGATGTGTGCTTTGTCCCTGATCTAAGCAGCATAATGACGCCGCTGCGGCTGCCTCGAACTTATAAAGACTTGGTCACATGCTTCAGGCGGCCAATCACAGCTAATGAGACATTTGCAGGCATGGCTGGGATGGCTTAAGGCACACCAGTTAAACGATTGTTGATTGGCTGTTGAAAGCCCGCCATGGAAAGAGCGCCAAAGCATGCAAAACCCGGAAATAAAACGACCGAACACGGATTTTTACCCGAATATACAGTAAAGTGTCCGTGTTCGTGTTCGGGTAACAAAAATCCAATTATTCGGTACGAACACGAATAATACAGTCCGTGTTCGCTCAACACTAATCATAAACAAATATAAAAATAAAAAGTGATAGCGATAACAAGATCTAGCACATATTTAGATAGTTGTAAGTGGGACAAAAACTATGCGTAAATACTTTTTGGTCATATATTTATAATAATTAGATTTTGTTTAATTTTTTTTTTAAACCAATACATTAGATTGTTTCAATAGTGTCTAAACCATTACCCCCACTCCTATTAATTATGCACCTTGGTACATATGTTTTTGTCATTATTAGTTTGGTGCAGGAATTGTCATCGAATGGGAATGAGAAAAATTGGAAGCTTTTTCTTCGCTCAACTTTCAGCAAAAAATGTGGACATTTTAAGGAAATGTTACCACTGCAGTTAATGCAGTGCTCTGGTGTCAAGGGGTATTACTTGTATGTAGGGATGAGCCAAGAGTTCCGTCTGAATGTAAGTTCAGACTGAATTATGGCTGTTCAGATGTGCTGACAAAATCCAAACTTTTGGGAGGTTTGATAGGAATTGTGGCCATGGATCATTGGCCTAGTACAAGTGCAACTTCCTGACAGGCTTGTTAAGGAGGGTTTGGATTAGGATCCAAACATGCCTGAGCTTATCTCTATTGGTAACACCACAAAATGTGCCCTTTTGGCTTACTCAGTTACATTTAATTTGGAATCTACTTTCCCCCTTACTCCATTTGTACCCCCTCCTCTCCCTTCTTTTACTCTTTCATTAGTATCCTTTTTTTTTTTTTGCTTCTCTTTCTTCTTTTATTGGGGAGCCTTTAGAGCTGCCTCTTTTTCTCTTTATTCAGTATGTAGAACCCTAATACTTTAGGGGGTCCTCTCTCAATTACAGAGGTTTGAACCTGCCAGTGAAATGTAACCAGCTCTTTTTCACTTCCATAGTTTCAGGAACCATGAATCAGACTGAGACAGAAAATTCTGTAAAAAAAATCACACCTTTAATATAATATTAAAAATAGTACAGGTCAGAAACGTAGTCAAAACATAAGCCTGGGTTCAGAAGCCAAAACAGGGAATCAGATGACCTAGTAATCAGGGAGCCAGAAATCAGCATAGTCAGAAGCAGAAGATCGGGATCAGGAACCAGAAGGGATGTCAGCCAGGCAAAGTCTTTAACAGGAACACAGCAGAGACACTCAGGATATGTTTACCAGGTGAAGGCATGAAAGGAATCAACAAGGCAGTTTAAATAGCCAAAGGGACAGGCTGTAGGTTGGACTGATGAGGCAGGAAATTGTAACTAGGTGAGTCACTGTGGTAACAATGAGTGGCTTGTAATTAATTAACAGCCGAGAAGCCTTAAGCACTGAGAACAGAGCTGCTATAAGCCCAGCCCTGACACATAGGGCTAAAACTCATCTGTTGACTCATCTGATCAATAACTCTTTTTTAAATTAAAATATGGGCAATCAATTTTCACAATAGCTAACATTTATTCTCCCAACGAGGACCAACTGTTTTATCTCCTCCATTGTCACACAACTGGAACACTTCTGCTCTGGTCATCTGATCCTTGGGGGGGGGGGGGATCTTAATGTCCCAATGATTCCACTACTGGTGAGTTCTCTTTGTCCTCTTCTCATCTGACCAAAATCCATTACCGTTTATATAAAACTTCACCTAGTAGATGTGTGGGGCATGCTACACTCTACCGAGAGAAACTACAGTTTTTATTCAGCTTCTCATGGCTCTTATTGCAGGCTTGACTATATCTTTGTATAGGAGGCTCCCTATCATGCCTGGCTGTTGTACCTGGCGACTGAATGACAATCTCCTCTCAGATTCTCTCTGCACACAGGCCATCACCCAGGCAATCAGGGACTTTTCCCATACTCATGTTTCTGATATGACCTCTCCTTTGACACAATGGGATGCTATAAAATGTGTGAACCAGGTGGCATGTCCCCATTCTATCGGCTCATTGTGAACTCTCTTTATACATGGATGACCTGCTTTTTTATGTTAATCAACCCCTCACTAGCATGCCATCTATATTGGCTGAAATGCAACGATTTGGCTCTTTCAGTACTTTTCAATTGAATCTTACCAAAGCGGAAGCATTAAACATTTCCCTCCAGGGTAGTTTAATCGCTACTCTCTAAAATAGTTTTTCTTTGGCAGCATAGATCCATTACATACCTGGGCACCGATATCCCTTTGCACCTTCCTAACATTTATGCCCTGAACCATAGCCCTCTTCTGACCAAAATTTGCAGATCTTTTGAATCCTGGCATGAACAGTCCATGGGTTAGGATATTTACATTTTTAGGATGGACAAAATATACTCCATATTTTTCAGACCATTCCTTTTACCATCCCTTCTATGTGCTTTCAAACTTTACGTTCCCTTGCGATCCATTCGATATAGTGCAGTCCCTACTCCAGACTGAAATATAAGACACTCTGCAACTCATAATGACTGGGTGGGGTAGGTCTTCCTGACTTTGAGCTGTATCATGCTTCTGCCTCACATCTTTTGGAGTGGTTCTTGCATCCCTTTCTGAAGGTCTCCACCATGGTGGAACAGAATCTGTCTTCAGTGGACCTGCAGGTGCTGCTTTGGAAGCTCAGTGAGTCGTATCGGTCTTTTTCCACACTCTCATCATTGACTATGGCCTCCTTACGCAAATAATATTGTTCAGTCGGTCTGTACTTGCTCTTTACTGACCTGAATCTGCTCTCTCCTCTTTTTGATAACCCTCTCCTCCCTGATAGACTTCATGTGGCTACGTTTTGGACTTACTGTATACTAAATTGGAATGGCCCATGGAGAGTTTGCGCTCTTTACTATACCACGCGAGAAGCATCTACCTTGAACTGGCTCGTGAAACTTCAACTGAAGGTCTTTCTTCCGGCCTGGTGCCTAAGCCTGTTACAGAATTTGAAAACTTATGTCTTCTCTCAGAAGTTCCATGCCACACCTTGTCCACTGTATATAAATTGATCTCATCTCATACTCATGGCTCTTTGAGTCATGAGATCCCACGGGGATTGGCACACAGCATTTTTGTTTCATCTGTCTTCTGCTATGTCCAGGTGAAAAACTAAAAACTGCTTTCTAGATGGTATAGAGACCTGGTCTCCTTTCAACGTATACTCCCCACTGTCTCAGACAACTGCTTGCATTGTCACAATGCTTGAGAAAACGTATTTGCATGTCTGGTGGGAGTGTGATTTAGTTCAGTTGTTCTGGCATTAGATTTTTGGGTTTCACAGTGAGGTCTATGATGAGTCTTTCACCCCCGTTACGGGCTGTTGCTCTGTTGTCTATACTCCTAGGATCTGTTAAGTCTCAGAAAGCTAGTTTACCGTGTTTTTTTCCTTTCAGCTGCATGACAACTGATATCCTGATTTTGGAAGTCCACCTCTACACCCTCCTTTTCCCTAAGGCTGGGACATTGTAAACAACATCATACTGATAGAGGAGATGCAAGCCCATGAATCAGACACATGAGACAAGTCCACCACCATGTGGTCTATCCAGATGCATTATTCTTCCTCTGAGAAATTGAAAAATTTGTTTTCCCAGTGATGTTCCTGGTGCCCATCTCTGTGGAGGCCCTCTCATTTAGCCTCCCCTCTGCAGGTGGGGCTTGGACACTCTACCTTGGATACCTCTTATGGTCTTTTATTACATGCACTGGATTGTTGCCTTTTTGGGAAGCTAGTTGACTTTTCGTGGCTGTACAAACATTTTCATATAGGTTAATGCTTCATGGTCCAGATCGTTTTCTGTTTCCCCTCTTTTTTCTTTAACCCCTTTTTTTCTTTTACCCTTTCCTCCTCTTTTCTATCTGCTTCTTCCTTCTCTTTTTTCTCAGTCCTGCTTCCCTCCTGCTCCCTTGCTTAGTCTCTGGTAGACCCCTAAGCATGTTATTAGTTGTATTGTTACTGAATAGGTTGCCCTATCCTGGTCTTTGAGTACTCAGCTATTTATTACCATGACTCTACCTGCTGTTTTGTGTATATGCCTACATCTGTCTAGTTGTGTTGTTGCACACCTCATTGTGGAGTCTCTGTTCATTATCCACATTGTCTTTCTCCTTTATTGTTCAGAAATTAAAAAAAAAATACATATTCAACCTAAAAAATTACAACTTCAAAAAACTTTCTATGCCTCCTACTAAATTCCTTAGACTTTCTACTTTCCAAAAAGGGGTAATTTTGGGGGGGAGTTTGTGCTGTCCTAGCATTTCAGGGCCTCAAGAAATTAGATAGGTTGTCAGTACCTCAGAATAGATCAATTTTTAAACATACAGGTGAATCTCAAAAAACTGAATATCATCAAAAAGTTAATTTATTTCAGTAATTCAATTCAAAAAATGAAACTCATATATCATATAGATTCATTACACACAGAGTGATATATTTCAAGCATTTCTTTCTTTTAATTTTGAGAATTCGGTATCTCAGAAAATCTGAATATTACATAAGATCAACAAAAAAGGATTTTTAATATAGAAATGTTGGCTTGCTAAAAAGTATGCCCATGTACAGTATAATGTGCACTCAATACTTGGTCAGCGATCCTTTTGCGTGAATTACTGCATCAATCTGGCGTGGCATGGAGGCGATCATCCTGTGGCACTGCTAAGTTGTTACGGAAGCCCAGGTTGCTTTGATTGCGGTCTTCAGCTTGTCTGCATTGTTGGGTCTGGTGTCTCTCATCTTCCAGAGGGAAGCATGAAGTGCTCTAAAATTTCCTGGTAGAGGGCTCTGAATAAGTTCGACTTGATAAAACACAGTGGACCAACACCAACAGATGACATGGCTCCCCAAATCATCACTGGCTATGGAAATTTCACATTGGGCCTCATGCAACTTACATCCTGTGCCTCTCCGATCTTCCTCCAAACTCTGGGACCTTGATTGCCAAATGAAATGCAAAATTTTTCTTCTTGTCCTTTTTCTTCTTAACCCAGGTAAGACACTTCTAACACTGTTTCTGGTTAAGGAGTGGCTTGCCACAAGTAATGTGACAGTTGTAGCCCATGTCCTGGATACATATGTGTGTGTGGGGGCTCTTGAAGCACTGACACCAGCCGAAGTCCATTCCTTGTGAATCTTCCCCAAATTCTTCAATGGTCTTTGCTTCACAATCCTCTCAAGGCTGCGATTATCCTTGTTGCTTGTGCACCTCTTTCTACCACACTTTTCCCTTCCACTCAACATTACATTAATATGCTTGGATACAGCACTCTGCGAACAGCCAGCTTCTTTAGCAATCTTTCCCATGAGCTGATTAGAGTGTTAAACCATAATTTTACACTATTGAACTTTTTCACAATATTCTAATTTTTTTAGATACAGAAATGTGGGTTTTCACTACCTTTAAGCCATAATCATTAAAATAAATAAATGCTTGAAATATATCACTCTGTGTGTAATGCATCTATATAATATATGGGTTTCACTTTTTAAATTGAATTACTTAAATAAATGAACTTTTTGATGATATTCTAATTTTTTGAGATGCACTTGTATATACCATAGTTTGCAGACACTAACTAACTAACTTTCAAACAAACCAATTAATATACACTTATTGGAATTATTTTTTTACCAAAAACATTTAGCATAATACATTTTACCCTAAATTTATGAAACTTGTTTACAAGTGCATCTCAAAAAATTAGAATATCATCAAAACGTTAATTTATTTTAGTAATTCAATTAAAAAAGTGAAACAGAATTATTTCAAGCATTTATTTATTTTTTATTTTGATGAATATGGCTTACAGCTAGTGTAAACCCAAACTTCAGTATCTCAGAAAATTAGAATATTACATAAAAAACAAAACAAAAAAAAAAAAAAAGATTTTTAATACAGAAATGTTGGCTTACTGAAAAGGAAGTCTATGTACAGTATAATATCCACTTTACCAATACTTGTTTGGGCCTCTCTTTGCATATATTACTGCATCAATGCAGTGTGGCATGGAGGCGATCAGCCTGTGGCACTACTGAGGTGCTATGGAAGCCCAGGTTGCTTTGATAGCTGCCTTCAGTTCATCTGCATTGTTGGGTCTGGTGTCTCTTATCTTCCTCTTGACAGTACCCCACAGATTCCCTATGGGGTTTAGGTCAGGCAAGTTTGGCCATGCAAGCACAGTGATACCATGATCATTAAAGCAAAGGTGTTGGTGCTTTTGGCAGTGTGGGCAGGTGCCAAGTCCTGTTGGAAAATTAAATCAGCATCTTCATAAAGCTGGTCAGCAGAGGGAAGCATGAAGTAGAAAATGTACATATTGTTTTTTAAAATGTTCCCATTGGTGATCAAATATCACCAAAAGAGAGCTATATTTGTGTGAAAAGAAATGATAAAAATGTAATTTGCATACAGCAGGCATGTCAAAAGTCCGGACCGAAGGCCTATTGCGGCTAATTGCGGGCCGCTTTAATAGGACCTCACAGGTAATTTGGAAAAATCTATTGTTGTGTCCCCTGTAAATCCCGCTCAGGACCCCTGGGATCTCTGGATCTTTCAACTGCTCGTATGCCATATTAGTTCTTTTACCATTCATTTTATACATCCTCTAATAAATGCTACCGTTTTGAGTGACTTATACTCAAAATGATGGTCCATCCCGACCCACTGCATCCAATTCCTGTTTTTCCTGTTACTTGTGAATACACTATGGTTAACACCCACCCCCTGCCAGCTTTATATCCCTTGCTCAATATGGCCTTGGACTTAGACTGATTAGGGATCACTAAAAAACACAAATAAATCCGGCGCTAGTATGACGGGACCAGTGCCCTCTCCATGATAATTGGGATAACACCTGGGGGTCAAGTAGCAGCTGAGTAGGAACAAAACACACCAGGAGGGATGTTCAGAAGTATCAGTCACACAAGGGATAACCACATGTAAGCAAGCGCTATATGAACCCCCTGATCACAATTATTGATGGCAGCAATAGTAGTCATGAATGCTGCCAATGTAGAAAATAAAACATTGAAAACTTGTCAGGACAACCTATACGAGAAGCAGGCACTCCTCACGCTCCCCTGCATTGGGTCACCGCACATGCCGCTCACCATCAGCGGCTCTATAGCGGTTCAAGCATCGCTTTGGTCCTCCTTCCCTCAGTGTCTGACGTCACGTCCGGGTCCCCTTCCCGATCAGCACTCATCGTGGGTGATCGGAGCGGCCACAGATGGCAATCCTCCTTGCCTCCTATACCGGGCATTGTGTGACCCCTTTTCATTCTTCCATGTCCAGGATTGAGGCATACCATTATCATCTCCTCACCAGCCTGGTGTTTAGACCTATTAGAATTAGGTCAAGATGTACTTTCCCCTTTAAGGGGATATTTAGCCTGGATGGATATTCTGTAATAATGGAAAGCACTATGATGGTTACATTTTTCATTCTTTTGAGCACCTATGGAGATCTAATGTGATTAAAAATTCAGCGAAGAGAAGTAACATTATATGAGTGTTTTGAAGAAATATTTTGGATTCATCTGGATTTAGATTATCCATCCAGGCTGTAACATCCCCTTAAAAGAGGAAACCGTATCCTGACCTAATTCTTATAGGTCTGAACATCAGGTGAACAATTTGTGGTGGAGTTGTGTGCAGCACGTAGTGATCAAATTATAGAAGAGCTTTAGAGAAACAGCACAAGATTGCTATATGTTTATAAAGACCACTTAGACTCTTCATTGAAAAGAAGTTTATAAAGATTTTTTTGTCTATTTCACTTTGCTTTAGCCACATATTTTGACCATGACTGCAGTGCTGTATCATAAAAGGTTTATTATTGGTATTCAGTGTGTGGAGCACCTTGACATATAACAGAGGCAATAGTGTAGTTTTAAAATCACAAGTGGGATATATGTAATTGTGGATTGAAATTCTGTTGCACCTTGAATTTATCAACCTAATTTTTTTATTGTCACTGGGATTGTGTTAGTAGTTGCGTAGGAGTATTATTTCTATATATTTGTAGCTACACTAAGCAGTTGCAATAATAAGTGCGGTTTCACAACCCCCCCCCCCCCCGCCGGTATAAAGAGGGTAATATTAACCTGCAGTTAAATTAAACTGTAATCCTTAATCCATAAATTTAATTGGCTACCAACATCCTGATTTTTAAATAGTTTGAGTTGATTTCTATTTAAATGTAATTTTAAAAAATGTTCATTTATCCATTTATAACAGGCTTCCTGTGATTGATTGAGAAGAAGATTTCAATGTAATACAAATAAAAATACAAGGTTTCCTCTGATTGTCTAAGAAGCATTCACCTGGACTCAACTGGGCCTGCTTGGCCTAAACAAAATATTTCAAGTGACTGGAAAGCTGGGCTGCAAGTGATCGTAATGCTAACCTTTTTTTTTTTAAATTAAAATAAAACATATGTTATACTTACCTGTTCTTTGCAATGATATTGTAGAGAGCGGTCCCTTACATCCTCTTTTTCAGCCCTCCACTGGTGCTGTCTGCTCCTAATTGCTTTTGATGCCCTCTCAGCAATCTGGGTGCGAAGGGGCACCAATGCTGGCTCTGTGGGTTTATAGACACACACACAGTTCTGGTAAGCCATGCCACCACTTCCACCTCACAGGAGTTTGACCAGCAGCCTATGGCTCCCGTTGCACTCAGTGTTTCCTGTAAGACTAGGAAGTGAGAGGATTTTTATACTGTTCCTTCTGGAACGGTCTTCAAGGTCTGTGACTTTTGCCTTAAGCCATGTTATATCATCCTCATGGTCATTATGAGCATCCACCATATCATTCAATGTGTCAGCAAATTCTCCCATCTTGTTTACTATATGGGATACTCTTTCACTTTTTGCATTAACTTCAGATTTTCACTGATTCATGAGCTGCAACATGTCTGTGTGTATAGCTGTTCTGAGAGACACTAACATGTCTTTTAGAACAGAGTCAATGGAATCCTGAAATTCCAGTGAGTCATCTATGGCAGCTCCTGGTGTCCCTTCATACCCAGTCTGGAATGTCCTCTGCTTTGATTTCACTGGGCTGTTAGAGCTGGAAGAGGGCCTGGAATCTTCCTGTCGCTGTGATAGCATTATCTGGTCAGTAATGGTAACTGTCCTGTATTGTTGTTTGCCCATGTGAGAGGAAATTATTTGCTTTCTGTGGGAAGGAGAGCCCAGGAGGCTGCTGGAGCCATCTTGGCTGTTCAGCCTGCTAGAGACAGTAAAGAAGTCTGTCATCTTAATGGGCTTGCTCCGCTCCTTTCTCTTCCTCGGCATGCTTAGGAGGGTCTCCAGGTTGTCTGATGCCTGTATGTTGCCGTGCCTGGCGCTCTATTTCGTTGTGGTGTGCTCTGATGGCTCTGTGTGGCGAAGAGCTGTGGTCTCACATGGCCATGTCTCTCGCTCGCCGGCTCCGCCCTCCCTCCAACTTATTTTAAGGTAGTACTTTATGCTTGTGTTCCACAAACATGCTCCCCCTCTTATACCTCAGTTTGCTATGGGGGTACCCGAGCAGGCTCGCCTCCTAGCCACTGCTTTGTGTATTGGTTCAGTCACACGGAGTGTGGCCAGGCCATGCCCTTGCTCTCTCTTCATTGGCTCACCACTGCTGTCTCAGCCAATGAGGAGGGAGAGATCTGGGAGGCTCTCGAGCACATTGCTGAATCAAGATGGGAGTCAGGTACATTTTAGGCAAGCTGCACACAGAAGCGCGTCCTGTTATGTTCACAGGCTCTTTTTGGGGTCCAGCCTCCCTTCAGTGTTATATAAAAGGGAAGAGGTCCAGATCCAAGGGGGATTCAGGGGAACACTTGGGAAAAACATGGGGAATCTATGCTAAACACTTGCTTGGACCTATTGTCAGCCTGGAATCACCTGAAGAACCCTGCAACATGGACTTCTCTGACAAGTTTGGACTTTCCTCTAAGAGACTTCACTTGTTCAGGTAACCTGGGACAGCAAAGGTTCATGACTAACTACAAGGAAAACAGTAACCAGACGTTACAGGGGTACCTGGTAGGATACAGATTCTCTGGTAGCGAGTGAGCTGGTGCTTGGACTCCCTCCCTAGCTGTTCATCTCCACCGGGACTGGACTAGTGTTACAGAGATCTATGCCTGGTCACTTGGTATGGAAAGGGAAGAGTTAACTGAGAGCTTGCATGAGGTCCATACCATGTGCTCAGTGGGACCCCATTCTGTAACTGGGAGTGAGGTAACAAAGGTATGCTGATTGTTGGAGTGGACAGTGACCCAGCCTGTCCCTCCAAATGCAACATATAAATCAGTACAAGTGTGTAGAACATGCAACAAAGAAGTTTAAAGAGGAACTCCATATTCTGGGTACTGCACACACAGATGGCTCATCATACAGTTAGGAAGCTGCCCTAATGTTTGACTTTTCACATGGCCATGGCTTCTGCCTGGTCCCCAGCCATTGGTTAGTAAGCCCTTGGGCAAAGTATTACACCAGGTTAGGCTAGTGACAAGGTTCAATGCTTAGCGTGGTCCAAGAACCTGAAGGAGAACCTCTCATTTGACCCTTGTTTGGCACCCTATGAGAGAGGGAACCATTGAGGACATGACAGACCCTCCCTTACAAGAGGTGCTAAATTTGCTCCCAGCATGGCTAACCTCTTCATGGGAATAAAGAAAAAGAAGGTAATTTATGATGTAGCTCAGCCCATTTTATTTTTCTTGGGGCAGATTTATTGATAATTTCCTGTTTGTTTGGAGTGAGGATGAAACTACTATAATTAAGTTTATGGAAAATTTAAATATAAATGATTTCAATATTAAATTGTCCTATAAATTCAGTAACCAATTGGTTATTTTTTTTTTTTTTTTTTTTAGAAACAAAGACCACATTTATATCACAAAACAGTTGCCATCACCCCAGCTGGGTGCAATGTGTACCTAAAAGAAAATGTATAAGGCCAAGGGGCAGTTGTAATAGGATGGTTGATTAAATGAGCAAGCTAATGTTTTAAAAGACAGGTTTCTGGGCAAAGGGTATTGTGAAGAAGATCTGGATAAACAGATTGTCTCTGTCAGTGCCTTAAATAGGGTTGATTTTATGTTAGGTAAACCAAAGGTATGAGACCCCAAAGATATGAATTTCAAAAGTTTTATCATTTTAAAAAGAGACCATATTTGTTATAGGAAAGCAATAGTTATTTATAGCAGGGCCCCCAATTTACCTAATATAGTTGAAAAAAAGGTAAATCTTGAAAGGTTTTATCATTGTCTGGCGCTTACCTGCGCAGGAGCCGCTGGATATGATGGGTTTTCTGTTTTGCCATGGCTCTTTAAGCTGCTCGGACCCCACTGATACACCTGTGTAACCTAAACATACTATGCTTCCACTCTATACCAATGCACAGAAACTAGGCCACAAGCAACTGGATGGTAGACTTAAAGGATATTTTAAGGCAATGAAGTTAAACAATGTATGAATCAATAAAGAGGCATACAAACAGGTTTAAAGAGGCTTTACTAGATAAAATGAGCACTGGCCTATAAGCTGGCAATCAAATGAACTGTAGTGATGCTAAACCAAATTATAACTGGTAAAGAATTGATCAAGATATATTAAGAAATATAAGTTGTATATCAGACTTATGCAATTCTATTGGTGGTGGAACCCCCTCATTTGCACAGCGGGCTCTTGACCAAATCTGTTTTTGTAGGTTGAACTACGTAGACAGAATTGTGTATTTTTGGAACCTGACTAAATATGCAACTATATGTAACTATGCAGCAATATACATATGGATTTGTTTAAATATTGGTATTATGATTGAATCTTTATTTATGTTGACATAACTTTGAAACTATTGAAAATAAATGTTGAGATATATGTAGCCCAGAGCTCTATAACTACATTGAATACTGGAGCATTGGTTAAACTCCACTTCAACTAAAAAAAAAGGCTGTTTACATTGGTCAGTCCATTCTCCCTCTTTCAGGGTCCTTTGGTTGAGCAATCTCCTCCTGAGGTCCTCTGTCCTTCCTCGTCATCATCAGCCTGCAGGAGTTCACTAAGAGGTTGGGCTATCTTTGGAAACCCCTCCACAAAAAGAACAGAATCCCAGAAATGATCTCAGCTCATTCACATTCTGGAACATGGGCTAGATGGAAAAGGCTTCCAACTTTTTGGTGTCAGTGTCTACTCCTTTAGCGGAGACAACATGCCCAAGGTAAGTAAGACAAGGGGGACTTTAAATGAAACGCACGGTGGGATTAGCCGTGCGCCTCCATCCCTAATATCGTGTGACGTCATCTGGCGCCGCACGCCGACGGCTGCTGTTTCATCCGGTGCATAACAGGAAGCCAGCTGGGCGGTATGGCATCTGCCTCCGCTCTGCGGCTCCATATCTATGCACCTCGTGACGCTGGGCGCTTGATGGTCGGCGGGCTCGGGCGTCACTCTGTGTCACACTCTCCTCTCTGGTTGGATTTATTTTTTTCTACAGGTTATTTCATATTATCCTTCTACCTTTTACTATTCTTACACAATTTCCCTTCCCTTATTACTCAGCTCTTCATTCAGTCACCACTACACGTTCCCTAAATCAGGCACAGCTGTTCCGACCTTATTTAAATTTATCACCTCATTTATAATTTTTCACCAGTTCACTATCACATCCAACCCCCCCCCCCCCCTTCTCTTGCCTCTATTTGTCTATCTTACCACACATTATCCCCACACCCATTCACTTTATATAATTTTTAGGTTTAACTTGTTTTGTCATTTCTCTTACTATATATACCATTTACTAGCATTATGATTTCCACATAATATATAGTCATGTAGGTATTTTATTACTATACATACTTACTGAGTAGCCTTATGTCCCCTACATAGTACATACGTATCTATTACAGCCAATACTTATACTCATTTTATATAGATATACTTTGGCTACTGTTATATATTTATCATACCATGACCATTTTATAATCTTTCATTATCTCATTTCTCATCACATCCCCCCATCTTACCTCACTCTATTTTCCATCCTCACATTAACCTTCATTTCCCTTCACCACACACATCAGTTCAGCAACATTTAGTTGTGTACTTAATACAATTATTTACCATCAATTATTACCATTTACTCTATCCAGATATACTCTGCTTACTCAGCAATACTCCTACAAAGTTACTCTGTATGTGACACCTTCGCCTTGCCCACGGGCCCCACGTGCCCTCAGCTCCCGGGGGAGACATCAGGGGTTGTTGCCCCCACCCCCAGAACCAGTCACTGTTGGAACTACTGTGTAAGTGTCGGGGTTATGGGGACTTTGTCTCCTATCCCCCCTTTTTTCCCCTTCTCCCCCAATTCCCAAATTACCATCTAATGCAATGTACTTATACGCTTATATTCATTTATTTATAGATATGACGTTATGGCGTTAGTCCACGAAACGCGTCAGTCTATGGATGTTATGATGTCATGTTATTACTCTGTTACTACTGTTTCATTGTCATGTTGGTTCTTTTGAGATTGTATTTGTTGGGGTGTACACCATGTACCTTACTACTCTATTGTTACCATATCATGTCAGCCTATACGTGCATTACATCATGATTACCCCCTTTTTATGCATCAATAAATATGATATAATTTTTTACTCAGTCATGTCTCTCATTCAAAGTCCCAACCTTTTTTGTATTGGCCAAGGTAAGTGACCTACAACTGAGAGAATTAGCACTTCTAAAGGGATAGATTCAACCCCTCTTCACAGAGATGCTCCTTGTGTTCTTCTAGAGTTCCCCCAAAGACAATGATATCATCTAGGTACACAAACCCTTCAGTGAGATTCATGTACCAAAATTTTCCTCCATCAAACACTAAATGGTGCTGGGCCTCTGACAGTCCTTATGGCACTTGATTGAACTATAAAAATTTCACTGGGTGATTGAAAATGGTTTTCTTTCTATCATCAGGATGCATCGGGGTCTAATGGTACCCACTTCTAAGGTCCAGCACACCAAACCACCTAGCCCTGGACAGACATTGTAAACATCTTTGTTGCAAGGGGTGGTGTATTGATCTGGAATAGTCATTTTGTTGAGAATACAATAGGCAATACACTTCCTTAAGCCAACCATAGATGGTTCCAACCGTGGATGGTTCAGGAGGGACCAGCTGAGATTCGATCCATGTAATGGCAAGATTGATTGTACCCAAGTTGATCCATTGATCATCTTGGGTACAACCAGCATGTTGGATTTCTAGCATGCTATTAATGCCAGTAGCTATATCCGCTAGCAATAATCACTGTGTTCTCCCAGCAGGGATGGCTCCCTGCCCCCCTGGGAGAACACAAAAGCTCCACTGGTGGGATTCCCCTATCAACAATGACTGTGTTGATTTGGGAAACAAGCTATTTTCTTTCCTGCACATCCTACATCATCTATGGCCTGTCTTAAAGACCCATTGTTCTTGCTCACTACCACATAGAGAGAGATATAGGGGGCTTCTGGACTCTTATATTATCCCTCTCTTTTTCAGCTCCATAATCTGTTCTCTGAGATTGTCTGCCAATGGGATACGTCTTGACCTTTCCTAAAGCCTCTTGTCCTCTTATAGACAAATGTGGTGTTGTGCTCTTTTTGTACACCCCACATTAAAATAATTTCTAGAGAATGCTTTCTGTCAGCTTAAAAGCTGTGCTTTGGCTTATTCTCTCCATTCTGGCAGCAGAGAGGGGATCTGACAGGACAGATCTTCAGATAAATCTTCATATGGTCCACCCCCTAAATCATGTAGTGAAAGGGGTGTGGCTGAGTTCACCTGCCCTATAATCATCTGAGTCCAAATGTTCAGCGGGGAACCAGTGGTATTTCGCACACTGACTAGGACTCTCCTTCTGTAGAATCTTCAGTGAAACTATCTCTGGGATTAACTCCAACTCTGAATGTTTCTCCTGTGGATCACTCTCAAGAATAACATAGGGGCCGGGTTGGTTACAACTCATTTGACTGAGGCCCACAAATCACTTTAAAGGGCTGTAAGACCTTGTCCAGCCCATCCAGCTTCCATACTTTTCCTGCCCCTTCAGCTGGGGTTTTGTGTTTTTTGAACCATACACTGGTACACTGCTTGCAACATGGGATGTACCCCTTTGGCCATCGGCTTCACTCTATAAAGTGAGGGGAGAGGAGCCGTCGAGCTAAGTCGGTGTTCATTCCCACTATCATGGAACTCTGATTAGCCCCAACCAAACCACAGCTTTCTTCACTTAAAACATGGCTTCTCCCTCTCCCACTGTTCTAATGGGCCCAGGATATTTTAATGGCATTCCATTTCCTGAAGTAGCTGGATCCACAGTGGATTGGTCTGTAAATCCTGGAGTTGGACAGCAAGCTCGGATTGGTAGATCAGATCCAAAGCTTTCTCCGTTTGCCTGAATTCCTCTTGAAGCATGGTGTACAATTTCTAGAAGTCTTTTGACTAAAAGAGAGATTCATGATAGTCTTTGCAGCAGCTCCTCTCAAGGTTTCAGTGATGCACTGTTTCTTTTGAGCTTCAGGGACATCTGATTCACCAGGGCTTGCATTGCCCGTTCCATATAGGTTTCATCTGAATTGATGGCACTAGTCTGATTGCACTTGGTCATAAAGTTCTCCAGATCAGAAGTCTGTCCCTAAGCTATCAGAGGTCACTGGTGTAGAAGCTCCTTCAGTGGGTGTGGTGTGACTTGAGCTCTGTACTTTTATATGGCACTCTCATCTGAACCAAGCTGGCTTCAATGTTGTTAGCCAGTTGCATGCTAGCTGCCTGGAAGCAGACAGGAATTCCCCTTCTCCACTCTAACAGCACAAGGGTGTGAGAGGTGTCTTGATCCATTTTCAGCTCTGGTACAATCATTCTCTGATCAGGAAGTAAAGACTAGTAAGTAAAGATCAGGAAGTAAAGACTAGGTAGACTGATAGGATGTATTGCAATGCAGTTAAACAACACCTGAATCAATAAACAGGCAATCAAACATGTTTAAAGATGGTGTACTAGATAAAATGAGCGCTGACACATAAGCGGACAATCAATTAAACTGTAGTGATACTAAATCAAATAATACCTGGTGCAAACAAAGTTAAAAGTATCAGCATCAACTAACCAAGAAATAAAGACACTCGTGTCTACAGTATGCATTCAGCCCCAATATTGGGTGGGTGTATATGTTCCTGGCAAAGAAGTACCCCTGAATGTTTCTACAAGTACCTGGAGCCTAATTGTCAATGTCAACCAGCTATCATTGGGCCCCTTCTGTAAAGTCGTCCACGTGTATCTGTCCTTTTAAAAGTTTGAAATGAATGACTGATGGAGCAGTCTCTATTGCATTAATTGTGTCAGTGTTGAGATAAGCACAGATGGTTCAGATCACCACTCCTGGTTTCTTTCAGAAGATGTTGTGGTTGGACGAAATGCGTTTGGGCAGAGTCTCTTTGATGTTACTTCTTGATTCAAGTTTGAACGCGCACCAGCTCTGTGGTAATCGGGAGGAGCGGTGGTGCTCCCTTTAGAGGCTGAAGGTTTTACACTTCAGAGCAGAGTGACAGGCACTGTTCAATGTGAGTGTTTACTTTGTTAAATGCAGTTTTAGTGAATGTTTTTCTTGTGTTGGGAGTCCTCTGTTGGTATGTTTTTTCTGGATACTGAGGCTGTGGAGATTTACTGAGTAATATCTAAGGGGTGAATAAAAGGAGGTAACAGCAAGGAGTAGAGAGTTAGAGAGCCAAGTGGAAGATAGAAAAGGTTGTAAGATCTCTGAGGTCGGGTACATCCCACTAGGCGTGTTTTGGACTTTCCCCTAAATAAAAAAGGCTCAATAAACTCCAGTGGAGTTTTTTTTTTAGTGTGGGGTGGTGGTCACTGGAGCACTGATCATAGTTTAATCTGCACCCTACTCAGTACTGATGGATGTCCTTTGAAAGACTGAAACATTCTGTCAACTTTAACTCTTTTTTTCTAAAGGACTTGTTATGATCTCCTAATAGTTATTTATGGTCAAGATATACAGTTAGGTCCATATATGTTTGGACACAGGCACAATTTTAGATTTTTTCAGGTATTTACCAAAGATATTCAGGCTATAGTAATAAGGAATATGGGCTGAAAGTGCATACTCTCAGGTTTAATTTGAGGGTATGTACATCCAAATTAGAGAAAGAGTTTAGGAATTACAGCTCTTAAGAAAAGCCCTCCCCCCTTTTTCAAGGTACCAAAAGTAATTCGACAATCAAATCAAAAGCGGTTTCATGGTCAGGTGTGGGCTACTCCTTCATTATTTCTTCATCAAATAAGCAGGTAAAAGGTCTGGAGTTGATTCTAAGTGTGGTATTTGCATTTGGAATCTATTGCTGTGAACCTACATCATGCGTTCAAAGGAGATTCAAAGGAGCTATCCATGCAAGTGAAACAGGCCATTGTAATGCTTCAAAAAAGGAAACAAATCCATCAGAGAGATAACAGCAACATTAGGAGTAGCCAAATCATCAGTTTGGTACATTCTGAGGAAAGAAAAGCGCACTGGTGAGGATGGAAGACAATAGTGGTGGATGATTGCAGAATCCTTCTGGTATTCTGATGCCAGAAGGGAGAGGGAGCAGGAACGAGTGGGGGGATTTCACATAGAGCCGCTCTGATGCGCATGCAGCAGGAAACCTTGCTGTCAAAAACAGCTGCTGCACAGCACACAGTATACCCCGCTCTGTTCTGTTCACTAACAATACATTGCATATTTATTATCCAAAATCCACATACTTAAAAACCATGGTATATACCCTAAAAATGTCCTGTGGTGGTGCTATTTTCCGTCTGCCCCTTTTTAGAAACTTTTGATGCACCCAGGGAAATTTGATATCCCTCTCACCAGGGGCTGCAGGGGTCCCAATTGTGAAGTGACCTCATGCTCCAGGGTTCCTGTGTAGTGCCCCTGTACACCTAGATAGGAGGGCGGTGGCATATCGAGGAACCAATGCCCTCCATTTTCCTTCTGCAGCCAATAAAAACCCACTTCTCCTCCCCTCCCTCCTGCAGACATTCAGCGGCTGCAGAAGGAAAATAGGGGACTGGTTCCTCTATGTGCCGCTGCCCTGCCGGTCCTCCTACTTGAGGTCCTGCTGCCCTTGGCCACCTGTGTGCTCTCCTAGCCCCCCCCACAGCACTTTCAGCTTTCCCCCCTCCCCTCTCACACCAGCTGCTGCAAGGAATGTATAATGTGTCAGGATGGAGAGCAGAGGGGTGGGGGGGCAGTAAATATGTAATTTAACAAAACCCTTCCTTTCTTTACCAAGCTGTATTTACTATGCATCAGTTTGTGAATAAATGTGAAGCTCTGTAAAAAGCTGTTCCTGTCCATGTATTCAGTGCAGCTGAGGCTGTAGAGAAGGAGATTGAGGGCTGTGTCTCCTTTCTCTGTCTCAAAGGTGGAAAATCACAGGTTAAGATCCCTGATATTTCACCAAAGCCCCCCAATGGGGCTCCTAAAAAAATTGGGAAAAATAATAAAAAATAAAATTGTAAAACAAAAAATATATATAATAAAATAAAAAGGTAAATATATATATATATATATATATATATATATATATATATATATATATATATATATATAAAAATAAACAACTACTGACACCAGTAGACGAACTACCAGGGTCACAAAGGTCACACTTTCACATATTCCACCACCACCTGGTTTTCCACCACCGTAAGAGGGGGTCCCAAGACAGCAAGAAGGGGGCCCACTGCAGAACATGTAAAATGGTCCCACTGCACCTATAGGTACAAGTTGTAAAGGAGGGTTTACTTTCTCTTTAAGTTTGTTATTACGCATTTCCAGGCTAATCAGTTGTTATTTCTATTGCCCTGAGCTGAATCACAGTGTACAGTGGGGTTTGCAGGTATACTCGACACACTTGATAGGTTAAAGTGTTACTAAACCCACAATAGTAAACTCAGTCTGTATATGCAGTAAAGCATGCTTATTATACTCACTGTGGAACCTAAAGGGTTTAATCTTCCTCATTGTGTAAAAAGGCTGTTTGGTCCTGTCTTCTCTGATCCTCCCCTTTATTTACTGTCCCCAATCCATCTGCTAATAGTACAGAGTCTTGGAGTCACTCTGCACATGCTCAGTTTGGTGTTTATTGCTAGAGAGTTTTTTTTTTTTCTTGGGAGGTGCATGTAATCAGCACAGGGCCAATCAGCACTGTCCAGACAGAGGGCCAGGGGTCATGCAGCCTCATAGGTCAGTCAGAGGGGAACAAAATCTCCTCCTGGAAGCTTTAACCAGACACTGATAGAAGTCATAGGACTGCTCTAAATGCTGAGAAAAAAAAGTATTTTGCAGTTTATATATACTAAAATAATTGCATTTCCATGTTCTGTGTACTGTGGTAGAACAGATATCATGTATGCAGGGTCATGGGTTTAGTAACACTTTAAATCATACCTCCCAACTTTTGAGATGGGAACGAGGGACACTTATTAGCAAAAGTATGTAAGCATAGGACACCCCCCCCCCCCCCCCGCCACACCCCTTAAAGGAGAATTATACAAAAAAAATGATTAGCTAAACCCACATGTGCTTTTTTTTTTTACCATTACCATTCACTTATACTGGCTTTTGTAATTTACAAATGCAGCAATTTAGAAATTGGATGAAAGGTTTGGCACTGGGAAACTTTTTTTGATAGATAAAAAGTGCATTTTATATACAAATATATAGAGCACACCAAAATGAGGGATGAAGGAGGAGGAAGAAGGAACAGAGGGATCTTGTTCCAAATCAGGGACAGTCCCTCCAAATCAGGGACAGTTGGAAGCTATGATTAAATACATGCATTCCCTGCATTTAGGTAAAAAATCTTTCATGTGCAGCCCCCCTTCAGCCCCCCCCCCCTAAATATTTACCAGAGTTTGATCTCTATCCAGCGCTTTGTCCCTCTCTCTCTCTCTCCTCATAGGCTCAGAGACAAAGACAAAGCTAAAGACAAAGCCAAAGTCAAAGCCAGTGAGCACAGAGCAGGGGCAGGGCCTGAGTCATGCTGTGTGTCTATGGACCCGCTTGCAAATCTGCCACCATAGCAAATGCTTGCTATGGGGGCATGCACTAAAGAGGAGAAGCATAGAGTGGGACACCCCAGAAGAGGATGATCTGGGCTGCTCTGTGAAAAACGATTGCACAGAGCAGGTAAGTATAACATTTTTGCTATTAAAAAAAACATTTTAAACTACTCTGAACCTAAAAGAAAAAAATGAATGTACAATTTTAGTTCCCCTGTACGGGGGATGCAGGTGTGTTAAATTTTGTGTTATTGCTCTCACTCTCTGATACTGGTCACTGGAAGTTCAACATGGCACCTCATAGCAAAAAACTCTCTGGGGATCTGAAAAAAATAATTCTTGCTCTGAAACTGAACTGCAGCATGGTGGCCAAGACCTTACAGCGGTTAAACAGGACAAGTTCCACTCAGAACAGGCCTCGCCATGGTCGAACAAAGAAGTTGAGTGCACACGCTCAGCGTCATATCCAGAGGTTGTCTTTTGGAAATAGATGTATGAGTGCTGCTAGCATTGCTGCAGAGGTTGAAGGGGTGGGGGGTCAGCCTGTCAGTGCTCAGACCATACGCCACACACTGCATCAAATTGGTCTGCATGGCTGTAGTCCCAGAAGGAAGCCTCTTCTAAAGATGATGCACAAGAAAGCTCGCAAACAGTTTGCTGAAGACAAGCAGACTAAGGACATAGATTACTGGAACCATGTCCTGTGGTATGATGAGACCAAGATAAACCTATTTGGTTCAGATGGTGTCAAGCGTGTGTGGCGGCAACCAGGTGAGGAGTACAAAGACAAGTGTGCCTCGCCTACCTTAAAGCATGGTGGTGGGAGCGTCATGGTCTGGGGCTGCATGAGTGATGCCGGCACTGGGGAGATACAGTTCATTGAGGGAACCATGAATGCCAACATATACTGTGACATACTGAAGCAGAGCATGATCCCCTCCCTTCAGAGACAGGGCCGCAGGGCTGTATTCCAACATGATATCGACCCCCAAACACACCTCCACAACAACCACTGCCTTGCTAAAGAAGCTGAGGGTTAAGGTGATGGACTGGCCAAGCATGTCTCCAGATCTAAACCCTATTGAGCATCTGCGGGGCATCCTCAAACGGAAGTTGGAGGAGCGCAAGGTCTCTAACATCCACAAGCTCCGTGATGTCATCATGGAAGAGTGGAAAAGGACACCAGTGGCAACCTGTGAAGCTCTGGTGAACTCCATGCCCAAGAGGGTTAAGCCAGTGCTGTAAAAAAAATGGCGGCCACACAAAATATTGACATTGTGAGCCCAATTTGGACATTTTCACTTAGGGGTGTACTCACTTTTGCTGCTAGTGGTTTAGACATTAATGGCTGTGTGTGGAGTTATTTTGAGGGGACAGCAAATTTACACTGTAATACAAGCTGTACACTCACTACTTTACATTGTAGGAAAGTGTCATTTCTTCAGTGTTGTCACATGAAAAGATATAAAAAAAATATTTCCAAAAATGTGAGGGGTGTACTCACTTTTGTGAGATACTGTATCTTTCAAAAAGTGTTTTACAATGCTAAACCTTTCATCCAATTCCTCAATTGCTGCTTTTGTAAATTCCAAAAGCCAATGTAAAGGAATAGCAGAGGTAAAAAAAGCACTTGTGGGTTTAATCAATCATTTTTTTGTACAATACTCCTTTACCAGCTTCAATACCGGGCACTTTCTCCCCCTTCCTGCCCAGGCCAATTTTCAGCTTTCATCGCTGTCACACTTTGAATGACAATTGCAGGCAGCACTGATGGGCACTGATGGGTGCTACTGATGAGGTGGCACTTACGGGCACTGATAAGGCGGCACTGAAGAGCACTGATTAGGTGGCACTGATCAGGAGGCACTAATATGTCACACTGATAGGAACTGTTAGGCGGCACTGATAGGCGGAACTGATGGGCACTGATAGGCAGCATTGATAGACGTCAATCATGGGCGGCATTAATGGGCACTGATAGGCAGCACTTACAGGAACTGATGAGGTGGCACTGAAGAGCACTAATTAGGTGGCACTGATGAGGAGGCACTAATATGTCACACTGATAGGCACTGTTAGGCAGCACTGATAGGCACTAATGGGCAGAACTGATGGCCACTGATAGGCAGCACTTATGGGAAATGATAGGCGGCACGGATAGACGTCAATCATGGGCAGCACTGAGGGGCACTGACAGGCGGCACATATGGCCAATGATGGGTGGCACGGAGAGGCAGCACTGATAGGTAGTACTGATGAGCACTGGTGGATGAGCACTGATGAGCAGGCACTAATTGGCACTGAAAGGCAGCACTGACTGGCATCAATGATGGGCACTGATCAGTGTCATTGATGGGCATTGATTGGTGTCACTGATGGGCACTGCTGGGGCTGCAATGATAATCAGGGCACTTATGATCAGTGCCCTGATTATCTGTACAGTCTCCCCTGTAAGGAGATGCCGCTGATTGGCTCTGACGTGAGGCGAGGGGAGCTGATAAAGGGCACTCCTGCGTTTACATGTGACTGGCTGTGATTGGACACAGCCGATCACATGGGTAAAGAGCCGCATCATCGGCTCTTTACCGAGATCTGGGTTGCTCTGTGTCCTAGGAACACAGCATGACTGAAATTGCCGCACTGCGGGTGCACAAGGGTGGTTACACTGGGGCAACGTCGTATGACGTCATCCCAGAACGAGAGGGGATTCCGCCCACCAGCATTTTACTATACGGCGGGTGGGAGGTGGTTAAGGGGGCGTTGAAGGGGGGGGGTGTCCTATGGCTATATTTTTTTGCTAATAGGTGTCCCTCATTCCCATCTCAGAAAGGTGGGAGGTATGCCCAAACCTGCTAGATACATGGTTGTCTCTGGTTTTGATATTTCTGCATTACAGACCAGGAACAAGCATGCTGCAAACGAGTATCACAAGGTGCCAGAATTTCTTATCTCTATACTTGTTCCAGGCCAAAAACTCAAAAAGCATTAAAGCCAAAGAATCAACGGGGGCAGCCAGTCTGAAAAGAAGAGGTCAGCAATGGCAGCCTACATAATTCTTCCATGGCAGGTTTACTTCATACTGTGCCATGAAACACACAAAGAGTTCTCTTCCACTGTTCTAAATAGCACAAAGTTCTCTTCTGCATTTTCTAAATTCCTGTTTGTGACAGTTTTTAGCAAGTGTATTTTCTTGTTTGCAACATTTGATACATAACGAAATAATTTATTGCTATAAAATTGCCTATCTTGTGCCCTCTTTGTTGGTGATATAAATACAAAATATGTTCAATCTCATTTAGAAAATGTATGATATGCTAAAAGAAAAAACAAAACAAACCCACAATGAAAAATCTGTATATATTCACTCACAGGAGTGTAAATGGTTTAATGGGAAGGGAAAACTGATCTAGTCAAAGCAATCTACACAAAGCTTAGTAAAGGTCTCCCTCTTGTGGAAACTAAAAGTAGTTCAATTCCAGATTATATCTGTCACAAATATTTACTGTCAAAGATAGCAAAAGAGGGCATAAAAGGTAAACTTGGGGCACAAAAACATTTAACCACTTCTGGACCAAAAGATTTTCCCCTTTACTGACCAGGCAATATTTTGCGATTCGGCCCTGCGTTATTTAACGGACAATTGTCATGCGATGCTGTACCCAAATAAAACTGATGTCCTTTTTATCCCACAAATAGAGCTTTCTTTTGGTGGCATTTGTTTACCTGTGCGATTTTCATTTTTTGCGCTATAAACAAAAAAGAGTGACAATTCAGAAAAAAAAAATAAACAATATATTTTTTACTTTCTGCTATATAACATTCCACCCCCCCCCCCCAAAAAAAAAAAAAATTAAAAAATCGATTTTTTTTTTAACATTTTAGGCCAATTTGTTTTCTGCTACATATAATCACAATAAAAGTATTTTGATTGGCTTGCGCAAAAGTTATCGCGTCTACTAACTACTGGAAAGATTTATGTAATTTTTATTATTTTTTTTTTTTTACTAGTGGCGGGGATCTGTGATTTTTAGCAGGACTGCGACATTGCAGCAGACAGATCAGACCCCTAACTGACACTTTGGGGGGACCAGTGACATTACTACAGTAATCAGTGCTAAAAATATGAACTGTTACTGTAATAATGACACTGGCAGGGAAGGGGTTAACCCTGTGGGTGATCAAGGGGTTAAATGTGAGCCTAGGGGAGTGATTCTAACTGTATGGGGGCAGGGCTTGTGAAATGATCACAGAGACCTGTGATCCTATATAGAAGGATCACAGGAGCTCTGTGATCTTTCCAGTGAGAAGAACGGTCAGCTGTGTTTATCGGAGCCATCTGACCCGTGCATCAGAGTCCCCGCGCCGGCGGTGCACACTCGCCCCCTAGCTGCAGGTGTGCTATCGATGTAGCCCTACGTCGTTTCGTGCAGGAGGACCAGCCTGCCACAGTATATATGTGGTGGACGGTCTGGAACCGGTTAAACATATTGCTTAATAGTCACAAAAGAATATAATTCCACTTTGTTTGGACCAAATGTTTTTGTAAACCCATATCTTATCTTGCTAAAGCAGCACTGACATCATCACTATGCTGTACACAGCCTGTGCAGAGAGTAAAGCTGTAGGAGGGGCCCATCAGTCTCCACCCACTACAGGCTGCCTGCAGAAAACTACAGGAGGGGCGGAGACAGGACCTGTCATCCCACAAAAGGAGAGAGAGCAGCAGTGAGGGGTCTTTATTACAGGAAGCTCCTGAAGTAAATTTCACACTGGCTTACTGCACAGATCTGGAAGAAATACACAAAACACACCAAGATTTATGGAAGAATACACAGGACTCTTGTATTTAGACATTATTAGCTTATCCTGCATTTGGGCTGCCCATTATATAGAGAAAAAACAGAAATGTGTGGGAGAAAGTATAAGGCAGCCAAACCCTTAACAGGTTGACATTTGCATGTTATAACAGCTTAGGGACCCCAGTGCTAGGGCAAGATCATCTAGCACCCAGTTGCCCAAGGCAAAGATGGCACATGCCCCCCCCCCCCCCAATCCAAAATGTATGAGCATTATGTTTAAGCCAAAATCCGCTCCAAAGCATAAATGTTCCCCAAACAAAAAATACCGCTCTTCTAGTACTCCCCCCACCTCACATGATACCAATGCGCCCATGGCAGCCACTCCTCCTGCCCACCCCTTGTCCTGACCCTTGGAAGTGCTTGGGACCCTAAAGAAGGTACCAGAAGCTATTTGTGAGCACTGCTAGGAACATTGCAGTATCAAGCCTCTGCCTTTGGGTGCCAAATTCCCTTATGCCTCTGCCTTTGGGAGTCATGCCTGCAACTGTCAGCCTTGCAATGCCTCATGGGACTTTCCTAGCAATGTTTCATGGGTCTTGTAGTTCTGCAAAAGCTAGAAGGCTGCAGGTTGGACACCTATGATTTAAGGCCTTCTGCACAGGAGTCATTTAGCCAGTATACCATAAAAACCTAGTATTTTAGGCCACCCGGGGGCACAGGTGCAGTGTACAGTCCATAACAGACTGAATCATGCATTGGCTATCAGCGGTTTGTCTGTGTTGAGGGCATTCACCTAGGGTTGCCACCTGCCTGGGATTTACCCAGACAGTCCAGCTTTTGCATCACGTGTCTGGGTCTCCGACTGTTGAACACATTATTCAGATGTCCAAATACTGTTGCTGCTGACTTTTAATATAAGGACACTTACCTATCCAGGGAGCCCACGATATCGGCACCCAAAGCCCACCCATCCACCGGCTCGAGATGCAGGAGCCAGCATTCTTACTAAGGGAAACAGGAAGTGAAGCATTTCGGCTTCACAGCCTGTTTCCTACTGCGCATACACGAGTCGTGCTGCACTTTCTGAATGGTCCTGCTGTCTTCTGGGACCTGTTTGTGTCTCCCAGAAGGCAGCGGGGGAAGGAGGAGGGGCCACAAAAGTAGTAGGTCGCCCTTACACAGAAGTGGGAGCGGGCACCTGTTTTTGATAGGTATCCAGAAAGCAGATAGGCGTAGCTTACACTTTTGGGTGGAACTCCGCGTATGTGTGTCTCCTGTACTCAGGTTCGTCCAACTTCACAGGAGCCCAGCAGAATGAGCAGCAAGTGCAGTCAATTACTCACTGCTTGTAACACACGGAAGATCCTCACAGCCTGCAGAAGGGGACAGCAAGGGACAGATATGCAATCCACCACTGGGCACCACTGTCTCTTTACTGTACACCCCTGTCCACCTGAATACTGCCTCTCATCCACCCCAATGCCCCCCAGTCCACCCCACTGTCCCCTGTCCACCCCACTGCCCCCCAATCCACCCAACTGTCCCCTGTCCATCCCACTGCCCCCCAGTGCACCCCATTGTCCCCTGTCTATCCCACTGCCCCCCGGTCTACTCCACTGTCCCCTGTCCATCCCACTGCCTCCCAGGTCACTCCACTGTCCCCCCCAGTCTATCCTGCTGCCTCCCTGTCCACCCTGCTACCACCCAAAAGTGTACAAGGTCTATTATAATGTATACTAAAAAAAAAAAAAAAAAATGCAGTGCGCCAGTAACTTGTTTTGGGTTTGGCTTGAAGAAAAGATGGCAACCCTACATTCACCTCTGTATGCATATGGTATTGTATTGGAGTACCACTTGGACAGAGTTGTATAAAGTACTCGAAACCCATACTTGAGTAAAAGTACAAGTGCTCTATCAAAAAGTGACTTGAGTAGAAGTGGAAGTGCTCGATCAAAAAGTGACTTGAGTAGAAGTACTAAAGTATTCAACATTTTTTGTACTTAAGTATTGCAAGTAGTTTTTTTTTAAAATTTTGCTACTCAACTACTGAAAGTAAAAGTACCAGTAGTTTTGAAAAAAAAAATTGCTACTCAAGTACTGAAAGTAAAAGTACAAGTACTGTGTTATGTAGTTATTAAAGAAAGAAGTCAAAAGTTTGAACATCATATTGTTTTTTATTATTTCAAATGCAGCTTTTATTTATACATACAGTAGCATTTATTTTCGTATGCGCTGATAATACACATGTTTTGAGCTTCATGAAACCTGCCATCTACTGTTATGGCAGTGGTAATTTTTATAATAGTAACGAGTAACTATGCAGCACAAAAAAAAAAATATCGGAGTAGAAGTATTGAAATCATCGAAAAAATGTAGTGAAGTAAAAGTGGAAGTAGGAGAAAAAAATTCTACTCTAGGAAAGTACATATACTGCCTTTCGATACTTAAGTACAGTAGTGAAGTAGTTCTACTTAGTTACTATACATCTCTGCACTTGGAATAGCATTTAGCCACGTACACACTGCATATTTCAGCCTGTCATTGATAATAGGCTGCTGGCAGAGGGCTGTGTGCTGCACCCGTGCCTCCCTGTCACCTACAAATGTCCAGATTTTACAATGTATGACAATGTATGTGAAGCATTGTGGCATGTAAACACCCCCATTCACTGCCTATTGCAGCTTAAGGGGGGCGCTTGTCAGGCAGCAAAAACACAACATTGTGCATATTTTCTGCCCCATGTCTAAACAAATCCTTAGGGTCCTTTCACACGCTGCCCTGCCATCGAGGTCCGTTCTTTGCTCAGCGGGGGATCGACCCGCCGATCCCCGCTGAGCAGGTGGATGACAGCTCCGTCTCCGCTCTGTGTGAGGAGAGGGAGGTGTCAAATCCCCGCTGTCCTCTATGGGGGAATCGGATTAGAACAGACCGCCTGTCCGTTCTCATCCGATCCCATCCGATCCGATTCCCTGGACGGATGGAAAATAGGTTTTCCATCCATCCGGATTTCATGGACAGGATCAGATTCGGATAGCAACAGGTGTCAGCGGAGCTGTCTCCGCTGACATCCTCTGCCCCATAGGGATGCATGGAGGATCTGATCAGGTCCGCCTAAAAAACGGACAGGCGGATCCAATCGTTCGTGTAAAAGGGGCCTTAGTGCCGGTTCACACATATACAATGTCAGACATCACATGTGATTGGCACCGCACTGCTATGCAAATCACATGGGATGTCTTTGCGATGCAAATTCAGCCATGCAGACTGCATGGCTGATTTTGCATTGCATTCGGACCAAAGTCACACAGGACCCTTTTTTTGGTTCGCACCAGAATCGGATTGCATGGGTGTTCACACGGTACCTGTCTGTGACTTGTTAATGACGAGCCCCGGTCCACAGGGCAGGAGGTGAGCATCGACTGTAATCTGGGTAGGACTATCACAGACCGCAGGCGTCGCTCAGCTCCTGCTGTGTGGCCGCACCCGCATCTGCCACCCCACCGCCAATGTCATCCTATCACCAGAGCAGGGGGTGAGAGCAGCTGGAGATCTGTACAGAGAGTGGGAGTCTTTTCATATTAATAAGCGGTAATCACTCACTTGTTAACATAATATACTGGACAGCTCCCACCCTCCATCCAGATCTACCGCTCCTCCCACCCCCTGCTCTGCTGATAGGATGACTTTGGTGTAAATGTTGCAAATATTGTAAATATTACATTGGTGTAAATATCGGCCAGGCAGGAGATGCGGGAGGCAAGGATTTAAAGGAGTCACTGTGATGTTAGAGAGGAAAGGGAAGGCTATGGCTGCAGGGGGCACTGTGATGAGGGACTGTGATTTCTAGGGGTACTGTAATGTAAAGGGACACTGTGATATAAAAAAAAGGACTGCAATGTAAAGGGGCACTGTAATCATTACAGTGCCCTTTGCAGTGCAGTCCCCTTTACATCACAGTGCCCCTTTACAATGCAGTCCCCTTTACATCACAGTGCCCTTTTACAGTGCAGTCCCCTTTACATCACAGTGCCCCTTTACAGTGCAGTCCACATTACATTAATTTAAAGGGGACTGCACTGTAAAGGGGCACTGTGATGTAAAAGGGCACTGTGATGTAAAGGGGACTGCACTGTAAAAGGGCACTGTGATGTAAAGAGGGAGCTGTGGTGTAAAGGTGGACTGTGGAACACTACAGCTAATATAAAGGGGGACTGAGCCGTAAAGGGGGGTTGTGATGTGAAGGGGTCTGGGGACTGACTCCATGGACCCCCCTTCCCCCCTCCATCCTCCCAGGGCCTGGAAAAATTGGCTGCCACTTAACCGGTCCCTGGTTGGGGACCACTGCCTTTACTGTACTCCTTTAAATAGTTTCTGCTATAACTTTACTTTTGCATTAAAAAATGTGGAAATCGTTTTTTGTTTTTCAGTTTAATCGGCACATAACAGTATCTCTGTGCTAGCACAATACAGTTATACAAGCTGACAAGCTTTAAGCTGGCTTCCCACTTTTGCAAGCGCTGTGTGATTGCTGAAGCATGTACCACCAGTGAGATACCGAACAATGAAGCTCAATTGTTTGGCGGTTCTGGAAAGGGCTCAGCTAACGCTCTAGCATTATATTTTCCTCTGGGTTACATATGATTAATGAAGAGCACTGTGACCTCAACTTTCTAGTGCACAATTAATTTCATTACTACTTAGTGGTCAATGTAGCTGGTAGGAGCTAACAGAACAATTAAAATACCCAGCACCATTCAAACCATTTTTGTCTGATTTAGTAGAATTTTTATCCTTGTGTACCTCAGTCTCATTCCACTAGTCTTTTAATAAATGAGATCACCTGAGCAATTGAAATGTAAAACATATATATATATTAGAGCTTTGGAGGTTTGGTATCCAGCATTTCTACCTTGTAGCACTGGCACCCTGAGTTCAGTTCCAGTTCTTGATTCTATGCTCTCCCCAAATTTGTCTAGGATTTTTTGTGGTTGCTTCCTATTCTTCCCATGACCTAAAACACAATCTAGTAGGTTCACTGGCTTTCACCATACTGAGTGTTAAAGTGTGTACAGGACTTTAGAAAGTACAGTAGATTTTTATTACAAAAAAAAAAACTATTGCCAATAAGATACCACATGATACATTAATTTTTTATAATACACTTTTATGTCTTGCCTTATAGAAGGAAACAAGCAATCTATATTATAAAGAATAGTGAATGCAAATTATTTATTCATTTTCCAATTTTTACAATCAGTGTTAGGTAGCCATCTAGTGGACAGAAATAGGAACTGATTATAGATACTTTAACCACTTTACCACTAAGCCTATTTTTGACACTTTTTGTTTACAAGTTTAAACCAGTATTTTTTGCTAGAAAACTACTTAAAACCCCCAAACATTATATATATTTTTTTAGCAAAGACTCACTGCATTTAAAAAAAACGAAACATTAAAGTTAGCCCATTTTTTTGTATATTGTGAAAGATGATGTCACGCCGAGTAAACAGATACCCAACATGTTATGGTTTAAAATTGCGCACACCCGCGGAATGGCGACAAACTACGGTCAATAAAAATCTCCATAGGCGACGCTTTAAAAAATTTTTAACGGTTACCAGTTTAGAGTTAGAGTGTAGCTCTTTTTTTAAATGATTGCTCAAGCTCTGGCGATCGCGTCGATACCTCACATGTGTGGTTTGAACAGCGATTTCATTTTCGGTGCGACTTCCATATACGTTTTCTTTCGTGCACGAGCTAACGGCGATGGGGGCGGCTACACTTTTTTTTTTCCTATTTATTTTTTTTATTTTTTTATTTTAACACAGGTTTAAAAAAAAAAAATCTGATCACTTTTATTGCTGTCACAAGCAATGTAAACATCCCTTGTGACAGCAATATGCACTCTATGGAGGGATCGAGGGTCTAAAAGACTCTAGACCCCTCCACTACACTTCCATGTATGCAAAACGCCAAAAACTGCATTTTTTAATACATTCACTTTTTGAAACTGCCGCCTTTAGCTGCAGAGTAACCCGGACGTGACGTCATGGACGCCTCCTCTGGGTTACGTCATCGGAGACCCGATCAAAGCCACTTCCAGCTTTGATCGGAACTCCATCCAGCCGGCGGATGTGTCGGCTGGGTGCTCGGGTCTCCCGGTGGGACGGGAAACCCAGGCAAAGCTGCGGAAGGCGACGGGAGGGGGGGGCACGTCCCCTCCAGCTCGCCAGGGTAGCGATCGATCGGCTTCCGAGCCGCATCGGTCGTTACCACTGGAAAGCCGACCGCCGGCTCTAAAAAAGGGTACCAGGGTGATGCCTCTAGCTAGGTACAACCACGCAAAGTCAGCCGATGTAGGTCTACGTCGCTAGACGTTAAGTGGTTAAAACAATTACAGTTGAATCCAACCCCGTGTGTTTCAAAAATCCTATATTAGAAAATGAAAACCGTAGCATTTTTTTATATGAGTACAATATATTTAACACAGCATTTACTGGAATGGAATTTACTAATCTGTGATACAAGCAGGCTCCTCCAGGTAAGAGCACCACCTACTGTGGCTCTGTAGCTCTGAAATGTCCAGGGCTGCTGTTCGAAATCACGGGGGCCCCATACAGCCTACCTGACAGGGCCCCCCTGGTCAAAAGTGACTGAAGACATAGATTTATCAAACTCCTTCTCTGCAACCTCAGTTGCACAGATGAATGAATAAGAAGCGCTCTGAGGCCTCCTGCTCATTCACAAACTGAAGCATACTCAAATACAATTTACTACGCTTCAGTGATGGACACAGGAGTGACTGGTATTGATCGCTCACTCTGTTCATTCAGGAAAGGAAGGGACCAGAAAATTACATATTTACCTTCCCTTTTCCCCAGTCTCCATCATGAAACATCCATCTGTGTGCCTGCAGCAGCTGCGGGCAGGAGAGAAGGGAAACCAGCAGCGCTGCGAGGGAAAGGGGCACACAGGGGGGCGTGGACAGCAGATGGAAGTGGCACATGTACTAGAACCAATCTCCCTACAGTGTAGCCAGAGGGAGAAAGAGAAGGAGAAGCTGGCAGCGCTGCAGGGGGGACAGAAGAGGATCGGTGTCTGCAGTAAGACAGTACAGTCGGCCCTCCTACTCAGCAGCTGCCGGGCCCCTCTTTTAAACTGATGGGGGCTCGCCCCACAATACTGGAGGGCTGGCTGTACTGCCTTATCAGCGGCCCTGGAAATGTCTCTCATTTAGAGGGACTGTTCCTCTTGTGGAACCAAATCCCTCTCTTCTTCCAAGCTGTGCCTCTTTTTTTGTATATGTATAGACCTCTGTAAATGCATCTTTTATTTAACTAACAGAAGTGTTTTCCCATCACATGGCTATATCAGCCTTGTTTTGGTATGTACATTGCAAAAAACCCAGATGCGACTAGGAAGCCTTTATGAAACAATAATAGGCTGACAGCGGCCACGGCTGTCCACTTGTGTTTGTAAGTAATCACACAGGAAGTGATTACCTACTGCCATTTATCATTTCTGACCATGGGATTAAATCGGAACACCAAAAGGCAGCTGTGGCCACTGCAAAATTGTCATTTTTTTGTACAAGCTTCAAAGTTTTCTGCCATATACTTAGTGCCGTATCATGTCCCTCTTTCCCGTCAGGAGGCTGAGAGAGATTAATATTTTCTAAAATACCCAAGAAACATTCTGAGATGAAATTCTCATCTTCCTCTAAGAAGTTAGTGCTTGATTCGGACTCTTCCTGCACTTAACTGGTTCAACAATGGGATAAACCTCTTCACTAACTACACTATAATACCAAAAGTATTGGGACGTCTGCCTTTACACGTACATGGACTTTAATGGCATCCCAGTCTTAGTCTGTAGGGTTTAATACTGAGTTGGCCCACCCTTTGCAGCTATAATAGCTTCCACTCTTCTGGGAGGGCTGTTCACGAGGTTTAGGAGTGTGTCTATGGGAATGTTTGACTGTTCTTCCAGAAGTGCATTTGTGAGGTCAGGCACTGATGTGGACAAGAAGGCCAGGCTCACAGTCTTCACTCTAATTCCTCCCAAAGGTGTTCTATCTGGTTGAGGTTAGGACTCAATGACTGGTTGAGCAGGCCAGTCAAGTTCCTTCACCCCAAACGTTGTCATCCATGTCTTTATGGACCTTGCTTTGTACACTGGTGCACAGTAATATTGGAGCAAGAAGGAGCGGTCCCCATAATATTCCCACAAACTTGGGAGCATCATATTGTCCAAAATGTCTTTGTATGCTAACACCTTAAGAGTTCCCTTCACTGGAACTAATGGGCCAAGACCAACCCCTGAAAACCACCCCACATCATAAGCCTCCTTCACTAAATGATTTGGACCAGAGCACAAAGCAATGTCCATAAAGACATGGATAAGGCAGTTTGGGGTGGAGCAACTTGACTGGCCTGTACAGAGTCCTGACCTCAACCTGATAGAACACCTTTTGGATGAATTAGAGCGCAAACTGCATGCCAGGCCTTCTCATCCACATCAGTGCCTGACCTCACAAATGCGCTTTGGAAGAATGGTCAAACATTCCCATAGACTCTCTCCTAAACCTTGTGGACAGCCTTTCAAGAAGAGTTGAAGCTGTTATAGCTGCAAAGGGTGGGTCAACTCAGTATTGAACCCTACGGACTAAAACTGGGATACCATTAAAGTTCATGTGCGTGTAAAGGCAGGCGTCCCAATACTTTTGGTAATGTATATAGGACACGCAAGAGTGTACAGGGCAAATAACTGACTTGCCAGATGAAGTCATGATTTTCATACTGAAGAACCCTTGGATCCCAAAAATAGAATTATGGGCAATTAGAGAAAGAAGAGTCCAGATGGCTACACACCAGCTGATTTTCTAAACTCCTTTATTTGATTAAAACCCTGAACGTTTTGAAGAGCACTACATGTACAAGCAGGGGAGGAACTAGCAATCTGAACTCTTCTTTCTCTAATTGTCACAGCAGCGACTGGGCGAGCACCCTGCATGGAGGAGATCATGCGGCTGAAGGCAGCTCACCTATGAGCAGCGTGAATCTTTGTGTGTTGGACTAGTATAGAATTACTGGCAGACAACTGAAAGTACATGTGATTCACATATTTTTACATTTTGTACTAGACCAAGTACACTCAATGATTTATTTATCAATCCTGCCACCTGGTGGACAAAACGTATGTATACATACATATGCCAATTACGCTCCGCATAGATATGCTTTTCAATAACTTCAATTATATGTGAACCCTTGTAAAACAAGTCATTCACTTTAAAATAGAAATGTAAGGCAAAATGTTTGTATAGACAGTACCTCACAAAAGTGAGTACACCCCTCACATTTTTGTGAATATTTTATTATGTCTTTTCATGTGACAACACTGAAGAAATGAAACTGCTACAATGTAAAGTAGTGAGTGTACAGCTTGTATAACAGTGTAAATTTGCTGTCCCCTCAAAATAACTCAGCACACAGCCATTAATGTCTAAACCGCTGGCAACAAAAGTGAGTACACCCCTAAGTCAAAATGTCCAAACTGGGCCCAGTGTCAATATTTTTTGTGGCCACTATTATTTTCCAGCACTGCCTTAACCCTCTTGAACATGGAGTTTACCAGAGCTTCACAGGTTGCCTCTGGAGTCCTCTTCCACTCCTCCATGATGACATCACGGAGCTGGTGGATGTCAGAGACCTTGTGCTCCTCCACCTTCCATTTGAGGATGCCCCACAGATGCTCTATAGGGTTTAGGTCTGGAGACATGCTTGGCCAGTCCATCACCTTTAGCCTCAGCTTCTTTAGCAAGGCAGTGGTCATCTTGGAGGTGTGTTTGGGGCCGTTATCATGTTGGAATTCTGCCCTGCGGCCCATTCTCCGAAGGGAGGAGATCATACTCTGCTTCAGTATGTCACAGTACATGTTGGCATTCATGGTTCCCTCAATGAACTGTAGCTCCCCAGTGCTGGCAGCACTCATGCAGCCCCAGACCATGACACTCCCACCACCATGCTTGACTGTAGGGAAGACACAATTGTATTTGTACTCCTCACCTGGTTGCCGCCACACACCCTTGACACCATCTGAACCAAATTAGTTTATTTTGGTCTCATCAGACCACAGGACATGGTTCCAGTAATCCATGTCCTTAGTCTGCATGTTTTCAGCAAACTGTTTGCGGGCTTTCTTGTGCATCATCTTTAGAAGAGGCTTCCTTCTGGGACGACAGCCATGAAGACCAATTTGATGCAGTGTGCGGCGTATGGTCTTAGCACTGACAAGCTGACCCCCCACCCCTTCATACTCTGCAGCAATGCTGGCAGCACTCATATGCCTATTTCCCAAAGACAACCTCTGGATATGACGCTGAGCACATGCACTCAACCTGTTTGGTCGATCATGATGAGGCCTGTTCTTAGTGGAACCTGTCCTGTTAAACCACTGTATGGTCTTGGCCACCATGCTGCAGCTCAGTCCAGTGTGAGGAGTGGACCTGGAAACAGTGAGTTATGGCGCTTTTCCACTGCATGGAACCGAACGTTTCGGCTCGCTTTTGTGCTTTTCCACTGCTGGTACCACATGGTATGGTGTAGGAACGGTTCGGTACGGTACGGCGGCGCTTTTCCACTGCATGGAACCGAACGGTACGGCTCTCAAAAACAGTACCACCTCGTTTGTAGTTCCAAGAGGTACCATAACCGGTACCATATCCCACAATCCTTTGCATGCAATCACTACTAGCCACTGATTGGTCAGAGAATCCCACCCACCCCGTTTTTATTCCACCCACTTAACTTTAGTACTACTTTAGTGGAAAAGCAAACCGTACCAAACCGTTCCAACACCGTACCATGCGGTACCAGCAGTGGAAAAGCAAACCGGGCCAAGCAGGGCCAAGCAGGGCCGAGTAGAGCCGAGCCGGTACTTGCAGTGGAAAAGTGCCATATCTGTACTGTACTGTGAATTCTACTGTGCCCTGATTGCCCCACCTAATAAAGAGGACCTGTCTCCAGCTCATCCTAGTACCTATCTGTGAGTACCTGTCACCTGCCCATCAGAGTACTCGAGTACCTGTCACCTGCCTATCAGAGTACCCGAGTACCCGTCACCAGCCTATCAAAGTACCTGAGTATCTGCCACCTGCCTATTAAAGTACCTGAGTACCTGAGGCCTGCTTATCAGAGTACCTAAGTACCTGACGCCTGCCTATCAAAGTACCAGAGTACCTGCCACCTGTCTATCAAAGTACCCGAGTACCAGCCACCTGCTTATCAGAGTACCCGAGTACCTGCTGCCTGCCTATCAAAGCACCCGAGTACCTGCCATCTGCCTATCAAAGTACTCGAGTACCTGCCACCTGCCTATCAAAGTACCCAAATATCTGCCATCTGCTCATCAGTAACTGAGTACCTGTCACCTGCCCATCAGAGTACTCAAGTACCTGTCACCTGCCTGTCACCTGCCCATCAGAGTACCCGAGTACCTGCCACCTGCTCATCAGTACCTGAGTACCTGTCACCTGCCTGTCGCCTGCCCATCAGAGAACCAGAGTACCTGTCACCTGTTCATCAGAGTACCCGTCAACCTGCTCATCAGAGTACCTGTCTCCAGCTCATCAAAGTACCCGAGTACCTGTCGTGCAGCCCAGCAGTACCTGACGTGCATCCTATCACTACCTATCATGCAGCCCATCAGTGTCACCCTTATACAGCCACCATGTCCAAAAAAGTTTTTACTACCGAAGAGGCATATCAATTTCTAAGCCTGACGGATGAGAGCAGCAGGGAGCTCTCACTCTCTGATTCCAGTTCCGAATACGGTTTATAATTTGTTCCCTTTGAAGGCTTTATATCGGCGACCAAATTGGAGGAGGAAGCAGTCCGTCCTAAAAGAAGACGCTCTAAAAAAACTAGGCAGACACCAGCAGCGCCATACATTCCAATAGCCAATCGGAAAGCGCCAACAGAGCTAGACCCCAGGAGGAAAGGCCCAGTACAAACACTGGAATATCACGCCAGACCCAAAGAATTTAGAGCCCAGACTTTCGAATGGAGACGCCTAACATTAAAAGAGCTTAGATTGCTTTTGAGCCTAACAATCAATATGAGGCTTACAAAAAAAACGAGTTGCCGAGCTATTGGTCCACCAACCCCATCCACCACATGCCAATTTTTTCAGCTGTCATGTCCAGGTTCCGCTATGACATGATAATGCGCTTCCTGCATTTCAGTGATAACTCGCAGTGCCCTCCCCGAGATCATCCCAATTTTGAAAAACTATATAAAATTTGCCCCCTAATCCTTGCTGTATTTTTTTTCTAAGAGGTTTCCCGAAGTTTCTGTCCCTGACCAGAACATCTCTGTGGACGAATCCCTGGTCCATTTCACAGGACGGCTGGGATTTAAGCAGTACATACCAAGTAAAATGGCTAGGTATGGATTAAATCTCAACAAGCTCTGTGAAAGCACCACTGGGTATGTGTATGCCTTTCGCGTGTACGAAGGCAGAGACTCCCAGCTCCAGCCCCCTGAGTGCCCAACGTACATGGGAATAAGTGGTAAAATTGTCTGGGACCTAGCCTTCCCACTGCTGCAAAAGAGGTACCACATTTATATGAATAATTATTATACAAGTTTGCCCCTTTTCCGCCACCCGTACCTGAAGAAAACTTTGGCCTGCGGTACAGCAAGAAAAAACAGAAAGGGCTTCCCATACCACAAAACTACAAAGGGATGGAATCCGCAAGCCTTATGCCCCATACACACATGCAGATTATCTGCAGACTTTTGTCTGCAGACTTACCAAAACCATATAATATGAGGTCAAACCTAAACATTTTCAATTTGTATGCAATCCGGCAGGCCCTTGCACTACATAGAAAAGGTAAGTCTGCAGACAAAAGTCTGCAGATAATCTGCACGTGTGTATGGGGCATTAGGAACGAGGAAGTGTTGGCCGTGAAGGGAGGGATAGGAAAGATGTTTACATCATGTTCACCATCCATGATGACACCTTAGTGGAACCACAAGTATAATAGGCTCATGGGGGGTGGATTTAAATGATCAAATGTTGCAGCCCTATCTCTCAACACAAAAGTCCCTCTTCTGGTATAAAAAAGTCGCTATTTACTTTTTCCATTTGGCCATTTACAAAGCATATGTCACCTATCAAAATCTACGTAAACACCAAACACCTTCCTCTAGTTTATCGAAGATACTGTCACTGCCCTGATCTACCAGCATGGATCCCCCCAGAAAGCATTCGTTTTGATTGTGTCAGCAGACTTCATAAGCGCCATTTCCCTGACAATATCCCACCATCAGAAACTGGAAGAAGATGCCAAAAAAAGTGTCAGGTGTTTAGCAAAAAGAGGAATTAGGATCCTCCGATCCCAACCTGGCCTATGCATCGGAGGATGCTTCAGACGCTATCACACTGCCCTAAACTATTAGCCCATATTTCTATCAGAATGCCATTTCCCCTTTTTCAATTTCTGTGCTGAATATTTTCCTGCTGCTTTAACCAACGATATCACTGCCTTCCATGTGAACCGACCCTGGCCTGTATATCGACTATGCCTCTGCCTGCCATCTGCATTGTTTATCCGCCATGTTTCTGCCTTTCACGTGAACTGACCCTGGACTGTTTATTGACTATGCCTTAGCCTACCGTTTATTTCTGCCTTTTATTGCCTGACCTCGGCCTGTTATGACCATATTTTTTGCCTGCCACTTAGACTGATCTTTTATCCTGCTACTGTAGTAGTGGGATTCAAAATTACACAGGGGTCTCACTTTTGTGAGGGGTTTCAAAATAGTGTTCTGAGTTGAGAAAAACAGTTTTTAGTTTTCTCTGGGTTTTGTAATCTCAGAACAGGGTCTGAAGTCCAGAGGCTTCAAAGTGATTCATATGGGAGAAGCCTCTACCCCTGTCCCCATTATTTCCTGACCAAGGCCCTAAGCTTGTTGGTCCTGCCTGCTGCATGGACCAATACTTTGGCTGTGCTGATAATATCTCTGCCTGCTGCCTGTACTAATTATGGACAGTATTCCTGCCTGCTGCATGGACAATCATTTTGCTGCTGCTGACCATATCCCTGCCTGCTACCTGGACCAATGCTTTGGCTGTGCTGACAATATCTCTGCCTGTACTGACTATGGACAGTATTCCTGCCTGCAGCCTGGACGATCCTTTCACTGTCGCTGTCTATGTTCCTGCCTGCTTCCTGGACCACTGAACTGCTAAAACCACAGGTAATCTTTTGTTTACCCTTTGCTCAGCAGAATGTATTTTTGGGAGTTTATTATGCTATGTGTTTGAAATATGAAGGGACTTCAACAATGTGATAGGTTGTCAGGAATTTATTTGTGTGATTTATGTCCCTAGAACGCATGGTGGTGCTCCTTGGATGTTGGGCCCCCTCTATGTGGCTAGGCTGTGAAAAAGTCTTACACATGTGGTATCGCCATACTCAGGAGGAGTAGTAAACATTTTGTTTGGTTACAGTGTAGCATGACTGAGCAATTGTCAATCAAAGTGTGAGAGCGTTGAAAACTGAAAATTGGTCTGGGCAGGAAGGGTGTGTAAGTGCCCTGTATTTAAGTGGTTACAATTACATTTTTTTTTACATTTCTCCAGTTACTTCCAGGTTTCCAGAACTGGGCAAATTAGGTCATATGAGTATATCCCAGGAGTCTTCAGGAGAGAAGCTAAGCACACCCTCCTGCATGCATGCCTGAGCTAAGGGCAGATGGATTCCAGGAAGTAGACTTACTCAAGATGGACAGCCAGAAAGCTAGGGGGTGTTTTTCAAAGTGATTTCTCAGCAAAACAATACTTAAAATGAATTAAATAGTGTTTTTGGTTTCTGGTTCTCAGATTTAGTGCAGTTCTACTTTAAATGAACTTCCCTTTGATAAAAAACAGAAATTTAAAGTGTAAAGGTTATATTCTGGAGTAAGCCAGACCAAAGTTAAGGATCTCCCATTTTGAGCTTTTAGGGCCATCCCAGACTCTGGGATATACACATCTCCTCCCACCCTATATATGTTAGTACATTAATCTCACCCTGTTTTTTGTTTTTTAGTGATTGGTAGGGTTGAGCGAACACGCACTGTATTATTCGTGTTCGTACCGAATAATTGGATTTTTGTTACCCGAACACGGACCCGAAAACTTTACTGTATATTCAGGTAAAAATCCGTGTTCGGTCGTTTTATTTCCGGGTTTTGCATGCATTGGCGCGCTTTTCATGGCGGGCTTTCAACAGCCAATCAACAAGCGTTTAACTGGTGTGCCTAAGCCATCCCAGCCATGCCTACAAATGTATTAGTAGCTGTGATTGGCCATCTGAAGCATGTGACCAAGTCTTTATAAGTTCGAGGCAGCGCCGCTGCGGCGTCATTCTGCTGTTTAGTTCAGGGACAGAGCACACATCAACGTGCTGGCTGCTGATTAGGGACAGACAGGAAAAAAAAAAACATTTGTGTCCGGATAGAATTGAGGGACAGGTCGGAGTGTGTTAGGCAGGGCGAGTTGTAGGCATTTTAGGGCGAGGCTGCTGCTGATTTTTAGGGTCAGACAGTGTGTTCTACAAACTACAATCGATATTGCTGTGTGGGGTGGGGTTTGCAGTCACCCGATCTTATCAATCCTTTTAGGGAGAGAGTCTGCTGATTTTTAGGGTCAGACAGTGTGTTCTACAAACTACAATCGATATTGCTGTGTGGGGTGGGGTTTGCAGTCACCAGAAACCATGATCTTACCAATCCTTTTAGGGAGAGAGTCTGCTGATTTTTAGGGTCAGACAGTGTGTTCTACAAACTACAATCGATATTGCTGTGTGGGGTGGGGTTTGCAGTCCCCCGATCTACGATCTTATCAATCCTTTTAGGGAGAGAGTCTGCTGATTTTTAGGGTCAGACAGTGTGTTCTACAAACTACAATCGATATTGCTGTGTGGGGGGGGGGGGGTTGCAATCACCCGATCTACGATCTTATCAATCCTTTTAGGGAGAGAGTCTGCTGATTTTTAGGGTCAGACAGTGTGTTCTACAAACTACAATCGATATTGCTGTGTGGGGGGGGGGGGTTTGCAGTCACCCGATCTACGATCTTATCAATCCTTTTAGGGAGAGAGTCTGCTGATTTTTAGGGTCAGACAGTGTGTTCTACAAACTACAATCGATATTGCTGTGTGGGGGGGGGGGGGGTTTGCAGTCACCCGATCTACGATCTTATCAATCCTTTCAGGGAGAGGCTGGAGATAGGCAGGTGTCAGTGGTCCACATCCATTTTGCTGTGTGTGGGGTGCAGTGAACACAATCTTTTTGGGGTGCAGTGAACACAATCTTTTTGGGGTGCAGTGAACACAATCTTTTTGGGGTGCAGTGAACACAATATTTTTTGCCCACTAAGGAGGAGGGAGAAAAGTATTTTTCTATCAGTCACTGTGTGCAGCATTTTTCCTTCAGCTGTGCTGTGCTGACTGATCATACACTGCTGTGTTCAGTTCACATGTGCTATTATTGAGTGGTTTCAAAAATCATACACTTTTATTCTATTCCACTATTCAATATACAGCCTTGGGTTAAAAAAAATTAAATTGTGGCCTGCAGCAGAGCTGAATGATATTTGGGGGTTTTGGGGTTCATCTCATACTTCTGAAGATTTGAGGGTGCTGCCTGTTCCAAACTCCTCCTACTCCTCATCCAGCCTTTTAGGGGTACAAACAATAGTAATTGGGGCCTAGTGTGGTTTTGTACGTGTGAGATACATACACTTTTTTTGATCATATTTTCTATTCCGCTATTCAATAAAAACCTTTGGGGATCAGTTAAACTGCGGGATAGTCTGTGTTGGTACGTGTGAGATCCACCTTTCCAAGTTTTTGGGGTTCATCTCATACTTCTGAAGATTTGAGGGTGCTGCCTGTTCCATACTCCTCCTACTCCTCATCCAGCCTTTTAGGGGTACAAACAATAGTAATTGGGGCCTAGTGTGGTTTTGTACGTGTGAGATACATACACTTTTTTTGATCATATTTTCTATTCCGCTATTCAATAAAAACCTTTGGGGATCAGTTAAATTGCGGGATAGTCTGTGTTGGTACGTGTGAGATCCACCTTTCCAAGTTTTTGGGGTTCATCTCATACTTCTGAAGATTTGAGGGTGCTGCCTGTTCCATACTCCTCATCCAGCCTTTTAGGGGTACAAACAATAGTAATTGGGGCCTAGTGTACTTCTGTACGTGTGAGATACATACACTTTTTTTGATCATATTTTCTATTCCGCTATTCAATAAAAACCTTTGGGTATCAATTAAATTGCGGGATAGTCTGTGTTGGTACGTGTGAGATACACCTTTCCAAGTTTTTGGGGTTCATCTCATACTTATGAAGATTTGAGGGTGCTGCCTGTTCCATACTCCTCCTACTCCTCATCCAGCCTTTTAGGGGTACAAACAATAGTAATTGGGGCCTAGTGTGGTTTTGTACGTGTGAGATACATACACTTTTTTTGATCATATTTTCTATTCCGCTATTCAATAAAAACCTTTGGGGATCAGTTAAATTGCGGGATAGTCTGTGTTGGTACGTGTGAGAACCACCTTTCCAAGTTTTTGGGGTTCATCTCATACTTCTGAAGATTTGAGGGTGCTGCCTGTTCCATACTCCTCCTACTCCTCATCCAGCCTTTTAGGGGTACAAACAATAGTAATTGGGGCCTAGTGTGGTTTTGTGCGTGTGAGATACATACACTTTTTTTGATCATATTTTCTATTCCGCTATTCAATAAAAACCTTTGGGTATCAATTAAATTGCGGGATAGTCTGTGTTGGTACGTGTGAGATACACCTTTCCAAGTTTTTGGGGTTCATCTCATACTTCTGAAGATTTGAGGGTGCTGCCTGTTCCATACTCCTCCTACTCCTCATCCAGTCTTTTAGGGGTACAAACAATAGTAATTGGGGCCTAGTGTGGTTTTGTACGTGTGAGATACAAACACTTTTTTTGATCATATTTTCTATTCCGCTATTCAATAAAAACCTTTGGGGATCAATTAAATTGCGGGATAGTCTGTGTTGGTACGTGTGAGATCCACCTTTCCAAGTTTTTGGGGTTCATCTCATACTTCTGAAGATTTGAGGGTGCTGCCTGTTCCATACTCCTCCTACTCCTCATCCAGCCTTTTAGGGGTACAAACAATAGTAATTGGGGCCTAGTGTGGTTTTGTACGTGTGAGATACATACACTTTTTTTGGTCATATTTTCTATTCCGCTATTCAATAAAAACCTTTGGGGATCAGTTAAATTGCGGGATAGTCTGTGTTGGTACGTGTGAGATCCACCTTTCCAAGTTTTTGGGGTTCATCTCATACTTCTGAAGATTTGAGGGTGCTGCCTGTTCCAAACTCCTCCTACTCCTCACCCTGCCTTTAGGGGTACAAACAATAGTAATTGGGGCCTAGTGTGGTTCTGTACGTGTGAGATACATACACTTTTTTCGATCATATTTTATATTCCGCTATTCAATAAAAACCTTTGGGGATCAGTTAAATTGCGGGATAGTCTGTGTTGGCACGTGTGAGATACACCTTTCCAAATTTTTGGGGTTCATCTCATACTTCTGAAGATTTGAGGGTGCTGCCTGTTCCATACTCCTCCTACTCCTCATCCAGCCTTTTAGGGGTACAAACAATAGTAATTGGGGCCTAGCGTGGTTTTGTACGTGTGAGATACATACACTTTTTTTGATCATATTTTCTATTCCGCTATTCAATAAAAACCTTTGGGGATCAGTTAAATTGCGGGATAGTCTGTGTTGGTACGTGTGAGATACACCTTTCCAAGTTTTTGGGGTTCATCTCATACTTCTGAAGATTTGAGGGTGCTGCCTGTTCCAAACTCCTCCTACTCCTCATCCTGCCTTTAGGGGTACAAACAATAGTAATTGGGGCCTAGTGTGCTTCTGTACGTGTGAGATACATACACTTTTTTTGATCATATTTTCTATTCAGCTATTCAATAAAAACCTTTGGGGATCAGTTAAATTGCGGGATAGTCTGTGTTGGTACGTGTGAGATACACCTTTCCAAGTTTTTGGGGTTCATCTCATACTTCTGAAGATTTGAGGGTGATGCCTGTTCCAAACTCCTCCTACTCCTCATCCTGCCTTTAGGGGTACAAACAATAGTAATTGGGGCCTAGTGTGCTTCTGTACGTGTGAGATACATACACTTTTTTTGATCATATTTTCTATTCCGCTATTCAATAAAAACCTTTGGGGATCAATTAAATTGCGGGATAGTCTGTGTTGGTACGTGTGAGATACACCTTTCCAAGTTTTTGGGGTTCATCTCATACTTCTGAAGATTTGAGGGTGCTGCCTGTTCCATACTCCTCCTACTCCTCATCCAGCCTTTTAGGGGTACAAACAATAGTAATTGGGGCCTAGTGTGGTTTTGTACGTGTGAGATACATACACTTTTTTTGATCATATTTTCTATTCCGCTATTCAATAAAAACCTTTGGGGATCAGTTAAATTGCGGGATAGTCTGCGTTGGTACGTGTGAGATACACCTTTCCAAGTTTTTGGGGTTCATCTCATACTTCTGAAGATTTGAGGGTGCTGCCTGTTCCAAACTCCTCCTACTCCTCATCCTGCCTTTAGGGGTACAAACAATAATAATTGGGGCTTAGTGTGCTTCTGTACGTGTGAGATACATACACTTTTTTGATCATATTTTCTATTCCGCTATTCAATAAAAACCTTTGGGGATCAATTAAATTGCGGGATAGTCTGTGTTGGTATGTGTGAGATCAACCTTTCCAAGTTTTTGGTGTTCATCTCATACTTCTGAAGTTTTGAGGATGTTGCCTGTTCCAAACTCCTCCTACTCCTCATCCTGCCTTTAGGGGTACAAACAATAGTAATTGGGGCCTAGTGTGGTTTTGTACGTGTGAGATACATACACTTTTTTTGATCATATTTTCTATTCCGCTATTCAATAAAAACCTTTGGGGATCAGTTAAATTGCGGGATAGTCTGTGTTGGTACGTGTGAGATCCACCTTTCCAAGTTTTTGGGGTTCATCTCATACTTCTGAAGATTTGAGGGTGCTGCCTGTTCCATACTCCTCCTACTCCTCATCCAGCCTTTTAGGGGTACAAACATTAGTAATTGGGGCCTAGTGTGGTTTTGTACGTGTGAGATACATACACTTTTTTTGATCATATTTTCTATTCCGCTATTTAATCAAAACCTTTGGGTATAAACAATTAAATTGCGTGATAGTCTGTGTCGGTACGTGTGAGATACACCTTTCCAATTTTTTGGGCGCATCTCATACTGCCGAGGATTTGAGGGTGCTTCAGTCTGCCTCCTGCCTGTTCCGAACTCCTCCTACTCCTCATCCGGCCTTTAGGGTAGAAAAACTTGTATTTGGGGCCTAGTTTGCGTTTGTACTTGTGAGATACACCGTTTTGTAAAATTTGTCCTATTCCGCTATTCAATATACACCCTGTTTGAGTGTAAAGAATTAAATTGTGGGATAGTCTGTATTGGTACACGTGAGATACACCTTTTTAAATTTGTTTGGCGCATCTCCTTCTACCGCCGAGGATTGCAGGGCGCTTCAGTTTGCCTCCTGTTCCCAACTCCTCCTACTCCTCTTCCTCATCCTGCCTTTAGGGTACAAAAAATTGTAATCAGGGCCTAGTCTGTGTTTGTACGTGTGAGATACACCGTATTATAAAATTTTTCCTATTCCGCTATTCAATATACACCCTTTTGGAGTGTAAAAAAATTAAATTACGGCATAGTCTGTATCGGTACGTGTGAGATACACCTTTTAAATTTGTTTGGCGCATCTCCTTCCCCCGCCAAGGATTGCAGGGCGCTTCAGTTTGCCTCCTGTTCCCAACTCCTCCTACTCATCCTGCCTTTAGGGTGCCAAAAATTGTAATCGTGGCCTAGTCTGTGTTTGTACATGTGAGATACACCGTATTATAAATTTTTTCCTATTCCGCTATTCAATATACACCCTTTTGGAGTGTAAAAAAATTAAATTACGGCATAGTCTGTATCGGTACGTGTGAGATACACCTTTTAAATTTGTTTGGCGCATCTCCTTCCCCCGCCAAGGATTGCAGGGCGCTTCAGTTTGCCTCCTGTTCCCAACTCCTCCTACTCCTCTTCCTCATCCTCCCTTTAGGGTACAAAAATTTTTAATCGGGGCCTAGTCTGTGTTTGTACGTGTGAGATACACCGTTTTTTATCCTATTCCGCTATTCAATATACACCCTTTTGGGGTAAAAAACATTAAATTGCGGCATAGTTTGCATATTTGACTGTGAGATACACCCGTGCGATACTGTTGTTGTTTTGTTCCGCTATTCAATAAACACCTTTCTAGGGCAAGATCTTAAATTACAGAAATATGAGGAGACCGTCAAATAGGGGCCGTGGCCTGGGTCGTGGTGCTGCTGGTAGAGCTCCTGTTGCAAGGAGAGGACGTGGTCGATCTGTGCCAGCTACACGCACAAGTGAAACACCTTCCTCAAGTGTTAGTAGGCGACAGAACCTGCATCAGTATTTGGTAGGGCATCATACGCCTCTAGAAGTGATGAGGCCAGAACACAGAGAGGCGATAGTAGATTGGTTTGCTGCTGACAGTGCCTCCAGTTCCTTCACATTGTCTCCCACCCAGTCTACTGCAGAAAGGTCAGAGTTGGCACCTGCAGCCGATGTCCAACCCTCTTTCACCTCACCCCCTTGCAAATCAGGCAAGCAGTCTGAGCCTCAAGCCATACAGCAGTCTCTTCTTTTTTTGAGGACTCTGTCAGCAGGGTTTCCCAGGGCCATCCACCTAGCCCTGCCCCAGAAGTGGAAGAGATTGAGTGCAGCGATGCCCAACCACTTATTTCTCAAGATGAGTACATGCAAGGACCATCTCAGCACGTCTCCGATGATGATGAAATGCAGGTGCCAACTGCTGTGGCGTTTAGCATTGTGGAGACCGACAAGGAGGGCAGGGGTGAAGACTGGGTGGAAGATGATGTGGAGGACGATGAGGTCCTCGACCCCACATGGAATGAACGTCATGCAGGTGACCTGAGTAGTTTAGAGGGATAGGCGGTGGTCGCACAGAGCCACCAGCACAGCAGAAGAGGGAGCAGGGTGCAGAAGCGGAGCGGCCGTGCCCTAGACACTACGCCTGCTACTGTCTAATGCAGCAAGGGAACGAGCGCACCAAAGTCAGCTCAAAGGAGTTCTCTAGCGTGGAAGTTCTTTAGAAAATGTGCTGATGACAGGACACGAGTGGTTTGCACCCTGTGCAATCAGAACCTGAAGCAAGGCATAAACCTTCTCAACCTGAGCACAACCTGCATGATCAGGCATCTAAGTGCAAAGCACGAGCTGCAGTGGAGTAGACACCTTCAAAACCAAGAAACGTCTCTGGCTCTTCCTGCTTCCTCTCCTGCTGCAGTCTCGGCCGCTCCAGCCACATCTGTAGTGATACCGGCACCTGCCACCCCGCAAACAGAGGATCTGTCAGCAACACCACCACCTGGGTCACCAACCATCTCCACAATGTCCCGTGGAAGTGTTCAGCTTTCCATCTCCCAAACACTTGAGAGGAAGAGGAAGTACCCCCCTACCCACCCGCGATCCCTGGCCCTGAATGCCAGCATTTCAAAATTCTTGGCCTTTGAAATGCTGTCATTCCGTCTGGTGGAGACGCACAGTTTTAAAAACCTTATGTCGGTGGCTGTCCCACAGTACGTCGTGCCCAGCCGCCACTACTTTTCCAGGCAAGCCATCCCTTCCCTGCACAATCAAGTGGGGGAAGAAATCAGGTGTGCACTGCGCAACGCCATCTCTGGCAAGGTCCACCTAACTACCGATACGTGGACCAGTAAGCACGGTCAGGGGCGTTATATCTCCCTAACGGCACACTGGGTAAATGCAGTGGCGGATGGGCCTGAGGCGGATAGCAATTTGGCGCATGTCCTTCCACCACCGAGGATTGCAGGGCGCTTCAGTTTGCCTCCTGTTCCTAACCCCTCCTACTCCGCTTCCTCATCCTCTACCGCCTCCTCATCCAGACAGCGTAACACCTTCACCACCAACTTCAGCACGGCCAGGGGTAAATGACAGCAGGCAGTTTTAAAACTTGCCTGTTTGGGGGAAAAACCACACACCGTGCAGGAGTTGTGGAGGAGCATGGTACAGCAGACAAATGAGTGGTTGCTGCCAGCGAGCCTCAAGCCCGGCCTGGTGGTGTGCGATAACGGGTGAAATCTCATAGCAGCTCTGGGCCTAGCCGGTTTGACGCACATCCCTTGCCTGGCTCATGTGCTGAATTTGGTGGTGCAGAGGTTCCTTAAAAACTACCCCGATATGTCAGAGCTGCTGCAGAAAGTGCGGGCCGTCTGTGCGCACTTTTAGCGTTCTCACCCTGCTGCTGCTCGCCTGTCAGCGCTGCAGCGTAACTTCGGCCTTCCCGCTCACCGCCTCATATGTGACGTGCCCACAAGGTGGAACTCCACCTTGCACATGCTGCAAAGACTGTGCGAGCAGCAGCAGGCCATAGTGGAGTTTCAGCTGCAGCACGCACGCGTGAGTCGCTCTGCGGAACAGCACCACTTCACCACCAATAACTGGGCCTCCATGCAAGACCTGTGTGCCTTGTTGCGCTGTTTTGAGTACTCCACCAACATGGCCAGTGCCGATGACGCCGTTCTCAGCTTAACTATCCCACTTCTATGCCTCCTTGAAAAAACAATTCGGGCGATGATGGAAGAGGATGTGGCACAGGATGAGGAGGAGGAGGAGGAGGATGAAGAGGTAACATTTCCAAGGCTTTCAGGGCAGTCATTCGCAAGGGGCTCCGAGGGTGGGTTCCTGCACACACAAACACCAGGGACACAATTGTCCAGCAGGGGCACAGTTCTGGAGGATGAGGAGGATGAGGAGGAGGAGCTGGAGGAGGAGATGGAAGCATGTTCACAGCAGGGTGGCACCCAGGCCAGCTCATGGCCATCACTGGTGCGTGGCTGGGGGGATACAGAGGACACGGACGATACACCTCCCACAGAGGACAGCCTTTCGTTGCCTCTGGGCAGCCTGGCACACATGAGCGATTACATGCTGCAGTGTCTCCACAACGACTGCCGAGTTGCCCACATTCTAACTTGTGCTGATTACTGAGTGGCCACGCTGCTGGATCCCCGTTACAAGGACAACGTACCGTCCTTAATTCACTCACTGGAGCGCGATCGCAAGATGCGCGAGTACAAGCGCACGCTGGTAGACGCGATGCTGCTGGCATTCCCACCTGACAGCGGGGCCACAGTGGAAGCACAAGGCAGAGGAGGAGGAGGAGGAGGAGGAAGAGGTCGCCAACGCAACCAGGGCACCGCCAGCACCTCAGAAGGCAGGGTTAGCATGGCCAAAATGTGGAAAAGCTTTGTCAGCACGCCACAACAAACAGCAGCACCAGCAGCTCATATGGAACGTCTTAGCAGGAGGCAGCATTTCACCAACATGGTGGAGCAGTATGTGTGCACACGCCTAGACGTACTGAATGAGGGGTCTGCCCCCTTCAACTTCTGGGTCTCCAAGTTGGGCACATGGCCTGAGCTTGCCCTTTATGCCTTGGAGGTGCTGGCGTGCCCTGAAGCCAGTGTATTATCTGAAGGGGTATTTAGCACGGCTGGGGGCGTTATCACAGACAAGCGCAGCCGCCTGTCCAGAGACAATGTGGACAAGCTCACGTTCATTAAAATGAACCAGGCTTGGATCCCACGGGACTTTTCCGTACCTTGTGCAGAATAGCGATGGATACCGACCTTACCCAGCCATTGTTCCATTTTTGCTCTTTCTCACTCTTTTGGGGTGTACCCTCATTTAAAATTTGTGAAAAGAAGCAGTGTTGGCTACCTCGTCCTCCTCAGGGCCAGATTAACGTAGGGGCTATTGGAGCTGCAGCTCCAGGCCCCTACCTTTATATAGGCCCCGGGTTGGCCATATTCACTGTTACCGCTCTTCTGTCACTTGTAAACACAGAAGTCTGGCTTCTATGCTCGCTTCCCCAGGCAGCTCCCTCAGAACCTCCCCACACAGCACGAAGGCCGGACAAGGAGGGACAGTTGCCGATGCATGGATGTGTTTATGGGCTTCAGAGGCAGCATCCCATGTTGAATTAGGCATGCATGGCTGCACCCTTCCTCCTCTGGGTGCATGCCAAGGCACGGCCCTTAAGGCCCTTCAAAATCCTCAGCACCAAGCCCATGATGCTCTTAATCCGGCCCTGGTCCTCCTCCACCACCGCTTCCACCTACACCGCCCATAGGTGTGCGCAGCTTATTGCATTAGGGTGTGCACCCCAAAGTTGAAATACACATGCATGTGTTTGCCTACATGTACATGGCCCGATACATTACTCTCCCTGCTGGCAAAGAGAAATAGAGCAGAGCAGGTCCGAGGGAGATCTTTCCCATCTCCTCACTGGCAAGCAGAGCGATAATGCTATGTGCCCTAGGTGATTAGGGTGTGCCCAGGCACATCCGGCACACCCTGTGCGCACGCCTATGAGACTGCCACATCCACCACCACCTCAACCTCCCTCCTACTCCATATGGGCCTCGTCCTTCAGAGATGAAGAACATTGTTTTATTTTTCTGTTTTTTTTTTTTTTGTTGTTTTAAGTTATTTCCCTATCCACATTTGTTTGCAGAGCACTTTTCATGCTCTTAACAACGTTTTGCTGCCATTTGCAGCACTCTAGCCCTTTCCATTGGTGTTTTAGAGCCATTTTAGTGCCTGAAAGTTCGGGTCCCCATTGACTTCAATGGGGTTCGGTGTCTGGGAAAAGTTCGGCAAAAGTCCGGGACACGGACCCGGACTTTTTTTTAAAGTTCGGCCGAACCCACCGAACACGGACATCCAGGTGTCCGCTCAACTCTAGTGATTGGTAGTAAGCTGCAAATAGTTTTACTATCTCAGATGATGAATATAAAAGATTACATAGAAAGTTTTTAACCTTACAGGTCTGTACGTTAGGTGGGGAGGGAGAATTGTACTTGGGGACAGACTGACCTGGAAGAGGAGGGGGTAAGATTGTCAGTTTGTCACAGGGGTTGGTAAAATTGTGGGAGGAGAGGATTTGTGCCAAGAAGGGAGGCTTTAGGAGTAGATGATTTATGCTGGGAAGGAGAATGTGTGTGTGTGTGTGGGGGGGGGGGGGGGGTGTATGTGCTGGAAGGAGAATTTGTGCTGGGCAGGTGGAAATTAAGGGGTAGGAGGGGGATTTGTGCTAGGAGGGTGAATTGTAGGGAAAGGATGGATTTGTTTTAGGAGAGCTTATTTGGAGGGAAAATGATTTGTGCTGGGATGGTTGATTTGCAGGAGACAGAATGATTGCTCGGAGAGGAATGGGGGAGAGGTTTGTGCTGCAGGGATGGCATTTGGAGAGAAGTATGAATGGGGGGGATTTGTGCAAAGAGGGGGATTTGGGAGGAAAGTATTAGTGCTGAGGGGGGTTTAGGCGAGGAGAGGAAGTTTGTCGGGCAGAAGGATTTGTGCTGGGAAGGAGGATCAGGTGGGGGGGGGGATTTGTGCGGGAGGGGGGAAAGGTTTGGTGAGTGAGATGGTCTGTGCTGGAAGGGGAGGATTTGTGATGGTGAAGGAGGGGATGGGGGTGGGAGAGGATAATTACTAGGAGGGGTGATTTGAGGGGGGAGAATTAGTACTGTAGGAATTTGGAGAGGATTTGTGCTGGGGTGAGATGATTAGTGCTGTGGAGATTTGGGGAGGGAGAGGATTTGTGCTGAGAGGGGGGCTTAAGTCCGGGGGGGTTGTGTGAGGAGAGGATAGCAGTGGGAATTTGTGTGTGTGTGGGGGGGGGATTTTTGCTGAAGGTAGGACTTTAGGGCAAAGGATTAGTGCTGGAAGGGGTATTTGGGTTGGGGGTGGGGGCTAGGATTTGTGCTAGGAGATTGAATGGGGAAAGGGAAGAGGGTTTGTGCTCAGATGTTACTCCTGACAGCAGTACTCTGCACATTCAAAACAAACAGGTGCTGCGCCAGAAAAATGCATAGTGAATATGTCCAAAAAAATGTATGTATAATAACAATATGTGTAAATAAGCAAACTCAATGACCTTAAATCATAAGTGCTTCCCAATATCACACAAAAAATCAAAAAATAAATAAGTGTCAATAAATCAATATGTGCATACACTCAAAATCATGAAAATAAATGTCTATAAATAGGTGCATTCCAATCATCAAAGTAATGGCCACCACAGAAGTAATTAATATATGGTATTGTGCTTCACTCCACCGCCACCAGAGATCAAAGCCTCTCACCTTAAGATTTGACCCAGAACACTGAGTCAAAAACAGTTTTTTACCCCTCTGGGGTCACAGGCAGATGTCACCAAATGGTAAGGAGGTCTCAGACAGATGCACAGGGACAAGGTAACAGCGATGGTGCTGCTTTCACACAGGGCACATAGAGATCACCACATAAGCAAAGAAGCAAAAAGAAATCGAATGCTCTCCGTGCGGATAAGCTGGTAACAGCCGTTTATTAAAATCAATATACTCACAAACAGCCATTTGGAGTCATGCTTGTAACAATGAGATCGCACAGCTGAGAGGATACACCGAGCAGCAGGGAAGGCTCCGTCCCCTATACGCGTTACGTCTAAGCCTATTGGGCGCTGACTTCAACAGTAGACCTCTATCAGGTGAATGGTGTAGGAATTACAACAGTTTGTATATGTGCCACCCACTTTTTAAGGGACCAAAAGTAATGGGACAGATTAACAATCATAAATCAAACTTTCACTTTTTAATACTTGGTTGCAAATCCTTTGTGTCAGTGGAGCTGACATGTCTTCCTGTCTATGCTCTGCCAGGTAGCCACTTCTGGGAGGTGTCAACAGCTGCCTTACAAAACATTGTCCAGTCAAGGGACTTCTCTCAGACCCCAGTGGCTAAGAACACACAATAGCCAGTGTGTCAAACGTTACAAATTGCCCTGCAGTTGGTGGGTTAAATGAAAACTTCATCTGCAGGTAGCCATCACAGCGGTTCTTCTCTGCTCCAATGACATCTAAGTCTTCTAAATTATGCTGAGGCATACTTCAAGTTCTTGAGAAATCTCTGGTCAGTAAAGTCACTTGAGGACCAGAATTGAGAAGAGCTCTTGTGTAAATCCCTTCTACTAACACTGGTACCACAGGGGAAAATAATCAACTTATCATGAACTTGGGTAACATTGACTAACACAGCAAGCCCTTTCAGTTGGGCTTGGTTCCTTTTTCAGCAGTGCCCCAAGTGATGCTTCTGATGAGGTCTTGAAGGCTGATGATTGCCCTTCTCTTAAACATTATGACCCGATACAGGAACAGGCATATCCATTGTCTCCTTGGGGTGTCGGAAAGGAATATCTCTTAAAGGCTCAGGCTTATTCCTCTTTCTTGTATACCAGCATGATCGGAAGCTGGCTGTAGTAATCAGACACCTGCCTAATTCTTCAGAACTTTTCAGTGGCCTTGATGGATGCTCTTTACCTTAGGTGGACTTGGGCATTCACTCTTGTTTTGAATTTAGGGTACTTCAAGATTCCACCATCTTTTGAGGTCTTCAGCTGAAGCATGTCTGGATTTAAGGGCAGAGTTCCCCTAAAACCTGTCTTGCCCAAACTTCATCTACTGTGCAAGGATTTATGTCTTTTTTCAGCAGCAGCTGATGCATTACCTTGTCAAGGTGCCTCATGTATTCAGACAGCTTCTCTTCCTCAGCTGGGTCCATCTTGGCTGTCTTTGGCATGTCATCTTGGTCATTTGCTGGTGGATCAGAGGTATCCCGGACGAACCCCCACTTGTAGTGAGACCCTCGAAAGAGCTGCTGGTGAGGTTGGGTCATCTGCTTTGCAAAAACTCTGTATACTGTTTGGTCCTCAAGGACACACATGGTCCTATACTAAAGACTGTTAGCACCTATGTATTTAGGAGCTAGCAGGTTACCACCTAATGCATAGGAATGACAGCTTGACTGTAATTCAATTGAATATATTAAGGTAATTAAATGCAATAATGTGGAAAGAATCAGCAGATTCTGTGGCTAGGAATATAGATGTATGTGAACATCTGCGGCCAGGAAGAGTTGATTGAGTATTACTAATAGGAGGGACTTTTTGTTACAAGAGGCCATTGTTGTTATTTAACCTGAAAAAAGAATGACAGAATGACAGGGCCACAGCAGTTTGCGTGTATCCACCAGGGACGTAGATATTGGGGGGGGGGGGGTTAGGGGGGTTGAAACACCACCCCCCAGAGCATCAGTGTACAATATATATTGAAAAAAATGTATATATTTTTTTTGTGCCGCACTAGGCACTAATGCATTGTTATTTTAATGCTGCTGCCTGCTGTTACTTCACCTGACCACCTGGAGCGCCTAACAGTGCTCTCGTCTGTCTGCTCCACCTCCACACCTCCTCACTAGCCCAGACTAAGACTCCAGAGACGTGTCTCGACTTGTCCAGCCAATTAAAGAAGCTTCCAGGAGGACAGCAGCATTTAGAGCAGAGCGGGAGGGAGCAGGCAGAACCTATCCTGCCCACTGACACACATGATTAGCTCCTCCTCTCTTCAAGCTGCCACTTCCTGCCTTTGGCTGTCACTTTGGGAAGGAGCTGCCTGAGCCTGAGTCTTGGTGCTGTTAGCCTACCTGCTTGCCAGTACCACTTGGAAGGATCATCTCAATTTTCTCTGAAGTGCTGCTGTGCAGTGCTGGAGTCTGGACCTTAACCTTAACTCCAAGAGGACAGGTCACCAACAACCACCAGGTGTGTCTCTCTCGGTGTGCTGTGTTCTAGATCTGAACTTCAACCATGGATACAGTTCAGGGCTGCTAGAACAGTTGGAGTTCAGTTTTTTTCTGTTTTTATAAACTCTTTCATAATATCTCTTCTTATCCTCCTCTTATTTCATGCTTGCAATGCATACCTCAGTCCCAACATTAGAGTGTAAAATAGGTGTAAGGTTGATGATCTCTTACAAAAGCCAATCCTGCCATTCTGAATATAAGCACAGTGGGCAGGATGGATTTTTCTTTTTTTTTTTGCTCTTGTGTTATCTATTTTATGACAAAGTTTGGCTCTGAAAAAGAAGAGAGACCTACAAATGAACAGGCTCTCTCTCCCCATGTGTGTGCTATCTGCACATTCACATAACAGTGGGAACATTCTGAGATTTACCCTTAGCTGTATGGAGTGCTGTGCTACTACATTTGAATGCCGCCCTGAAGGTTATTAATCCCTATTTAAATGTATGCTGCTAGCCTGCTACATTGTAGTTCTGCTGAGGAAGTTGTTGACCCTTTCCATGCGATGCTAGGCCTACTGGTCTTAGCTTAAAGTGGTAGTAAACCACAAAAAATTGTCTCCCTGAAAGTTAATGGCATAATGTGCTAGTATGCAACGAATATATTATTATTATTATTATCACATTATTTTTATCATCACTTTATTTTTGCATGGCTGTTTTGTTACATATTTAAATGTATTATGTATCTCACAGCAGAGCAGAGTCGCTGCTTATATCACCATTTAGTTGTGAGTTTAATGATGTTTTCCAAGTGCAGTATAAAATTTTGGATTTTATATATGTATGTGTGTGTGTGTATGTGCCTCTTTCCCTTGTGTGCGCCTCAGGCTAAAACTGCAGTGCAGAATTTCTTCCTGTCATTGATTCATACATAACTAGGTATATGAGACTGTGGGAACTGCTGGCAAAGTTTGTTGAATGAGGTGCTGGGTGCTGAGTCTTCTATAATTGCTGTTGTGTTAGCCTGTAAGGCCCTGACTGTTCACATGTAGCAATTTGGGATTGTGGGCAGAATATCTCTGTGATTCCAATTCAAATCGCATGGCAATGCTGGCAAAACGCAGCACGTGTGTTTGTGTTCTATTCATTTTTAGTGACACCAAAATGTGGTGTGGTTTTGCTGTGATTGTTGAGCGATTTATCACACAAGGATCCAAAACCACACCATGTTTTGGTGCCACTAAAAATGAAAGGAACACAAACACACGTGCTGCTTTTTGCCAGCGTTGCCATGCGATTTGGATTGGAATCTGGGTGTGGCGGTGGGCGGAATCACAGAGATATTCTGCCCACAATCCCAAATTGCTACATGTGAATATAACAGAAGTTATGTTTGTGTGTTTTTAAAAATGTACCCCAAAACGCATGCATTAAAGTTTATCTTAATTAAAACACCAATTCACTGCATTTACTAACTTTTGTTTTGCATATTGAATTTTCCATTGATAAGTAAACATTCTGCTTTTCTTTAGTATATAAACTAGATAAGTGTCATTTTTATGTATTATAGGTGACCTAATGAGGGAATGTTATTGGTGTTTATGGATTACATTCTGCATTAGGTCTAGTGAAGTTCAAGTCTATATTTGCATAAAAACATAAATATGGAATTGATCAACACCATAAACCCTGTTGGTATACATCTGCTGTTATCTGAATTTTATTGACGTAATGAACTCGCTTTTCTTCATTTAGCATTAGTGAGCTACAACATTTATCATAATTACTATATAAACGAAAAATATTTTTTCATAAATGATGTTGTGCTAATGGATGAGGATTTTATCTAATCCTTGCAGCAAATTACCTGTAATCCAGTTTGTCTGCGCTGAGTTACCTGGGGGAAATAATTGCAATCCTTCTTCTGTGCTTTCTGAGTGTTCACAGGGGCTTCGCCAATAGGTTTTAATCCCATAATTTATCTTTGTCAATGGAGAGCAAAAATAATGCAGAGAAGAGTAAACATGGGATGGAGAGAAAAAAGGCTCTGCATTATTAAATACAGAAAAGCAGGTGCTTCCAAACGTACGCACATTACAAAAGGAAAAAAAACAAGGGCTATTCCCCAAATACTATTCTAAATGAAAGAATGGCAAAATAAATATGAGGGGTTCAATTTCTAAAAGTCAAATTTTGTTTGAAAATCAAGTTAGCTAAATTAAACTCAAAAATGCATTTTACTGAATAATGATTAGTCTAGCAAATTAAATAAAATAATCATAAATATAGATTTTATGTAATTTTGAATAACATTTAGACCCCGTTCACACTGGGGCGATCCGACTTGCTGGGGCGACCTCACAGGTCGTGGCGCGCAGCTCGCACCGCAACCTCGGAGCGGCCGGCACGGACTTCATAACATTGAAGTCAATGCAGGTCGCTCCAGGTCGCCCCAAAGAAGCTCCGGACCCTTTTTCTAAGTCGGAGCGACTTGTGTCGCTCCTATTAGAATAGGTCCACAGCTTCTCTATGGCAGGCGACCTACGGCGACCTGTCAGGCGAGCAGGTCGCCTGACAGGTCGCCCCAGTGTGAACGGGGTCTTAAAGTATTTTAAGCAATTTGCAGTTTCTGTAAAATGTGTATTTAAAAAAAAAAAAAAAAAAAACAAAACATTTAAATCATGCATACAAAAACTGATTTCAGTCAAGTGGAAATTTAGAGACTGCTGGCATCATGTTTTGGTTCTAATAACATGTCGGTACTTGGCTTGCGTCTTTTTGGAGGATTAAAATCATAAGAGCAGAAATGAAATAGCCCAAATAGGTCTCCTTAACCACTTTACGACTGCTCACAGTAATATTACTGCGGCAGAGTGGCTCGTTATCGTCTGACGACGTAGTACTATGTCGTCAGACACTCCCCCTTCTGGGCGGCGCTTGCGCGCCGCCGGAGGCTCGCTCCCGCTGTTTTCATTCACAGCGGGAGTCGGGCCAGGGGAGGAGCAGCGGCGATCGCCGCTGCTCTTACCCGATCGTCGGGGATCGAGTCTGGAGATCCGCCCGCTGTGTGTAAACACAGCGGGCGGATCTCCATAGTGACAGGGAGTGACAGATTGGACTGTTCAGCATAGCTGGACATCCGATCTGTCCATGACTCACTCAGTCACCTCCCCCCCCACACGTCAGTAAGCACCAGGCATACATTAACCCCTCCCTCTCCAATAAAATTAACCCCTTCCCTGCCAGTGTCATTTTTACAGTAACAGTGCATATATATAGCACTGATTACTGCAGTAATGTCACTGGTACCCCCAAAAGTGTCAAAAATGTCAGTCAAGGGTCCGATCTGTCCGCCGCAATGTCGCAGTCCCGCAAAAAAAATCGCAGATCGCCGCCATTACGCGTTAAAAAAAAACACCAAAAATGACAGAAATCTTTCCCTTTGTTAGTAAACGCAATAACTTTTGCGCAAACCAATCAAAATACGCTTATTGCGATTTTTTTTACCAAACATAGGTAGCAGAAAACAAATTGGCCAAAAAATTTTTAAAAAATTGGTTTTTACATCTTTTTTGGGGGGAATTTCATATAAAAAAATGTTAAAAATATTGTTATTTTTTCAAAATAAACGCTCTTTTTTTGTTTATAGCGCAAAAAGTAAAAATCGCACAGGTGATTAAATACCACCAAAAGAAAGCTCTGTTTGTGGGAAAAAAAGGACGTAAATTTCGTTTGGGTACGGCATCGCACGACCGAGCAATTGTCAGTTGAAGTCGCACAGCGCCGAATCACAAAAAGTGGCCTGGACGGAAGACAGCAAAATCCTCCGGTGGTAAAGTGGTTAAGTTGGTTGACAGCTATGCATTGCAATAATGTACATCGTTGAAATACTCATAAATGCACAGTGCTATGTGTAGTTTGCTTTGTTTTTTGTTTAGAATGGCATCCCAGTGCACATATACAATTCTTACCAATATACATGCAGTACAACATCCATAGCATAATATGTTGTGTGCTGCATTGTTAAAAATGTTGTAGCTCTGTTTTACATTTTTTTTACTTAACCGGTTGCCGACCGCCGCACGACTATATACTGCGGCGGTCAGCCCCGGCCAGGCAGAGTGACGTATCGGTACGTCACTCGCCTGTCACTGACTTGGGAGCCTATCGCGGGCGGGCGCGCGCCCGCCGAGGCGCGCGCCCGCCGCGGCTCGTTCACAGGCAAGTCAGTGCGTGTGACCGGCGGACTCGATGTCCGCCAGTCACACTGCGATCGCTCCTGTGAAGGGAGAAAGACAGAGCAGCTTGTGTAAACAAGCTGCCTGTCAGTTCTCCCTGTGTAAAAGTAAAGATCTGACCGTTCTACTATGTAGAACGGTTGATCTTTGCTTTTACACCAATAGGAATGTCCCTACACAGTAGAAAGCACGCCCCTAGGACACACTTAACCCCTCCCTGTCCAATAAAGTTAACCCCTTCCCTGCCAGTGTCATTTTTGCAGTAACAGTGCATATGTATAGCACTGATTACTGCAGTAATGTCACTGGTAACCCCAAAAGTGTCAAAAATGTCAGTCAAGGGTCCGATCTGTCCGCCGCAATGTCGCAGTACCGAAAAAAAAATCGCAGATCGCCGCCATTACGCGTTAAAAAAAAAAACACCAAAAATGACAAAAATCTTTCTCTTTGTTAGTAAACGCGATAACTTTTGCGTAAACCAATCAAAATACGCTTTTTGCGATTTTTTTTACCAAACATAGGTAGCATAAAACAAATTGGCCGAAAAATGTTAAAAAATTTTGATTTTTACTTTTTTTTTTGGGGAATTTCATATAAAAAAATGTGAAAAATATTGTTATTTTTGCAAAATTTACGCTCTTTTTTTGTTTATAGCGCGTGATCAAAAAATCGCACAGGTGATCAAATACCACCAAAAGAAAGCTCTGTTTGTGGGAAAAAAAGGACGTCAAATTCGTTTAGGTACAGCGTCGCACGACCGCGCAATTGTCCGTTAAAGTCACGCAGTAAAAAATCGCAAAAAGACCCCTGGTCCTTTAGCAGCCAAATCCTCCGGGGCTTAAGTGGTTAAAGCAGAACTAAACTCTCTCAGTCGACATTAAAGTGTTACTAAACACACAACAGTAAAATCAGCCTGTAAAGCAGTAAAGCATGCTTAATATATTCACTGTGCATTGTGTAAAAAGGCTGTTTGATCCTATCTTCTCTAATCCTCCCCTTCTTCCACTGTCCTCAATCCATCTGCTGATAGAACAGAGCCTTAGAGTCATTCTGCACATGCTCAGTTTGGTGTGTATTGCTAGAGATTTTTATTTTTTGGAGGATGCATGCGATTAGCACAGGGCCATTCAGTGCTGTCCAGACAGAGGGTCAGGAGGCATGCAGCCTCATAGGACAGTCAGAGGAGAATGAAAACTCCTCCTACAAGCTTTAACCAGTGTGCGGCTGGACACTGATAGAAGTTACAAGACTGCTATATACTCCTGATTAGTGATGTCGCGAACATAAAATTCGCTGTTCGCGAACGGCGAACGCGAACATCGGCGAATGTTCGCGAACCGGCGAACATTGCGAACCGCCATAGACTTTAATAGGCAGGCGAATTTTAAAACCCACAGGGACTCTTTCTGGCCACAATAGTAATGGAAAAGTTGTTTCAAGGGGACAAACACCTGGACTGTGGCATGCCGGAGGGGGATCCATGGCAAAACTCCCATGGAAAATTACGTAGTTGACGCAGAGTCGGGTTTTATTCCATAAAGGGCATAAATCACCTAACATTCCTAAATTGTTTGGAATAACGTGCTTTAAAACATCCAGTGTGTGTATACGATCAGGTATGATGTTGTATCGATCAGGTAGTGTAAGGGTTACGCCCGCTTCACAGTGACAGACCAAACTCCCCGTTTAACGCACCGCAAACAACCGCAAACAGACCAGAACCGACCAAAATGGGACAGGAACTGGGCTTTAAGGGTTAGGGTTAGGGTTAGGTTTAGTGTTAGGGGCTAGGGTTAGGGTTACGGTGAGATACTTAGGGTTAGAGTTAGTAACCCTACCCCTACGCCTCTAACCCTAACCGTCTAACCCTAAGCACTAAAAATAACCCTAACCCTAGCCCTAACCCTAACCCTAGCCCTAACCCTTATTCTAATTTTTTTTCTGGTTCTAGACATGCTACAGAGCTGAAACTTCACAGGTACACTTTTTAGACCCCAGACACTGAATCACACAAAAAAAGTTCTTAAAAATTGTAATTTTTTGATAGAGAGCCAATTATTGGAAAAATTAAAAAAAAAAATTTCTTTGGATTTAGCATCTGGGGGTCTAAAAAGTGTACCTGTGAAGTTTCAGCTCTGTAGCATGTACGGAACCAGAAAAAAAAACGAATTAGGGTTAGGCTTAGGGCTAGGGTTAGGGCTAGGGTTAGGGTTAGGGTTAGGGTTAGGGCTAGGGTTAGGTTTAGGGTTAGGGTTATTTTTATGGCTAGGTTTAGAGGGTTAGGGTTAAGGTTAGAGGGTTAGGGTTATGGTTAGAGGGTTAGGTTTAGTGTTAGGCTGTGCGACTGAGAGTGTTGTGCGTCTGACCGGGCTGTGCGACTGAGAGTGTTGTGCGTCTGACCAGGCTGTGCGACTGAGAGTGTTGTGCGTCTGACCGGGCTGTGCGACTCAGTGTTGTGCGTCTGACCGGGCTGTGCGACTCAGTGTTGTGCGTCTGACCGGGCTGTGCGACTTAGTGTTGTGCGTCTGACCGGGCTGTGTGACCCAGTGTTGTGCGTCTGACCAGGCTGCGTGACTGAGAGTGTTGTGCGTCTGACCGGGCTGTGCGACTGAGAGTGTTGTGCGTCTGACCAGGCTGTGCGACTGAGAGTGTTGTGCGTCTGACCGGGCTGTGCGACTCAGTGTTGTGCGTCTGACCGGGCTGTGCGACTCAGTGTTGTGCGTCTGACCGGGCTGTGTGACCCAGTGTTGTGCGTCTGACCGGGCTGTGTGACCCAGTGTTGTGCGTCTGACCGGGCTGTGCGACTAAGAGTGTTGTGCGTCTGACCGGGCTGTGCAACTCAGTGTTGTGCGTCTGACCGGGCTGTGCGACTCAGTGTTGTGCGTCTGACCGGGCTGTGCGACTCAGTGTTGTGCGTCTGACCGGGCTGTGCGACTCAGTGTTGTGCGTCTGACCGGGCTGTGCGACTCAGTGTTGTGCGTCTGACCGGGCTGTGCGACTTAGTGTTGTGCGTCTGACCGTGTTGTGCGACTGACTGGGCTGTGAGATTGTGAGTGTTGTGCAACTGAGCGTCAAGTGAGTGAAGCGGAATACCACAGGGTGAGAAGGTAGCGTTAGGAAGCCAGGAAATAGCCACATAGGATAGACTTAAATCGCTGAATCCCCATTAGATTAGATTAGTAGGTACAATGCCCGGCGGGTGTGGAGATGCGACTCGGTGTACATCTTGTGATATGTATGCGTTCCTCGGACAGGTGATCGAGGGCGAATACAAATGCGCAAAATGTGAGCACGTTGCTTCCCTGGAAGCTCAGGTCCTGAATCTAGGGAAGCAGCTGGCAACACTGAGACGAATGTCCATACCGGAGGAGAGCCAGGATTGTACCAATCAGGTGCAGACAGGGGTCTGCACAGAGGTGGGCGGAGTATCGGAGGTGCAGGCATCAGAGCAGAGTAGAGGGGTGACAGTTAGGAGGGGTAGAAGGGAACAAGGCAAGGAGGCTGATCCTGGGCTGGAGCACCCCAACAGATTCGCCCCGTTGAGTGATGTTGGGGAAACCAGTCAGGGACCAGCATTGCTGGAGCAGAGTGACGCCCCTAGCTGCCAGGGGAAGAACTCCTCCAGTGAGGCCGGGAGAAAGGGAAAGGAAAGACAGGTGCTGGTGGTAGGGGACTCAATTATTAGAAGGGCAGACAGTGTAATCTGTGACATAGACCGTGTGCGCCGAACAGTCTGTTGTTTGCCGGGCGCTCGGGTTCGGCACATCGCGGATCGGGTGGACAGATTACTGGGTGGGGCTGGGGAAGACCCAGCTGTCATGGTACACGTGGGTACCAATGACATAGGCAGAGGAAGACGGAGAGTCCTAAACGATTTCAGGGACTTAGGCGCTAAGTTGAGGACTAGGACCTCCAAGGTAGTATTTTCCGAAATACTACCTGTACCTCGAGCCACACCAGAGAGGCAGCGGGAGATTAGGGAAGTTAACGAGTGGCTGAGGAGCTGGTGTAGTAAGGAGGGTTTCGGGTTCCTGGAGAACTGGGCCGACTTCTCAGTCGGTCACCGGCTCTTTGGTAGGGACGGATTGCACCTAAATGGGGTGGGTGCAGCCGTACTGGGTGCGAGGATGGCCGAAAAGTTAGAGGGGCTTTTAAACTAGGGAATGGGGGGGAGGGTACAGATGTAGAATTAGCCAGTGGAAAGCAAGATTCAGAGGGCAGAAATGGGGGCATTAGCGGTAGGGTGTTCGGAGCTCCTAAACCCAGGGTGGGTACGGGGAAAAATCAAGAGAGCAGCCTAAAAACATCAAATGAGGATAAATGTAACCGATCTAAATTACGAGGCTTGTATACCAATGCCAGAAGCCTGGCCAACAAGATGGGAGAGCTGGAGCTGCTGATGTTTGAGGAGGACTTAGATTTTGTGGGGATAACTGAGACTTGGTTCGACAGCTCTCATGATTGGATGGCGACCATTCAGGGGTATTCCCTTTATCGCAGGGATAGAGAGGGTAAAAAAGGGGGAGGGGTATGTCTGTATATTAAGAACAGTATACAGGTAAATATGAGGGATGATATTAATAATGGAGCTATGGACGAGGCAGAATCCCTATGGGTAGAGCTTCAAAGGGAAGGCACGGTGGGGAAGGTAATATTGGGCGTATGCTATAGGCCCCCCAACCAGAGTGAGGAGGGGGAGGCGGACCTCATGTTACAGATAGGATTGGCAGCAAGGATGGGAAATGTCATTATAATGGGGGACTTTAATTATCCGGATATAGACTGGGCAGAAGGAACCGCGCACTCAGCCAAGGCTAGGCAGTTCCTAAATATTTTGCAGGACAATTTCATGGGTCAGATGGTGAATGCACCGACAAGAAACAATGCGGTACTTGACCTACTGATTACCAACAATGCAGACCTGCTCACGGATATAGAAATACGGGAAAACTTAGGGAGCAGTGACCATAGGTCAATTGGTTTCAGTATTAATTACAATAATAGGAAACACAAGGGTAATATTAAGACGCTGAATTTCAAAAGAGCCAATTTCCCTAAACTGCGCTCGCTGCTAGAAAATATCAAATGGGATAGAACCCTGGGAACAAAGAACACGGAGGAAAAATGGGAGTGCTTCAAGAGCATACTTAACAAGGGGGTGGGCCAGTGCATTCCACTGGGAAATAAATTTAAAAGAACAAAACTAAACCCTGGGTGGCTAAACTCCAACATAAAAATGTATATTAGAGCTAAAGAAAAGGCCTTCAAAAAATACAAGACTGAGGGGTCAGTGGTAGCATTTAAGCATTATAAAGAGTGTAATAAGAAATGTAAAGATGAAATCAGGGCGGCTAAAATAGAACACGAGAGACATATAGCAGAGGAGAGTAAAAAGAACCCCAAGAAGTTCTTTAAGTATATAAACAGTAAGAAAGCGAGGCCAGAACACATTGGCCCCATAAAAGATGATAAAGGAAAAATGGCCACTGAGGACAGAGAAAAGGCGGAAGTGTTAACCACTTCCCGCCCGCCCTATTACAGATTGACGGCGGGAATGTGGTTGAGTTATCCTGACCGGACGTCATATGACGGCGGCAGGATAACTCCGCTCTGGGCGCCCCCCGGGGGCGCGCAGAGCGGCGATCGGTGATGCGAGGTGTCAGTCTGACACCCTGCATCTCCGATCTCGGTAAAGAGCCTCTGACGGAGGCTCTTTACCATGTGATCAGCCGTGTCCAATCACGGCTGGTCACATAGTAAATAGGAACAGCCGTTGATCGGCTTTCCTTAGTTCGTGCCTGACAGGCACGAGTAAAGGAGCGCCGATCGGCGGCTCCCCTGACAGGGGGGGGGGTCGGCACTGGTAATCAGATCATTGATTACCAGTGCAGACCCTCGGGGGGGGGATGCCACTAGATCCACCAGGGATGCCCACTATGACCCCAGGGATGCCCACTATGACCCCAGGGATGCCCACTATGGCCACCAGGGATGGCAATCAGGGCTCAGGGAGCCCCCCATTGCCCTCCCCATCAGTGATGCCCACCAGTGTCCTCCCTATCAGTGCTGCCCACAAGTGCCCATCACTGCCATCCTTTAGTGTCGCCCACCAGTGCCCATTATTGCCCACCAGTGCCGCCTATCAGTGCCCAATAGTGCCCATCAGTGCCGCCTGTCAGTGCCGATCAGTGCCGCCCATCAGTGCCCACCAGTGCCGCCTATCAGTGCCCATTAGTGCCCGTCAGTGCCACCTATCAATGCCCGTCAGTGCCACCTATCAGTGTCCATCAATGCCGCCTATCAGTGCCCAGCAGTGCCGCCTATCAGTGCCCACCAATGCTGCATATCTGTGCTACCTATCAGTGCCACATATCAGTGCCTATCAGTGCCGCATATCAGTGCCGCCTATCAGTGCCACCTATCAGTGCCACCCCATCAGTGCCACCCCATCAGTGCCACCCCATCAGTGCCTCCTCATCAGTGCCTGTCAGTGCAGTCTCATCAGTGCTCATCAGTGCAGGAAAAAAATTATTTATTTACAAAATTGTATAACATAAACAAAATTTTTTTTTTTTTTTTTTAAACTTTTCGGTCTTTTTTTATTTGTTTAGCAAAAAGTAAAAATCGCAGAGGTGATCAAATACCACCAAAAGAAAGCTCTATTTGTGGGGGGAAAATGACATAAATTTGGTGAAGGTACAGTGTTGCATGACCGCGCAATTGTCATTCAAAATGCAACAGCGCTAAAAGGGGAAAATTGGCCTGGGCGGGAAGGGAGGGAAGTGCCCTGTATTAAAGTGGTTAAATAATTTCTTTTCTTCAGTCTTCACAAAGGAATCGGGGGTCTACACGAACCCAGCTTGTAAGGCCGAACTAAATAATACACCTCAGGAAGTGCCGCCATGGCTAACAGAAGATAGACTTAGAGCTAAACTAGAGAAGCTTAACATAAATAAATCCCCGGGACCGGATGGCTTGCACCCGAGGGTTCTTAAAGAGCTCAGCCAGGTGATTGCCAGACCATTATTCTTGATCTTTAAGGATAGTTTACAGACTGGTATGGTGCCAGCTGATTGGAAAAAAGCCAACGTGGTACCAATATTTAAAAAGGGGCCGAGATATATCCCGGGTAACTATAGGCCGATCAGCCTAACATCTGTAGTCTGCAAAATATTGGAGGGGATGTTAAGGGACCACATACAAGACTTTAGTAATGAAAACGGTATTATAAGTATTAATCAGCACGGATTCATGAAAAATCGTTCGTGCCAAACCAATCTATTAACCTTCTATGATGAAGTGAGCTGCCACCTAGATAAAGGTAAGCCTGTGGATGTGGTGTATCTGGACTTTGCAAAGGCCTTCGACACCGTTCCCCACAAACGATTACTGTACAAACTAAGGAAGATAGGTATGGACCATAAGGTGAGTACCTGGATAGAGAACTGGCTCCAGGGGAGAGTACAGAGGGTGGTGATTAATGGGGAGTACTCGGATTGGGCGGGTGTGGAAAGTGGGGTCCCCCAGGGTTCTGTCCTGGGACCAATCCTGTTTAATTTATTCATAAATGATCTAGAGGAGGGGATATCTAGTACAATCTCAGTATTTGCGGATGATACTAAATTAGGCATGCCAATATCTTCTATGCAGGATGTGGAAACCTTGCAAGCGGACCTGAACAAAATAACGGAGTGGGCAACTACATGGCAGATGAGATTTAATGTTGAAAAATGTAAAGTAATGCACTTGGGGGCCAGAAACCAGAAAGCAAGCTACTCGCTAGGGGGGGAACCTCTGGGTGAGTCTAGGATGGAAAAGGACTTAGGGGTACTGGTAGACAACAGGCTTGGCAGTGGCATGCAATGCCAGGCCGCAGCAAGCAAAGCCAACAGAATACTGGGATGTATAAAAAAGGGGATTCACTCCAGAAATAAAGAGATTATTCTCCCGCTCTACAAGACTCTGGTCCGGCCACATCTGGAGTATGCTGTCCAGTTCTGGGCACCGGTCCTCAGAAAGGATGTGCTGGAACTGGAGAAAGTCCAGAGAAGGGCAACAAAAATAATTAGGGGGATGGAGGACATCAGCTATGAGGAAAGACTACAAGCCCTGAACTTATTCTCTCTGGAGAAGAGACGATTGAGGGGGGATATGATATCAATGTACAAATACTGTACTGGCGACCCGAGCATAAGGAACAAACTATTCAGAGAAAGGAGATACAATAAGACACGTGGCCACTCACTAAAACTAGAGGAAAGGCGGTTTAACCTTAAAGTGCGTAAGGGGTTCTTCACTGTAAGAGCGGTAAGGATGTGGAATTCTCTTCCACAAGCAGTCGTATCAGCAGGGAGCATTGATAGTTTCAAAAAACTATTAGATGGACACCTTAAAGACCACAACATACAGGGGTATACAATGTACGGCTAAAAGCAAACACACACACATCATAGGTTGAACTGGATGGACTCATGTCTTTTTTCAACCTCACTAACTATGTAACTATGTAACTATGTAACTATGTAACTATGTTAGGGGCTAGGGTTAGGGTTACGGTGAGATACTTAGGGTTAGAGTTAGTAGCCCTACCCCTACCCCTCTAACTCTAACCCTCTAACCCTAAGCACTAAAAATAACCCTAACCTTAGTCCTGACCCTAACCCTAGCCCTAACCCTAACCCTAACCCTAGCCCTAACCCTAATTCTATTTTTTTCTGGTTCTGGACATGCTTCAGAGCTGAAACTTCACAGGTATGCTTTTTAGACCCCCCAGACACTAATCCAAAAAAGTCATGCCTGCCACCGTATATATCAGTGTATATATATTTTTACTTTGCAAGCTGCTGTGCCACCGTATATATATCAGTGGTGGGTGGGCACGCAGTGGCACTACAGTGGGCACAGTACACTCTGTGGACCTGACAGTCACTGGCAGCCCAGGCAACTGCAATAATAAAAAATATTTTTTTTTTCAATTTGCAACAAGATGCTGTGCCACCGTATATATATCAGTGGTGGGCAGTGCACTGCAGTGGGTACAGTGCACTCTGTGGACCTGACACAGCACTCACTGCAATTATGACAGAGGAAAAAAAAATATTTTTTAAAATGCAAGGTACTGTGCCTGTGCCATCCGAAATTTGTGTGGTGTGCACACAGTACAGTCTGTGGTGGGTCTGTGGCCTCTCACACACAGTGGGCAGGCAACTGCAGTGTACAATAGATATATATATAAAAAAAATACTCAATTACCAGCCCTAAAAAGGGCTTTTGGGGACACTATATATATATATATATATATATATATATATATATATATATATATATATATATATATAAATAAAAAAAAATACTCAATTACCAGCCCTTAAAAGGGCTTTTGGGGACACTAGATATATATATATATATATATATATATATATATATATATATATATATTACACAAATACCAGCCCTTAGAAGGGCTTTTTGGGGTGCTGTCAGGATGCTGTCCTTACAGCAGTAGTGGACCAAGAACACTGACTAGCAAGACCAGGAACACTGACTAACAACTGTCCCTAGCTATTAACAGCAGCAGCAGCAGCAACACTCTCCCTGCTCTCACTAACACACTGCTTCAGAATGATCTAAGATGGATGCTGCCCTTGCTTATTTATAGGAGGTGGGAGGGTGTGGGAGGGAGGTATGCTGATTGGCTGGAAATGTGCCTGCTGACTGTGAAGTTCAGGGTCAAAGTTTGCCTCAATGATGTATTATAGGGGGCGGACCGAACATCGCATATGTTCGCCCGCATCGGCGAACGCGAACATGCTAAGTTCGCCGGGAACTGTCCGCCGGCGAACAGTTCGGTACATCTCTACTCCTGATGAGGAAAATTTATTTAGCAGTTTATATTTACTAAAATAATTTCATTTCCATGTTCTGTGTACTGTGGGAGACCAGATATAGTGAATGCAGAGTCCTGGGTTTAGTAACACTTTAAAGGAGAGGTGCAGGAAACAAACACAAAAACCCACACACACTTGGCTGCAGGATCGGTCCAAAGCTGTAGCTGTCTTGAGCAGGCTCTATGACCAAGAACTGAGCAATCACGTGACTGCTCAGTTCCCAGGTCCACTCTGAACATGAAGCAGTGATTAGTCACCACTCTCTAATCTGCTCCTTCAGAATTCACTGAAGCACTGAGCAAGAGAGGGGATGGGGTATGGGAGCAGCAAGCTCAGACTTTCAGCAGTGTGCTGTGAGGCTGAGGCAGCTGCCAGTCAGGCATCTGGGTTGATCTTGACATTACTGTTGGGATACATCCAGAGACTGAAGTGGCTCAGTGAAGTCAGTTCTGGAGAGTCCACCGTGTGACCCACAAGAGAAGTATGGCCAAAAATGGTTTGGCCATACTTCTCTTTTAATGATTTTTAATCATGATGTTTCTAGCATTAGAAAATAGACAGGAAGGTATATTATCCACTAACAACCACCCAGTAGCAGATTTACTGTTACAGGGCAGCCATTCTGTGCAGAATCACGCATATATATGATTCTGCACTTCCACATAGCGCGCCGCCTCTGCTGTAATTAGTCACAGCAGAAGCCGATCAGCGGGTGCCGCCCAATGGATGTCCTCTGGCACCTTCCGATCGTTGGGAAGAGAGGCTGGATGGAGCTTAGTAAAAGCACCCCACAAAGTACACAAAAACACTGGCTAGGCACACATTTAACCCTTTGATTGCCCTACATGTTTAAGCCCTTGCCAGCCAGTGCCATTCGTACAGTGACAGTGCATATTTTTAGCACTGATCACTGTATTAGTGTCACTGGTTCCCAAAAAGTGTCAGTTTGTGTCTGATTGTCTGCCAAAATATCACAATCCAGCTATAAGTCGCTGGTCGCCGCCATTACTAGTATAGAAATAAATAAAAATTCCAGTATATAAATAAAAATTCCAGTATATAAATAAAAATTCCAGTATATAAATAAAAATTCCAGTATATACGCTATAACATTTCCACAAACCAATCAATATACGCTTATTGTAATTTTTTTTACCAAAAATATGTAGCAGAATACATAATGGCCTAAATTTATGAAAAAATGTAATTTGTTAAATTTTTTTATTGGACATGTTTTATAGAAAATAATCTTTTTTATTTATAGTGCAAAAAATGTAAAACAGTGGTGACCAAATACCACCAAAAGAAAGCTCTATTTGGGGGGGGGGGGGGGGGGTGACACAAATTTTATTTGTGTACAGCACTGCATGACGCGCAATTGTCAGTTAAAGTACCACAGTGCCGTATCGCAAAAAATGGCCTGGTCATGAAGGGGAGTAAAACGTCCGGAGGTCAAGTGGTTATATTTACTTGTTTTTTTCTTTACATTTCTTCCATTGCTTCCTGGTTTCTAGAATAAGCCAAAATGATGTCTTACATGGGCATTTTTTTATTTCATCTTAGCCAGATCCGGACCGGAACGATTTGGCCCCTTAATGACCAGGCCATTTTTTGCAATTCGGCACTGCATTAATTTAACGGAAAATTGCGTGGTCATGCGACACTGTACTGAAATAAAATTGATGTCCTTTTTTCCCCATAAATAGAGCTTTCTTTTGGTGGTATTTGGTCACCTCTGCAATTTTTATTTTTTGCGCTATAAAAAAAAAAAAAGAGCGACAATTCTGAAACCAAAAAAAACAATACTTTTCACATTCTGCTATATAGCATTCCCCCCCCCCCCCCCCCCAAAAAAAAATACATTTTTTTCATCCTTCTAGGCCAATTTGTAATCTGCTACATATTTTTGGTAAAAAAAAAAAAATCGCAATAAGCATATTTTGATTGGTTTGCGCAAAAGTTATTGCATCTACAAACTAGGGGAAAGATTTATGTCATTTTTTTTTTTACTAGTAATGACAGTAAACTGTGATTTTTAGCGGGACTGCGGCATTGCAGCAGACAGATTGGATCCCTAACTGACATTTTTGATACTTTTGGGGGAACCAGTGACACTACTACAGTAATCAGTGCTAAACATATGCACTGTTGCTGTAATAATGCCATTGGCAGGGAAGGGGGTTAACCTAGAGGTGATCAAAGGGTTAATTGTGAGCCTAGGGGAGTGTTTTCTAACTGTGGGGGGTGGGATTTGTTAAATGACCATAGAGACATGTGATCCTATATAGAAGGATCACAGGCGCTCTATGATTATTTCAGAGAGAAGGTAAACACGGTCAGCTGTGTTTACAAAAACTGACCGTCCTCTTTCAGCGGGGAGCGATCGCGGATGCCCGGCGGCAATCGCGGCCACCAGTCCCACGGATATATATCCCTGCTGTCGAGTGGGGCAGGAGTGCCCTGCCGGTGGTGCAGGGTAGCTTGCCCCCCAGCTCAGATCCCGCAACCGAAGTACCCCTATGTCATTTCTTGCAGCCGAGCCAGTCTGCCGCAGTAAAAGTGCGGTGAACGGTCATCAAGTGGTTTAGGAAAGGCTTTATCAGTTAAGCACACCCTCCTGTCTGCATGCCTGAGCTAAGGGTAGATTGATTCCAAGAAGTGAACGCTACAGGAATCATCTGCCCTTACTGAAGATGGCCATGGCTAAAATAGTTATGGGGTGTTTTTTGTCTCAACAAAATAAAGCATAGAGACATGCATGGATGGGAAACTTTGCTTTTTGGATAATAAAAATGAATCAAATAGCGTTTTCAGTTTGTGGCATACAGATACACTTGAGTTCCATTTTAAGGTGCCATGCAAGCCTGTTCAAAAGTCATAGGCTGCCCTAACATAGAGTACCATAATGCATGAACATTTGGTAACTGCAGAGCTATGGATGAGGTTCAGGTTTGGGATGAGTGAATGTGTTTGGGTTCGGTCCAGAGACCATTTGCTAAACCAATCGTAAAGTTCCAAAATTGCTTTAATTCAAACTCCTGAGAAGTCTATGGAGTAGCAAATCCTGAAAAGCAATTTATGGCCATTTTCAAGGTTAATAGGCAAGGGATTGTCAAGCAAATAGCATGGGGAGCTGAGTCTGCCATGCGGTACATGCAACAGTGCAAAAGTTTGAATACTATGCAATGGTAAGAGGGTGTTCCTTTTTATGCAGCGTTGACGGGCAACATGGTAAAAAGCATCATTCTTTTCCATTACATGCATGGGAGATGCCCCAAAGTGGTGGTGTTGGACTGCACCAGAGACATTGCATTGTCAAAAACAAAAAAACTTTTTATTTAGTTTTTGTCTGCAACAACTAATTTGTTTATACAGCACCCTGAATTGGCCCATGGATGTATCAGCTAAAAAATAAACAAAGGTTACCGAAGGTAAATTTGATCCCACGACACCAGAAGATGGTGCGAAGATCAGCGCCAGGGAGCTTTGCCCGGCGCTGAATGAATTAAAGGTAAGTTTAACACCAATTATAGCATTTTGATGCTTTATACAGGGTGCAAGGTTGAGGAATGCATTGTACAGGGTGCAAGGTTCAGGAATGCATTGTACAAGGTGCAAGATTCAGGAGTGCGTTATACACAGTTCAAGATTCAGGAGTGTGTTGTACAGAGTGCAAGGTTCTGGAATGTATTGTACAGAGTGCAAGATTCAGGAGTGCGTTGTACAGAGTGCAAGGTTCAGGAGTGCATTACATACATAGTGCAAGGTTCAGAAGTGCCTTACGTACAGAGTGTCAGGTTTAGGAGTGCATTGTACAGAGTGCAAGGTTTAGGAGTGCGTTACCTGTATAATAAACCTGAATTATACACTGCTGTGGGTGCACATACAGTAGTTAGAATTGGTCCCGCCCCCTGCCACCTTCCTCCCTGGCCAGCAATGTATAAACACCCACTATTTGTCTATGCATGGGCTGTCTGACAAAGGGGGTGGAGCCCCACATATGGCCCCCGCCTATCCCCAACATCAGAGCTTCGATTTGACAACTCCACTCACTTTCATTGCGGCCGTACGCCCCAAGCTTCCCAACAATAAATGGATGTGCTGGATAGATGTTTAGACAGTGCCGAGGTATGTAGTTAGAGTTCCTGGTCAACCCCAAGCCTTGGGACTCGGGGCTAATATCTCTGAAGGAGCAATACGAGACCTGGGGCTTTTTGGGGGCCCACTTGGGGCTATAGCCCTCGTCAGCCCCCCCCCTCCTGACACCACTGTTTACCCCCCTTCATGAGCATGCCATTTTTTGTGATAAGGCACTGCAATACTTTAACTGACAATTGCGTGGTCATGCAACACTGTACATAAATGAAATTAACATTATGTGATTTTCTTCTGACAAATAGAGCTTTCTTTAGGTGGTATTTGATCACCACTGGGTATTTCATTGTTTTCGCTATAAGCAAAAAATGACTGACAATTTTTGACCGACTTTAAAAAAAATAAAAAAATCTAATTTCTTTATACTTTTAGGCCAATATGTATTCTGCTACAGGTTTTTGGTAAAAGAAAATCCCAATAAGCGTATATTGATTGGTTTGCACAAAACTTATAGCATCTACAAACTATGGTACATATACTGGATTTTTTTTATACTAGTAATGGCGGCAATTAGGGACTTATAGAGGGACTGTGATATTGAGGCAAGCAATCTGACACTAACCGACACTTTTGATACTTTGTGGGAATCAGTGACACTAATACAGAGATCAGTGATAAAAAGATGCGCAGGAAACAATCACCCCAGTTTGGCTTTTTACTTTATCTAATTGCAGTGAACTTGCATGGAGATATTGTTCAACTTTTCTCATCAGAAGATGCTCCTGACGAGGTGTTAACCTCTGTGGACAGCCTGGACATCTCTGTGCGATGGTTCCAGTTCCATCTCTGTTAAATTTTTGTATCACTTTTGCTACAGTATTCTGACTGATTAGTAAAGCTTTGCTGATCTTCTTGTAGCCTTCACCTTTCTTGTGTAAGGAAATGATTTTCTATCCCAGGCCTTTGACATTTCTCTTCCATGTGGTGCCATTGCTGACAGCATGGAATGGTAATGATTATTAAAATCAACTGTCTGCTGGACACATGTTTAATGAATTATTAGACTCACCTGTAGTTTAATTCTTGATAATTAAGATTTTGTTGTCTAAAATGTAGCTTTTCTCCTAAGACTTTCATTGGGGTGTATTCATTTTTGAAACATGGTCTTCAATTAATTTGTTAGGAAAAATACTTTTTTTGTGTGTGCAAATTAACAAATCTTGGTTGTGTTACCCGAAAGATATCAGATTTAATTTACCTCAGACAATATTTGGGTTAAAAATGAGAGTTCTTTGACTATGAATGAACGCTTTAAAACAGCAATTATTTTATTGGTATATAGTTTGAAAGCCTAAATTAATTTACAACAATCTATCTATGGTACATACAAACAAATGGGAAATATTCCTAGTTTAAATGAACAAATATAGAGTATGATACTCATTTACGAACACAGACACAAAGAGGACAAGCCATGTATACCTTAAACGTTCATAGTTACCATTCCCATGAGTGTTTCATCCTGGTCTGCCTTGCAAGAGGGCGCCCCTCTCCCCTAACCTACACTAATATAGAACCATATTGCATAGACTTGTATAGGGCTATTCTGATTGGGTCAGCTATGCCGCCCTGTTCCTCCCTCTGGGCGTATCTCCTTCAGGATTGGACAGCTTCCCCCTCCCATAGCTTAGCATAATTCAGCCCCTTGCTAACCACTCCTCTCTGTTAGAGGGAAAATGTTGAAAATACCTGTTGATTTACTCTGCAATTGAAATTTAAGATATGCAAGGTTCATTTCCGGTGCACATTGTCCAACCCTCAACAGATGGTTCATCTTCATTGCATATCTTAATGAGAGTTCTTTGATATGGAGACTGAAATAAGGGTGGACGTGACGTGATCTATTCAGCTAGTTTCATTGGCCCCAGGAAGTCTGGCTCCCAGAAACTTAAGTACAGATGATACTATTTAGCATATCAACAGACTACCTCCCAGCAAACAGACTTGTTGAATGGGATACATTTTATGTGTTTAAATGTGAATAGCCGGCTGGCCTTTCAAATGGACTTGTTAATCAAGTTACTATTGCCTGCAGACTGAAGTCACCCAACTTCATATACTGTAATTGATAATCATATATCAACTAAATGTAAAATCAAAAATCAATATCTCGTACATATATATGTTTACATTAATATTTACAATTACTGATGGAGATTCATACATAACTCCTCATCATCACAACACGGTAAGGGAGATTACACATAAACTCATAAGGCAACAGTTGCAATCAATTGCCTGCATTTGCGGGAGTATTTTGTAGTATAGTGTCCCATAGAAAATGTTGATTCTGAAAGGGAAGCAAAGGTTTTCCCACAAATCTGTTGGGGTGTACTGAGTACTGTATATACTGTATATCAGATATGTAAAAAATCCGCGCTTAGGATATAATAGAACCAACATGTAACCGGCTGCAGCCTACCTCTATAACTATAATCCTAAGATGTATTGTAAAGAGTATAGAAAGAAGGGGGAGGTATATGGCGCTGCCAGTGAATCACTTACTAGTAGTCAGCATAAACCTAGATAAAGTGTCATAGTGCAATATCCTTAAAAATATATATAAAAAATATATAGCTCCTTGGAAAATTGATAAAATATGAATGGTGATAGTGATATGGGAATAAATAATGATGTGCAATACAAATAAGGTGCTAAAAGTGCTCTGTTTTCAATCCTGTGTCAAGACCTAGTATCCACAGTAACCATACTTAATGCGCTACTCTAATTTGCTGTGAAAAAAGGTACGATTATATAATGAATTTAATATTCTCATGTGAAACAAACCTATGGCTTTGTGCAGTGATATAATATAAAGAATAAATGTAAATGGTGTTGCTAGATATATAAGTATAAAATAAAACAAAAAAATATAAAAAAATATAAAATACAAAAGTGTATAAGTGAAAATCCTCTATAGATCCTGCTCCTAGGTTGGACTAAGTAAAAAACAGTCTAAGAGATACACAGTATAAAATCAGCAGGGAACCACATATATAAAACCTAGAAATTAAAGAGTAGCACAAATTTGTATCAGAAATATCCCAAAACTATTGTATTAAAAATATATAGTCCAAAAGAAACAGTCCAATCAATTTCTTTCAAGTATATCACAAAATTTTTTTTCAGTTTCTCATAAGGTGCAAGGATGATGTAATATCAAAAATGGACGTCAGTGCAAGATGATGTAATTTCCAAAAGTGACTTCAGTGCAGGTGCCTTAATATATCTCTTATGGGTGCCAAATAAGGTGATCACTCTGTGCTCCCCGCACCCCCAGGACCGCACTCACCAGAAACAATTACCCCTGCAGGGGTAACAGGCCTTGGTATATTATTGCCTCTTGTGCTTTTCGGATCCCCCTTGGTCTCCCTGGACGGTCCTACAAGCTCTGGGTGCTGTCCTCTGGATGTCCTAGCTATAACCTGCCCGAGTCCGGTCTCTCTGCACCTTACATGTATATTCCATGGGTATATATGTGGGGAAGAAAGGGCCTCACATAGAGTAGTATTGTCTGGTAAAATGTATTTATTACATCCAAAATAATACTCACAATAACAACGATATCAAACAGCAGGTAAAAGTCAATAGCAATCGCGCACTTCCGGGACGCTGTGCGTTCCACAGACCGGATATGCGTTCCAAACAGGCGGATGTGATGTGATCACCTTATTTGGCACCCATAAGAGATATATTAAGGCACCTGCACTGAAGTGACTTTTGGAAATTACATCATCTTGCACTGAAGTCCATTTTGGATATTACATCATCCTTGCACCTTATGAGAAACTGAAATTTTTTTTTGTGATATACTTGAAAGAAATTGATTGTATTGTTTCTTTTGGACTATATATTTTTTAATATAATAGTTTTGGCATATTTCTGATACAAATTTCTGCTACTCTTTAACTTCTAGGTTTTATATATGTGCTTCCCTGCTGATTTTATACTGTGTATCTCTTAGACTGTTTTTTACTTAGTCCAACCTAGGAGCAGGATCTATAGAGGATTTTCACTTATACACTTTTGTATTTTATATTTTTTTATATTTTTTTTGTTTTATTTTATACTTATATATCTAGCAACACCATTTACATTTATTCTTTATACTATATTGCATCACTGCACAAAGCCATAGGTTTGTTTCACGTGAGAATATTAAATTCATGATATAATCGCACCTTTTTTCACAGCGATTTAGAGTATCACATTAAGTATGGTTACTGTGGATACTAGGTCTTGACACAGGTTTGAAAACAGAGCACTTTTAGCACCTTATTTGTATTGCACATCATTACTTATTCCCATATCACTATCACCGTTCACAATTTATCAATTTTCCAAGGAGCTATATATTTTTTATATATATTTTTAAGGATATTGCACTATGACACTTTATCTAGGTTTATGCTGACTACTAGTAAGTGATTCACAGGCAGCGCCATATACCCCCCCTTCTTTCTATACGGTATATCAGGGCTCACAATTTCAAGTCCTGAGCTACTAGCCAGGCCTTAAGAGTTACTTGCCATTAGTTGCCCTACCCACCCCCTACCCTGCTCCATCCCAAATCCTGCACCTAAATCAGGCCTCCTAAATAATCTCATAAAACGACACTGTTAAATGTTTTATGGAAAATTAGGTTACAAAAATAAATGTTAACAACAACGAACTTCAACATTTTTAAAACAGTATAAACATGATATATGTAAACAATAAAAGTATCCATATCAAGTTTACACTGGAATGACAAAATATATCCCCTACTGGGATACAGTCGAAAAACAAGTTCTGCTATGCATGCCACAGAGAAATGGTTAGAGACTGCAGGCATACTACAGGAGATGGTCAGAGACTACAGACATATTACAAGAGATAAGAGACTGCAGACATATTAAAAGAGATGGTCAGAGACTGCGGACATATTACAAGAGATGGTCAAGGACTACCGACATACCACAAGAGATGGTCAGGGACTGCCAACATACTACAAGAGATGGTCAGGGACTACTGAAATACTACAAGAGATGGTCAGGGACTACTGAAATACTACAAGAGATGGTCAGGGATTGCGGTTGTACTACAGAAGATGGTCAGAGACTGTAGACATACTACAAGAGATGGTCAGAGACTGCGGAAATGCTACAAAAAATGGCCAGAAACTGCACTCATAATACAGGGGACATCCAGAGACTGCGGATTTGCTACAGGAGATGGACAGAGACTGTAGACATGCTACAGGAAGACAGTATATGGTTAACAAGTCTGTAAAGCTCCTAGACTGACCAGCCTAAATAAAAGGAAAACAAATCTCGGAGGGCTAACGCAGAACTCTGGCACAAATAGCTCTATAGAAACAGCTGAAGATCATTACTAACAACATGGCACATACTCATATCTAATGCCGGTTGCAGTGTCTTCCAGAGGTCTTATTATCATCATCATCATCATCATCAGGCAGCAGTGTGCAAGTGTAAAGAAAAACAAAATAGAAAGCAGTGTGAGAAGAGCAAGGGGAAGTAATTCCCTGATCAGTGTTTTTACTGAGTTATCTGCAAACAGGACAGAAGAACACACTGATGATGATAATTAGACTTCTTCAGCCGGCATTACATGTGTGTGACATTGACAATCATAAGCTGTCTCTATAGTCAGTAGCGGCCCCTAACTATCTACTGTGTACCACCTGACCTCACCCATCTGTTAGTGAACCTCACTGATCTCTAAACACATATGTAGCTGGTGCACAGTGACTCCCACATGTTAGTAGCTGAGTCCCACTTTGTCCCTCCTCCTTCTAGAACTTGACCAATCACCACACAGAGGTAGAAATCTGGGCTTCATCAGGCTTCATAGCTTTCCCTGGGTGGAAGTGAAGAAGCGTGGTGTATCGCTAACGAAGGTCTGGTCCAAGGGGGCGGTCTTGTAGTTTGCCACCGCAGGAATTTATGTCTGATCAGCTGTGGGTAGGGCTGCATGGATGACAGTCTGTGTTCCAGGGCAGTGTAGCACCGGCCTGATTGCTGACATGAAAATTATGTGAAATTAATGGGCTGCTTGTGCATGAACCTGTTCCAATGCAGCTCCACACTTGCCCCCAAACAAACGTGATCAAGAGAGTGGAAATTTTGAGGGCTGCTGTATTATGTTTATATACTTTTTATACATGTATGTATGTATATATATATATATATATATATATATATATATATATATATAGTATCTCACAAAAGTGAATACACCACTTACATTTTTGTAAATATTTTATTATATCTTTTAATGTGACAACACCGGAGAAGTGACACCTTGCTACAATGTAAAGTAGTGAGTTTAAACAGTGTAAATTTGCTGTCCCCTCAAAATAACTCAACACACAGCCATTAACGTCTAAACTGCTGGCAACAGAAGTGAGTACACCCTAAGTTAAATTGTCTAAATTGGGCCCAAAGTGTCAATAGTTTGTGTGGTCACCCTTACTTTCCAGCACTGCCTTAACTCTCTTGGGCATGGAGTTCACCAGAGCTTCAGTTTGTCACTGGAGTTCTCTTCCACTCCTCCATGACAACATAATGGAGCTGGTGGATGTTAGAAACCTTGAGCTCCTCCACCTTCTGTTTGAGGATGCCCCACAGATGCTTAATAGGATTTAGGTCTGGAAACATGCTTGGCCAGTCCATCACCTTTACCCTCCACTTGTTTAGCAGGGCAGTGGTCATCTTGGAGGTGTGTTTGGGGTCGCTATGTTTGAATACTGCTCTATGGCCCATTCTCCAAAGGGGGGTTTATGCTCTGCTTCAGTATGTCACAGTACATGTTGGCATTCATGGTTCCCTCAATGAACTGCAGCTCCTCGGTGCAGTACTCATGCAGCCCCAGACCATGACACTCCCATTACCATGCTTGACTGTAGGCAAGACTTACTTGTCTTTGTACTCCTCACTTGGTTGCCACCACACATGCTTGACACCATCTGAACCAAATAAGTTTATCTTGGTCTCATCATACCACAGAACATGGTTCCAGTAATCCATGTCCTTAGTCTGCTTGTCTTCAGCAAATAGTTTGCGGGCTTTCTTGTGCATCATCTTTAGAAGAGGATTCCTTCTCGGATGACAGCCATACAGACTAATTTGATGCAGTGTGCGGAGTATGGTCTGAGCACTGGCAGGCTGAACCCCACCCCTTCAACCTCTACAGCAATGCTGGCAGCACTCATAAGTCTATTTCTCAAAAGACAACCCCTGGATATGACGTTGAGCATGTGCACTCAACTTCTTTGGTCAACCATGGCGAGGTCTGTTCTGAGGGAAACCTGTCCTTTTAAACCACTGTATGGTCTTGGACACCATGCTGCAGCTCAGTTTCAGGGTCTTGGCAAACTTCTTATAGCCTAGGCCATCTTTATGTAGAGCAACAATTCTTTTTTTCACATCCTCAGAGAGTTCTTTGCCATGAGGTGCCATGTTGAACTTCCAGTGACCAGTATGAGAGAGCGATAACACCACATTTAACACACCTGCTCCCCATTCACACCCGAGACTTCGTAACACTAACAAGTCACATGACACCGAGTTAGGGAAAATGGCTAATTGGCCCCAATCTGGACATTGTCACTTAGGGGTGTACTCCTTTTTGTTGCCAGCGGTTTAGACATTTATGGCTGTGTGTGGAGTTATTTTGAGGGGACAGCAAATTTACACTGTTATACAAACTGTACACTCACTGCTTTACATTGTAGCAAAGTGTAATTTCTTCAGTGTTGTCACAGGAAAAGATATAATAAAATATTTACAAAAATGTGAGGGGTGCACTCAATTTTGTGAAACTAGTCAGCCATAACATTCTGACCACCCATCTAATATTGAGTAGGTCTGTCTTTTTGCACCAAAACAGCCCCAATCAGTTAAGGTGTGGACTCCACTAGAACTCTGAAGGTATGCTGTGTTGTTTGACACCAAGCTGTCAGTAGCAGATCCTTTATACCCTTGCCGACCACCCCACGTATAATTACTGCGGGCAGCTGCTCTTGTGCACAGAATCACATACACGTACGTAATTCTGTGCACTTCTGGGTCTAAGGGCGCAGTGGCGTCTCCAGCTTTCATATTTAGGGGGGGCACATGGGGGGACAGGGACAAAAGTAGGGGGGCCAACTATAAAAACGCAATATATATATATACATACACACACACTCTATCTATCTATATTAGAATGCACTCCAGAGGCCTTGTTACAAATTCACTTTGTTTTATTTGTTGAAAATACAATACACATGAGCGTCAACGTTTAGCGGGAAATACTTGGTGCCACCAACTACTGACCCATCACTCACTGACAGACCCCCACCAACTACTGACCCATCACTCACTGACAGACCCCCACCAACTACTGACCCATCACTCACTGACAGACCCCCACCAACTACTGACCCATTACTCACTGACAGACCCCCACCCCACCAACTACTGCTCCACCCCTCACTGACAGACCCCCCACCCCACCAACTACTGCCCCGCATCCCACTAACTACTGCCCCCCCCCTTACTGACAGACTCCCATCCCACCAACTACTGCCCCACTCCCCACTAACACTATCCCAGCCCCTGTGAATTCCCCGGAGATAAGCATTCCTGACAATGGATATTAAAAACAAACATTAAATGACAATGTGGACTGACACGCTGACAGAATTTTACAGCTGGACAGAGCAAACTTACAGACATGTATTATACATGTTTGCCATGTTCAACTGTAAAGTTCTGTCAGCGGGTCAGTCCACATTGTCATTTTCAGGGGTGTGAGGGTGGTACGGGAAAGGAAATGTGCAGTGGACTCACTGCTCCACTTACCTGCCACCTCTAAAACCGATGTCCCCGGGCCTGCTCCTTGTGTGCTGGCTGTGTCTGGCTCCTCTGCTGCGTGCTGCTGCCTCCCCTTACCGGTGACTCCACTGATGTCGTCCACACACTCTGGGCCTTCAATAGCATAAAACATGAAACATTTGTGAAAAATTGGCCAAATAAAGACATAAACATGAAATATTCCTGACAATGGGCATCAGTCAAGAATATTTCATGTCTATATATTTGAAGGCCCAGAGCATGCGGACAGCATTAGTGGAGTCACCTGTAAGGCGAGGCAGCTGTACGCAGCAATAAAACCAGACACAGCGAGCCAGCACACAAGGAGCAGGCCCGGGGACATCGGTTTTAGAGGCAGAGCTGTATAGTAACTAAGTAGAACTACTTCACTACTGTACTTAAGTACCGAAAGGCGGTATCTGTACTTTCCTGGAGTAGAATTTTTTTCTCCTACTTCCACTTTTACTTCACTACATTTTTTCGAAGATTTCAATACTTCTACTCCGATATTTTTTTTTTTGTGCTGCATAGTTACTCGTTACTATTATAAAAATTACCACTGCCAGAACAGTAGATGGCAGGTTTCATGAAGCTCAAATCATGTGTATTATCAGCGCATACGAAAATAAATGCTAATGTATGTATAAATAAAAGCTGCATTTGAAATAATAAAAAACAATATGATGTTCAAACTTTTGACTTCTTTCTTTAATAACTAAATAACACAGTACTTGTACTTTTACTTTCAGTACTTGAGTAGCAATTTTTTTTTCAAAACTACTGGTACTTTTACTTTCAGTACTTGAGTAGCAAAATTTTTTAAAAAACTACTTGCAATACTTAAGTACAAAAAATGTTGAATACTTTAGTACTTCTACTCAAGTCACTTTTTGATCGAGCACTTCCACTTCTACTCAAGTCACTTTTTGATCAAGCACTTGTACTTTTACTCAAGTATGGGTTTCAAGTACTTTATACAACTCTGTTTAGAGGTGGCACTCGCACTAGTGGAGAAGTTCAATAAATTCGGTCAGCATGTCAGCCCACATTGTCATTTTCACACACACACTGACCTACCTGACACATACACTGACCTACCTGACACACACACTGACCTACCTGACACACACACTGACCTACCTGACACACACACACTGACCTACCTGTCACATACACTGACCTACCTGACACACACACTGACCTACATGACACACACACTGACCTACCTGACACATACACTGACCTACCTGACACACACACACTGACCTACCTGACACATACACTGACCTACCTGACACACACACACTGACCTACCTGACACACACACTGACCTACCTGACACACACACACTGACCTACCTGACAAACACACTGACCTACCTGACACACACACACTGACCTACCCGACACACACACACACTGACCTACCTGACACATACACTGACCTACCTGACACACACACACTGACCTACCTGACACACACACACTGACCTACCTGACACATACACACTGACCTACCTGACACACACACACTGACCTACCTGACACATACACACTGACCTACCTGACACATACACTGACCTACCTGACACACACACTGACCTACCTGACACACACACTGACCTACCTGACACACACACACTGACCTACCCGACACACACACACTGACCTACCTGACACATACACTGACCTACCTGACACACACACACTGACCTACCTGACACACACACTGACCTACCTGACACACACACACTGACCTACCTGACACACACACACTGACCTATCTGACACATACACTGACCTACCTGACACACTCACTGACCTACCTGACACACACACTGACCCACCTGACACACACTGACCTACCTGACTCCTACTTCCTTCCCTACTCACACTCCCTTCCTCCCCTCCCATCCCCCACACAGACAGCTTGATGTAGATCAGATGCATGCTGATCCATACCTCTTCTTGGCTTCATCGTCCATCTCAGCTGGGCTCTCCTCTCTTCAGCAGTGGGCAGGCTGTGGGCAGTATTGTTTAGAACACAGAGTCCTCACCAGCGCCATGCAGCTGTTCTTTGGTGTCCTTTGCTGACCAGGAGGTCAGGTAAAAGTCACTCTCCCAATGCTCCTCCTGTGATCTCCAGCCACCCCTGTTGTCATGGTTCCCAGCTCAGACTCTGCACACATGGTTTGCCTTCTTCTTCTGGGCTGTAGCACCAGACGGGACATTCAGAATTCTGTCTGTTCTACATGCTCCACTACAGGTGCAGGCGGCCTGATGGGGAGGGGAACGGAGCCGAGGAGAAACAGCAGACAGACATTTCAGATTACCCGGGGGAAGGAGAAGGGAGGAGGGGTTTTTTCCCGGCTCTCCTCCCCTCCTCTTCTCACTACTGCGCTGGGGCTGCACAGTTATCTGAAGACACATGGCTAAAGGGAGGCTGGGGATGCATTATGTTTACAGCAGAGGGATGTTGACAGTGTTGTCCCGGCGGGAGGCTGAAACTAAGCACTGAGCCCTGGACATCACTGCAAAGGCTGAGGGAGGGGAAGATGACCAGTGTATTTGCTCATAATTAATTGGGGGGGGGGCACATGGTGGGGCACAGACTAATTTTGGTGGGGCCATGGCCCCCTCTGGCCCCACCATAGTGACGCCACTGTAAGGGCGTGCACAGGTGCCACCGGCTACCCGATCCCACTGTGATTGGGCACAGCGGGAGCCAATTAGCGGGTCAGATGAACTTGATGTCTGCCAGGGCCCGCCAATCATTCCCGAGAGAGGCAGAATGGCGGTCTGCCTATGTAAACAAGGCAGATTGCTGTTCTGTGACAAGGGAAGATAAAGATCCTATGTTTCTGCTAAGCAGGAACAAAAATCTCTGTGTTCCCATAGTTAAAGAACCCTCTCCACACCTAGTTACCAAGCACTCCCTAGGAACATATTTAACCCTTTGATCACCCCTGATGTTAACCCCTTCCCTGCCAGTGTCATTAGTACAGTGGCAGTGCATATTTTTTTAGCACTGATCACTGTATTGGTGTCACTGGTCCCCAAAAAAGTGTCACTATGTGTCTGATTTTGCAGTTCCGGTTTTTGCGCAAACCAATCAATATACACTTATTGGGAATACATATTGGCCTAAACTGATGAAGATTTTTTTTATATATATTTTTTTATTGGATGTGTTTTATAGCAGAAAGTAAAAAATATTGTTTTGTTTTCGAAATTGTAATTTTTTTTGTTGTTAGCGCAAAAAATAAAACCCACAGAGGTGATCAAATACCACCAAAAGAAAGCTCTATTTATTAGAAAAAAAGGACACCAAACTTATTTGGATACAGCATTGTACGACCGCGCAATTGTCAGTTAAAGTAATGCAATGCCGTATCGCAAAAAATGGCCCGGTCAGGAAGGGGGGTAAACCTTCTGGAGCTAAAGTCGTTTAGTCCTGTAAGCTGCGATGTGGGGCCTCCATGGATTGGACCTCCATGGTTTTTCCAGCATATCCCACAGATGCTCAATTGGATTAAGAACTAGAGAATTTGGAGGGCAAGTCAACATCTCGAGCTCGTGTTTCACAGACGCTTCTTGAACCATTTTTGCAGTGTGCCAGGGTGCATTATCCTGCTGAAAGAGGCCATTGCCATCAGGGAATACTGTTTTCATGAAGGGGGTGTACTTAGTCAGCAACAATGTTTAGGTAGGTGGTACGTGTCAAAGTAACATCCACATGAATGGCAGGACCCAAGGTTTTCCAGCAGAACATTGTCTAAAGCATCACACTGCCTCGGCTTTGCATCCTGAAGCCATCTCTTCCCAAGGGAAGACGACACACACGCACCTGGCCATTCACATAATGTAAAAAGAAAATGTGATTCATCAGAACAGGTCACCTTCTTACATTACTCCGTGGTCCAGTTCTTATGCTTATGTTCCCATTGTAGGTGCTTTCGGCTGTGCACATGAGTCAGCATGGGTCTAGCCATTACACGTTGTCTTGTCAAAGTTACTCAAATCCTTACACTTGCCTATTTTTCTGCATTTGGGGCAACTTGTTCACTGGCTGCCTAATGTATCCTACCCACTTTCAGATGACTTTGTAAGAAGATAACTATTATTAACTTTACCTGTCAGTGGTCATAAGGTTATGGTTGAATGGTATATATATACAGTATATATTATAGGCTTCTTTTGTTTTGTTGTTGTCACCAAAACTAACTTTAGTCAGCTCTCTCATCTACATCCAGTTCCAGACCTTAATTGTTTTCATCTGCAGGATATTGATGTCTTTAAGAATTAAATATTTTACAGTATATCACAAAAGCCAAACTATATTGGCACTGAAGGGACTGAGTTCAGTCATTTTATTTTGATACAGCATACTCTAGTTCCAAAATAGTTCCAATATAATGCCCATGTTTAAAGCCATAACTCCATAATTTCTGTATCTAGTTCACAAATTTGTGAAAATGGAGGTCCCTAATGCATTCCGTTAACACCCACTCATCTACAAGAGTAAAAATTCACTTTGAAATCAAACTTTGTTATGATTTAAAGGCAATTACTCTTTTTGATAGAAATGTATTTTCCTTCATAATTGCAGCAGCCTCAGTTAACCTGACTTTCCTACAGCTTAACAACATTATGCAAAATGCTTTTATTAATTTATATATAATCTAAATAGATTATTTCTTTTGTATTTATTAAGCATGTATCCTCATTAATTTATATTAATAAGCACCGTTCATCTTCAAAGTTTGATATTAAAACCACTACAGAAAAATTGTTTTTGCAATATTTGACTTTTTATTTAGAAAAATTAAATCCAGATGCTGCTACATTGGAGAATTGACATTTTTATTAAAAAAAAATTTCCTGCTCTGACTTTTCCTTTCCCTTGTCACTGAACACCGTCCAGGCATTTATTAATTTTCTTTTAAATAGTGTACTTATGAAATACAGAATGCCCTACAGAGCATGCTTGCTGATAAACTCAGAAGTAAATCACATGCTCAATTTTGCCATTTTGTATTTGAAATATTTTTGCTGTATATAATACTACAGCCTTATGCGCATCTATTATAATGGAGGGGTTTAAATTCAAGTAAACATTTGCAATTGAGAGTGGGTGGGTGTCTACATTCATCTGATTTACCCAAAACTTGATCCTTGCTTAAACCTCCGCCCATTTTAAAGTGCACCTATCACTAAAGTGTAACTTATGGTAATTTTTTTCAATTTGTATAGAGTAAGGGAAGGTTGTAATTCTTAAGTTTTACTTTTTGTTGCAATCTGTGACCCATTGAGGAGATTTCCCTTCACTTCCTGTTCCATAGCCAAAAACAGGAAGTGAGAGGAAATCGTTCCAAAGTAAGGGAATGCTGGTGTGTCATCAGTGTCACCAGATCTAGTGTCCCCATTGGAAGATTTCCTCCTGTATTACTATTCTGATGTCAACTCAAAATTTGGAATTTTCTTTTACTTTCACTTTTGATGGTAACAGTAAACAGGACAAATAGAGAGGGAGAATCTCCCTAAGAGAGGCACAGACAGTAGTAATTACTGGCAGCTGTTTTAATACTTCTCCACTCTATCCTAAACTAAAATAAAGTTTTTAGTTACACTTTAAGGGCCGGTTCACACTGGCTTGACATGCGCTCCCACTTCAAGAGCACAAGTCGCATGACATATCAAAATAATTTGTTCCCTATGAGAGCCGTCTTAACTGGTCTGACTTTGAAAAAGGTTCCTGCACTACTAAGTCCGATCATCATCTTAACTGATCTGGCATGTGACTTGTGCTCTAAGGATCTTAAAGGAGAATCCCATGCCAAAATTGAAAAAAAAAAAAAAAAAAAAAACGGTGTATAGTTCCTTCAAGATCAATACCAGACTCTGAGGGGACCCCACACCAAAAAAAAAAAAAAACAGTGTGGCTCCCCCACCCAAAAACCATACCAGACCCTTTTCTAAGCATGCAGCCTGGCAGGTCAGGAAATAGGGGGAGAACCAGGGAGTGTGGTTATATTGACGGGGACAAGGGCCTCTTCCCAACAACCCTGGGTGGTGGTTGTGGGGGTCTGCGGGCAGGGAGCTCATCGGAATCTGGAAGACCCCTTTAACAGATCCTGCCCCTCATGTGAATGAGTATAGGGTACATTGTACCGCTACCCATTCCCAAAAACTGATGTCATAAGGGGGCGGGTTCTCTAAATGATGTCACTGGGATGGCCATGCCCCATAGCTATATAAGAACTGGCAGACAACAAAGCTGACACAACAGCGGGTTTTTTAATTTTTAGCAGGTCAGCAGCAGCAGAAGACATCACCAGAGGGAGAAAAAAGGAGGCTAGATAAAACAGATAGGGGGCATAGTTTATTAAAGTAGTTGACAGATTTGTTTCAATTATTCAATCATGCCAAAAGCAAATTTGTGTTTGTTTAATACCCTGGTATACTGTGTTCTTCCAGTTCATGAAAGTTTGGCACATGTATTAGGGTATAAACTAATTAGAGTAGCAGACCTCAAAACATCCTCCAAAATGTCTTCATCCACCATTTCTGACCAATGCTCAGACACTGTAGCCCTTTACATCTCTAATTTCTTGATCCCTGTTTCAAAGTGAACAGTCCATTTCTTGTAACCTCTGTCTGGTTCTTGCATTGCTATAAATAACATCTAGTTTGGGCACTTAGCATTGCAAAATGCTCTCCTCCACCTCTGCTTTGCTTATTCTCCTTACGCAACAGCTGGTTCGTGCTCAGTGCATCAGTAGTACTGACAGTGGATACTGCATGAGTAAAGCCTGCAAACAGGCCTGTAGGCTCCATTCATAAATGCATCACAAAAATATTATTACAGTGTGTTTTGATTAGTGCTTATGTGCAAATCAAAAAATTTTATTTTAAGCATAATATTGACAGAATGTCAGTTCCTGCAAACCTGCAACTATAAAAAAAAAAATAATAATTGCTTCACATATTGTACTTATTGATTGGTTCTACATACTGACGCAATCAGCAACCTGTTAATGTAGAAAATCAGAAATACAATGGAAGAGACTTTAATTTGGAGCATGCAAATCTGGAGCAGCTCTGCATAGAAACCAATCGGCTCCCAAGTTTTATTGTCAAAGCTTAAAGGTAATGTAAAGGCAGAAAGTTTATTTTATCTTAATGCATTCTATGCATTAAGATACTAAAAACTTTATGTGTACAGCAGCCCCCCTCAGCCCCCCTAATACTTACCTGAGCCCATCTCTATCCAGCAGTGTTGCAGGAGTGTCTCAGCTGCCCGGGACTCCTCTCCTCACTGGCTGAGACAGCAGAGCAGTGCGATTGACTCCCACTGCTGTCAATCAAAGTCAGTGAGCAAATCAGGAGAGGGGGGGGGGGCGGGTTGCTCCATGTCTGAATGGACACAGGTTGCTGTGATTCAGCTCGGGTGCCCCCACAGCAAGCACTCAACAGGAAGAGGGACCAGGAGCACAGAAAAGGGAGCCAAGAAGAGGAGGATCTGGGCTGGTCTGTGCAAAGCCAACTACACAGAGCAGGTAAGTAACAAACATGTTTGTTATTAAAAAAAAAAAAAAAAAAAAAAACGAGACTTCAGTATCACTTTAATTGAACAAGCTGACATAAGTAGCTTATTGGCTACAAAGCACATCTGCACCAGATTATGTGTGCTCCAGTTTAAATCTCCCCCTAATGTTTGTTTTGCTCAATGCTATCAGGTGTATTGTGCAATATACAAATATTGTGATACCTTTTATATATTGTTGACATTTTAATTGTTAATAGGTAACAAATGTATAGAGTCTTTCCCTTTGGATCCTATCCTTTACTGAAAACAATATATATATATATATATATATATATATATATATATATATATATACACACAAGCACACAGTATCTCACAAAAGTGAGTATACCCCTCACACTATTGTAAATATTTTGTTATATCTTTTCATGTGACAACACTGAAAAAATGACACTTTTGCTACAAAGTAAAGTAGTGAGTGTACAGCTTGTATAAAGTGTAAATTTGCTGTCCCCTCAAAATAACTTAACACACAGCCATTCATGTCTAAGCCACTGGCAACAAAAGTGAGTACACCCCTAAGTGAGAATGTCCAAATTGGGCCCAATTAGCCATTTTCTCTCCCTGGTTTTATATGACTCGTTAGTGATACAAGGTCTCAGGTGTGAATAGGGAGCAGGTGTGTTAAATTTGGTGTTATCGCTCTGACGCTCTTATACTTGCCACTGGAAGTTCAACATGGCATCTCATGGCAAAGAACTCTCTGAAGATCTGAAAAAAATAATTGTTCCTCTACATAAAGATGGCCTAGGCTATAAGAAGATTGCCAAGACCCGGAAACTGAGCTGCAGCATGGTAGCCAAGACCATACAGCGGTTTAACAGGACAGGTTTCACTCAGAACAGGCCTCCCCATGGTCGACCAAAGCAGTTGAGTGCACGTGCTTAGCCTTATATCCAGAGGTTGTCTTTGGGAAATAGATGTGTGAGTGTTGCCAGCATTGCTGCAGAGGTTGAAGGGGTGGGGGGGGGGCAGCCTGTCAGTGCTCAGACCATACGTTGCACACTGCATCAAATTGATCTGCATGGCTGTCACCCAGAAGGAAGCCTCTTCTAAAGACGATGCACAAAAAAGCCCGCAAACAGTTTGCTGAAAACAAGCAGACTAAGGACATAGATTACTGGAACCATGTTCTGTGGTCTGAGACCAAAATAAACTTATTTGGTTCAGATGGTGTCAGGCGTGTGTGGCAGCAACCTGGTGAGGAGTACAAAGACAAGTGTGTCTTGCCTACAGTCAGGCATGGTGGTGAGAGTGTCATGGTCTTGGGCTGCATGAGTGCTGCCGGCACTGGGGAGCTACAGTTTATTGAGGGAACCATGAATGCCAACATGTACTGTGACTTACTGAAGCAGAGCATGATCCCCTTCCTTCGGAGACTGGGCTGCAGGGCAGTATTCCAACATGATAATGACCCCAAACACACCTCCAAGAGATCACTGCCTTGCTAAAGAGGCTGAGGGTAAAGGTTATGAACTGGCCAAGCATGTCTACAGACCTAAACCCTATTGAGCATCTGTGGGGCATCCTCAAATAGATGGGGAAGGAGCTCTAGGTCTTGAACATTTACCAGCTCCTTGATGTGGTCATACAGGAGTGGAAGAGGGCTCCAGTGTCAACCAGTGAAGCTCTGGTGATCTCCATACCCAAGAGTGTTAAACTATTGACACTTTGGGCCCAATTTGGAGATTTTAACCTGGGGTGTAATCACTTTTGTTGCCAGCGGTTTAGACATGAATGGCTGTGTGTTGAGCTATTTTGAGGGGACAGAAAATTTACACTGTTAAGCAAGCTGTACTCTCACTATTTTACATTGTAACAAGTGTCATTTATTTAGTGTTGTCACATGAAGAAAAATAAAAAAAAAATATTTACAAAAATGTGAGGGGTAGGGGTATAATCACTTTTATATATATATATATATATATATATATATATATATATATATATATATATATATACCTATGCAGTATCTCACAAAAGCGAGTACATCCTCACATTTTTGTAAATATTTTAATATATCTTTTCATGTGACAACACTGAAGAAATGATATTTGCTACAATGTAAAGTAGTGAGTGTACAGCTTTTATAACAGTGTAAATTTGCTGTCCCCTCAAAATAACTCAACAGACAGCCATTCATGTCTAAACTGCTGGCAACATAAGTGAGTACACCCCTAAGTGAAAATGTCCAAATTGGGCCCAATTAGCCATGTTCCCTTCCCGCTGTTATGTGACTCATTAGTGTTACAAGGACTGAGATGTGAATTAGGAGCAGGTGTGTTAAATTTGGTGTTATCACTCTCACTTTCTCATAATGGTCACTGGAAGTTCAACATGGCACCTCATGGTAAAGAACTCTCTGAGGACCTGAAAAAGAATTGTTGCTCTACATAATGATGGTTTAGGCTATAAGAAGATTGTCAAGACCCTGAAACTGAGCTGCAGCACAGTGGCCAAGACCATACAGCGGTTTAACGGGACAGGTTCCACTCAGAACAGGCCTCGCCATGGTCGACCAAAGACGTTGAGTGCACATGCTCAGCATCATAAAGAGGTTGTCTTTGGGAAATAGACGTATGAGTGGTGCCAGCATTTCTGCAGAGGTTGAAGGGGTGGGGGGTCCGCCTGTCAGTGCTCAGATCATACGCCGCACACTGCATCAAATTGGTCTGCCTGGCTGTCATCTTAGAATGAAGGCTCTTCTAAAGATCATGCACAAGAAAGCCCGCAAGCAGTTTGCTGAAGGCAAGCAGACTAAGGGCATAGATTACTGGAACCATGTCCTGTGGTCTGATGAGACCAAGATAAATTTATTTGGTTCAGGTGGTGTCAAGTGTGTGTGGTGGCAACCAGGTGAGGAGTACAAAGACAAGTGTGTCTTGCCTACAGTCAAGCATGGTGGTGGGAGTGTTTGGTCTGGGGCTTCATAAGTTCCGTCGACACTGGGGAGCTACAGTTCATTGAGGGAACCATGAATACCAACATGTAATGTGACATAATGAAGCAGAGCATGATCCCCTCCCTTGGGAGACTGGGCAGCAAGGCAGTATTCCAACATGATAACGACCCCAAACACACCTCCAAGATGACTACTGCCTTGCTGAAGAAGCTGAGGGTAAATGTGATGGACTGGCCAAGCATGTCTCCAGACCTAAACCCTATTGAGCATCTGTGGGACATCCTCAAATTCAAGGTGGAGGAGCATAAGGTCTCTAACATCCACTAGCCCTGTGATGTCATCATGGAAGAGTGGAAGAGGACTCCCGTGGCAACCTGTGAAGCTTTGGTGAACTCCATGTCAAAGAGGGTCAAGGCATTGCTGGAAAATAATGGTGGCCACACAAAAGTTTGTGACTTCGGGCATAATGTAGCCATTTTCGCTTAGGGCTGTACTTTTATTGCCAGCGGTTTAGATAATAATGGCTGTGTGTTGAGTTATTTTGAGGGGACAGCAAATTTACAGTGTTATACAAGCTGTACACTCACTACTTTACATTGTAGCCACGTGTAATTTCTTCAGTGTTGTCACATGAAAAGATATAATAAAATATTTTCAAAAATGTGAGGGGTGTCCTCACTTTTGTGAGATACCGTATATATATATATATATATATATATATATATATATATATATATATATATATGTATATATATATATATTATAAATGACACTTTGTTGCAATGTAAAGTAGTGAGTGTACAGCTTGTATAACAATGTAAATTTATATATATATACAGTATCTCACAAAAGTGAGACAGCAAATTTACATTGTTATGCAAGCTGTACACTCACTACTTTACATTGCAACAAAGTGTAATTTCTGCAGTGTAGTCACATGAAAAAATATAATAAAATATTTACAAAAATGTGAGAGATGTACTCACTTTTGTGAGATACTGTATATATATATATATATATATATATATATATATATATATATATATATATATATATATATATATATATATATATATATATGACACTTTGTTGCAATGTACAGTAGTGAGTGTACAGCTTGTATAACAATGTAAATTTGCTGTCCCCTCAAAATAACTCAACACACAACCATTAATGTCCAAACTGCTGGGAACAAAAGTGAGTACACCCCTAAGAGTAAATGTCCCAATTGGGCCCAAAGTGTTAATATTTTGTGTGGCCACCATTATTTTCCAGCACTGCCTTAACCCTCTTGGGCATAGAGCCCACCAGAGCTTCACAGGTTGTCACTGGAGTCCTCTTCTGCTCCTCCATGACAGCATCATGGAGCCGGTGGATGGTTGAAACCTTGCACTCCTCCACCTTCCATTTGAGGATGCTCCACAGATGTTCAATAGGGTTTAGGACTGGAGACATGCTTGGCCAGTCCATCACAGCTTCTTTAGCAAGGCAGTGGTCATCTTGGGAGGGTGTTTGGGGTCGTTATCATGTTGGAATACTGCCCTGCGGCCCAGTCTCCGCAGGGAGGGGATCATGCTCTGCTTCAGTATGTCACAGCATATGTTGGCATTCATGGTTCCCTCAATAAACTGTAGCTCCCCAGTGCTGGGAGCACTCATGCAGCCCAAGACCATGACACTCCCACTTCATGATTGACTGTAGGCAAGACACATTTGTCTTTGTATTCCTCACCTGGTTGCCGCCACACACACTTGATACCATCTGAACCAAATAAGTTTATCTTGATCTCATCAGACCACAGGACATGGTTCCAGTAATCCATGTTCTTAGTCTGCTTGTCTTCAGAAAACTGTTTGAGGGCTTTCTTGTGTGTCATCTTTAGAAGAGACTTCCTTCTGGGACAACAGACATGCAGACCAATTTGATGCAGTGTGCGGTGTGTGGTCTGAGCACTGACAGGCTGACCTCCCCACCCCTTCAACCTCTGCAGTAATGCTGGCAGCACTCATATGCCTATTTCCCAACCTCTGGATATGACGCTGAGCACATGCACTCAATTCTATGGTCAACCATGGCGAGGCCTGTTCTGAGTGGAACCGGTCCTGTTAAACTGCTATATGGTCTTGGCCACCATGCTGAAGCTCAGTTTCAGGGTCTTGTCAATCTTCTCATAGCCTAGGCTATCTTTATGTAGAGCAACAACTCTTTTCTTCATATCCTCGGAGAGTTCTTTGCCATGAGGTGCTATGCTGAACTTCCAGTGACCAGTATGAGAGAGTGAGAGCGATAACACCAAATTCAACACACCTGCTCCCCATTCACACCTGAGACCTTCTAACACTAACAAGTGACATTACACAGGGGAGGGAAAATGGCTAATTTGGCCCAGTTTGGACATTTTCCCTTAGGGGTGTACTCACTTTTGTTGCCAGCGGTTTAGACATTAATGGCTGTGTGTTGAGTTATTTTGAGGGGACAACACATTTACACAGTTATACAAGCTGTACACTCACTCCTAGAGATGGCCTTGCGGTTCGCCCGGCGGTCGGTTCGGGGCGAATTTTGCTTGTTCGCTACCTGCCAATTTTGCAAACACATGGCGTTGTTCGCGGTGGCCATATTAGTTTACATTGCGGGGAACTTTGACCCATGACACAGCCGTCAGGTGGAACGGGACAGCCAATTAAAACATTTCAGCACATGGACATGCCCCCTACCCTATAAATAGACCTGGGCTGTCGGCCATTTCACATTCTGCTTTTTGCCAGCTTAGGGAGAGGTCTGCTGTGTTCATGAGGGAGAGATTGCCAGACACAAATAGCTCTGTGAAGATCCACAAAAGTCCTTTTCAGGGCTGGTATTTCGGTATAGGTCTACTACAGTATCTTTTCAGGTTAGGGGCAGGTATCCAGTCGTTGCTTTAGGGGCAGTTAGAGATCGGCAGCAGTCACACAAATCCCTCTGTTAATGTCCACAAAAGTCCTTTTCAGGGCTGGTATTTCGGTATAGGTCAAGTCTCTTTTCAGGTTAGGGACAGGTATCCAGTCTGTGCTTTAGGGGCAGTTAGAGAGATCGGCTGCAGTCACACAAATCGCTCTGTTAATGTCCACAAAAGTCATTTAGAGGGCTGCAATTTTTGGTATAGGTCAAGTCTTTTTTCAGGTATGGGGCAGGTATCCAGTCTGTGCTTTAGGGGCAGTTAGAGAGATCGACTGCAGTCACACAAATCACTCTGTTAATGTCCACAAAAGTCATTTAAAGGGCTGCAATTTTTGGTATAGGTCCAGTCTCTTTTCAGGTTAGGGGCAGGTATCCAGTCTGTGCTTTAGGGGCAGTTAGAGATTGGCAGCAGTCACACAAATCACTCTGTTAATGTCCACAAAAGTCATTTAAAGGGCAGCAATTTTTTTGGTATTGCTTTGTAGAAAGCATATTATAGTGGATTAGTAGTATTATTGTGCACTGTGCAGCATTGTGATAGGTGTGATGTGACATAGCATTGCTGCAGCAATACTACACACAGTGACAAAAGCACTTATAATGTATTATAACTGGTGTGATAGACCAATGCCCCCCCAATACCACATTTTGAAGTGGGGTGTTAGCTGAGTATACTTTTACAAGTGTATTTGTGTCCTGCAACAATATTGCCTCTTTTGCTGAGTTAAGTCTGATACACACAGTGCCAAACTCACTGGCCAATTTTTTGAACTGGTGTGATAGACCAGTGGCCCCCCATTACGACATATTGAAGTGGGGTGTTATTTAACAGTATAATTTTCTAAGAGTGTATTTTAGTCCTGAAAAAAATTGGCCTCTTGCTCTGTAAACTGTGCTACACACAGTGACAACAGTTACTGGCCCATTATTTGTAGAACTGTTGTAATAAACCTGTGGCCGCCCCAATACCACAGATTGAAGTGGGGTGTTATCTGAGTAAGTGTATTTGTGTCCTGCAACAATATTGCCTCTTTTGCTGAGTTAAGTCTGGTACACACAGTGCCAAACTCATTGGCCAATTTTTTTAACAAATGGTGTGATAGACCAGTGGCCCCCCAATACCACAGATTGAAGTGAGGTGTTATTTAACAGTATACTTTTCTAAGATTGTATTTTAGTCCTGCAAAAATTTGGCCTCTTTTGCTGTGTTAACTGTGCTACACACAGTGACAACAGTTACTGGCCAATTACTTGTAGAACTGGCGGACTGACGGAGAGGCAGGCAGAACTTGCATTGCACAAGAGGTACAAAGCAGACTGCAAATTTATCAGGATCGAGCCATCAACCATGTACAGTCACATCTGGCGCTCCCAGGATGCCGTCACATGGCTCCGCAGTGTGGGCTTTTTTTAATGTGTCCGTTGCTGACAACAGTGTTGCCATCTACAGCCTTTGCAGTCAACGCATAAGTCGGGGTAAGCCCAACACTCACCTAGGGACAACCGCCTTAAGAAGGCACCTGAAATCCCATCACCGAGCCCAGTGGGAGCAACACCGTCAGAGCCCACTAAGCCACACTCCAGGCTCTCACCGTCCAGCCTCTTCTCCTTCTCCTGTCTACTCACAGTTGTCCTCCACTCCACCTTCCATGATGCCATCGTCACGTTGTTTTGGAAAAAGGCAGGCTTCTGTGGCTCAAATGTTGGAGCGTAAAAAAAGGTGTCCGACATGGGGTGTCCGACTACATCGGGTTTACGGCCGATGTGGAAGCTCTGAGGAGTGATGAACCCCTGGACTACTGAGTGGGCAGGCTTGACCTCTGTCCAGAGCTTGCCCACTTTGCAATGGAACTGTTGGCTTGCCCCCCGTCCAGTGTCCTGTTCGAAAGGACATTCAGTGCAGCAGGGGGGGATCGTGACCGATAAGCGCACTCGCCTAGCTCATGACAGTGTAGACTACCTCATATTTATAAAAAAGAATGAGGCATGGATCTCTGAGGAATTCAACACATGTGACCAGTAGACCATATTTCATTGAAATTCCTCATGACAGGCCACAAATATCTGCCAGACCGCCATCCACCCACAACAATTCCTGGTCCTTGTCTTCGCTAAATACAGCGGCATAAAAGGCATTTCATGTCCATTGAATGGCTAATTTTTGGGGCCTATACAGGCCAACACTTACTTCTGTATACTGTGAATGCCTAATGTACCTCTAGCCATCAAATACACTACGTTCTTAGCTGTCAGTTAAACCCATGTGAGCTAATTTTTGGAGCCTATACAGGCCGACACTTACTTCTGTATACTGTGTGAATGCCTAATGTACCTCTAGCCATCAAATACTACGTTATTTGCTGTCAGTTAAACCCATGTGAGCTAATTTTTGGCCCCTATACAGGCCGACACTTACTTTTGTATACTCTGAATGCCTAACGTACCTCTAGCCATCAAATACTACGTTCTTTGCTGTCAGTTAAACCCATGTGAGCTAATTTTTGGGGCCCATACAGGCCGACACGCACTTCTGTATACTGTGTGAATGCCTAATGTACCTCTAGCCATCAAATACTACGTTATTTGCTGTCAGTTAAACCCATGTGAGCTAATTTTTGGCCCCTATACAGGCCGACACTTACTTTTGTATACTCTGAATGCCTAACGTACCTCTAGCCATCAAATACTACGTTCTTTGCTGTCAGTTAAACCCATGTGAGCTAATTTTTGGGGCCCATACAGGCCGACACGCACTTCTGTATCCTGTGTGAATGCCTAATGTACCTCTAGCCATCAAATACACTACGTTCTTAGCTCTCAGTTAAACCCATGTGGGCTAATTTTTGGGGACTATACTGGCCGACACTTACACTGTATCCTGTGAATGCCTAATGTACTTTCAGCCACAGAATACTACGTCCTTAGCTGTCAGGTAAGCGCATGTGGGCTAATTTTTGGCCCTTTTATGGCCGACACTTACTTCTGTATCATGTGAATGCCTAATGTACCTTCAGCCACAGAATACTACGTTATTAGCTGTCAGGTAAACCCACATGCGCTAATTTTTGGGGCCAATACTGGCCGACACTTACTTCTGTATCCCGTGAATGCCTAATGTACCTTCAGCCACAGAATACTACGTTCTTAGCTGTCAGGTAAACGCACGTGGGCTAATTTTTGGGGCCTGCAATGGCTGACACTTACTTCTTTATCCTGTGAATGCCTAATTTTTCAGACTGGAAATGAAAATGGGTCTGTAAAGGTTCCGCCAAATTGTGGAATGGATGCGGACCCATTTTACAGATGTGTGAATGGACCCTATATGTAGTAAACATGTATTTACCGGCTGCTGTCAGTTCTGGCTGATTTATGAAAAAAATAAAAATATTTTTTTGCTGTAAAAAAATAAAAATTTAGGGCAACTTTTCCAATTGCAATACTTCTGTTATGACATTGTCCATGTGCTGGGACTATTTGTGCACAGCTAGTATGTCTTTTGTGGCTGCAAATATGACCTAAAGGTTTTTAAAGTTCACCTCCCATTAAAGTCAATGGGGTCCGCCGTAAACTTGCGGTTCCCGGACCTTTGAGAAAATTTGCGGCTCACATTCGCGAACCGCCCCGGCCGATGTTCGTCCATCTCTACTCACTACTTTACATTGTAGCAAAGTGTAATTTCTTCTATGTTTTCACATGAAAAGATATAATTAAATATTTACAAAAATGTGAGGGGTGTACTATGTAAATAAAAACACCTTTTACAGAGTGGCACTAAGTATGGTCAGATAAAAGTCCACATGTGAGGAAATTATATATACAGTGCTTTGCGAAAGTATTTGGCCCCCTTGAACTTTTCGACCTTTTGCCACATTTCAGGCTTCAAACATAAAGATATAAAACTGTAATTTTTTTGTGAAGAATGAACAACAAGTGGGACACAATCATGAAGTGGAACAAAATGTATTGGATATTTGAAACTTTTTTAACAAATAAAAAACTGAAAAATTGGGCGTGCAAAATTATTCAGCCCCCTTAACACTTAGCACATCGAGAGACTGAAATTTTTGCCCATTTCTCCTTGCAAAACAGCTCAACCTCAGTGAGGTTGGATGGAGAGCGTTTGTGAACAACAGTTTTCAGTTCTTTCCACAGATTATCGGTTGGATTCAGGTCTGGACTTTGACTTGGCCATTCTAACACTTGGATATGTTTATTTGTGAACCATTCCATTGTAGATTTTGCTTTATGTTTTGGATCATTGTCTTGTTGGAAGACAAATCTCCGTCCCAGTCTCAGGTCTTTTGCAGACTCCATCAGGTTTTCTTCCAGAATGGTCCTGTATTTGGCTCCATCCATCTTCCCATCAATTTTAACCATCTTCCCTGTCCCTGCTGAAGAAAAGAAAAAGAAAAACCATGTTGCTGCCACAACCATGTTTGACAGTGGGGATGGTGTGTTCAGGGTGATGAGCTGTGTTGCTTTTACGCCAAACATAAAGTTTTGCATTGTTGCCAAAAAGTTCAATTTTGGTTTCATCTGACCAGAGCACCTTCTTCCACATGTTTGGTGTGTCTCCCAGGTGGCTTGTTGCAAACTTTAAATGACACTTTTTATGGATATCTTTAAGAAATGGCTTTCTTCTTGCCACTCTTCCATAAAGGCCAGAGTTGTGCAGTATACGACTGATTGTTGTCCTATGGACAGAGTCTCCCACCTCAGCTGTAGATCTCTGCAGTTCATCCAGAGTGATCATGGGCCTCTTGACTGCATCTCTGATCAGTCTTCTCCTTGTATGAGCTGAAAGTTTAGAGGGACGGCCAGGTCTTCGTAGATTTGCAGTGGTCTGATACTCCTTCCATTTCAATATTATCGCTTGCACAGTGCTCCTTGGGATGTTTAAAGCTTAGGAAATCTTTTTGTATCCAAATCCGGCTTTAAACTTCTCCACAACAGTATCTCAGACCTGCCTGGTGTGTTCCTTGTTCGTCACGATGCTCTCTGTGCTTTAAACGGACCTCTGAGACTATCACAGTGCAGGTGAATTTATACGGACACTTGATTAGTATTACACACAGGTGGATTCTATTTATCATCATTAGTCATTTAGGTCAACATTGGATCATTCAGAGATCCTCACTGAACTTCTGGAGAGAGTTTGCTGCACTGAAAGTAAAGGGGCTGAATAATTTTGCACGCCCAATTTTTCAGTTTTTTATTTGTTAAAAATGTTTGAAATATCCAATAAATGTCATTCCACTTCATGATTGTGTACCACTTGTTGTTGATTCTTCACAAAAAATGACAGTTTTATATCTTTATGTTTGAAGCCTGAAATGTGGCAAAAGGTCGCAAAGTTCAAGGGGGCTGAATACTTTTGCAAGGCACTGTATTTATGGTTAATATCACCACCATCCGCCACTTTAAAATATGTGATTCTTTACAGCACCACCACCATATCAAAGTCAAAAAGGCTCCCTTACCAAGTTACATGGACCTCTTATTATAGGAGGTCAATGGTGCTTGTGGCTCTATACCCAGCCAGAGCCTTTAATATCATCTGAGGATCTTCCTGCAACTTATAAACAAATCAGCCTGTGTTGTCAAAGGAGTTTCCCCGAAACACAAAAGGCTCCACATAGTGTAAAATTGTTACAACTTTTTGCACAAGCTATGTAAATTGCACATATGGTGACATCGTCCTGGGCACATCTTTGATGTAAGTGCAATTTACATAGCTTGTGCAAAAAGTTGTAACAATTTTACGCTATGTGGAGCCTTTTTGTGTTTCGGGGAAACTCCTTTGACAACACAGGCTGATTTGTTTATAAGTTGCAGGAAGATCCTCAGATGACATTAAAGGCCCTGGCTGGGTATAGAGCCACAGCCGTCATTGAACTCCTGTAATAAAAGGTCCATGTGAGCTGGTAAGAGAGGGTTTTTACCTTTTGGTGGTGGCGGATGGTGATGATATTAGCCAGGAATATATAGTATATAATTTTATCATATGTGAACTTTTATCTGATCGCAATTAGCGCAGCTCTGTAAAATGTTTATATTATTGGGCTGTGCTTATATCTTATAGGAGAGTTGCTGCTCGTACAGCATTTTGTTCATTAGAGCGATTTTTCATTTCTTTAATATAGGGATCCTCAAACTACGGCCCTCCAGCTGTTGCGGAACTAGACATCTGATGAGGCATTGTAAAACTCTGACATCCCCAGACATGACTAGGCATGATGAGAATTGTAGTTTCCTGAACAACTGGAGGGCCATAGTTTGAAGACCCCTGCTTTAATATATTTATTTCATTTGTGAACTTGCAGTAGGAGACTGTGGAGTCATAAGCTAATTTCGTTTCCAGATAGAAAATACATTTTTGGTTATTGTAATGGTAATGAAAAAACAAACTCTGATTTACCATGTGTGTAATGACTAAATCACACTGGCTTAGCCAGTGTGTCATTGTATGTATGGACAGCCTGAAGAGGTTTCACTTAACCAGAATGAGTGATTCTCCTTTTAAATAAAGTTCTTCAACATCCTGCAGGATAGTGTTTTTTGGAAAACAGAAAAGGAGCAAGAAATTTATTGGTTTACATGATTTGATCAGAATATTATGAGCCTATATATACTGAGGGTGAGCGCTCCATTAACTCCTTATCCTGCTTCTTCTCTATTCCATATAACTCAAAACTGAATTATGGTTGTACAGAAGTCTACAAGGGACCACTAAGCAAAGCATTCAGGTCCCAGCTGTTGTCCTGAGGTAAGTTTGTAACAGAAGAGGGTAGAGGGGTGTGGGATACTCCAAAACGCCAAGCACAACTTGAGGAGGACGATTCTCTATCAGTGGCAGTAGCACAAGGTTGTAAACTAGGACAGTCTGAATTCTGGCAGATGGGGAGCATAGGATAGTTTGCAGCACAAATAGGCAAATTGGGACAGATCAAACATCCACAGTTGGAGACCATGGATAAACTGCAGCACAGGAATATGGCTCTACTCACAGATCTCAGGGGTAGAGAACAAGTCTATGGGCTCTGTCCACAGGAGCTTAGTCTAACAGCCGATTTAAAGGTGCAGCCTTCAACAAGATAGTCCAAGTCCAAGCCCAGAAAGGGGGGGGGGGTCCAGGAATAAGCAGTCCCTCTTCCTCTCAGCTGCAGATCCATACCCAAAGGGGGAAAAAATACAATCTCCTCAGGGGTGCAGACTATTTAGCAGCATCCTCAACCACAATCTAGACACACCTCCCCTGTGATTGGTCAGGTCCTGCTAAATATTCAGGCTGTTTATTTGAATCTGCCCTCCCTTAACTCCTGCAGCTTCTTCTAGAGGCAGGGGGAAGAAAAAAATTCCCAACCCTGTTAAGCCCTTAACAAACCAAACTACACAATCCCTGCCCCCGTGATTAAGACAGAAGCCCAAAATCCAAGTTTATCCAGCCACCAAACTGGGAGGGTGTTACAGTATAATAAGACTGAAAAGAGTTTTTGAGGGGACAAGGGTTATATGAACTTTAATTAAACACACTCTTACACTTTAAGCCAGAAATATTCTAAACTTTTTGAAAACATGTTACAAAACATGAGACCCTATTGCTGACTTGATTCCGAAATGCTTGTTTCCTGGGTCCCACGCAATACTAACACTAACCTAGAAAAAAAAGTGTGCAGATAAGGACCAGCAGTGTGCTTTTTAGGGAGTGGGACACACAACTTTCAATTTAAGCACAACACACAAACAGCTGCACTGTTATAATTCAATGTCACAATTGTATTGCCAACAATAAAAATATAAATGTACACAAACTACATATCCTAAATATTTAAAAACACAGAATCCTCCCAAGATAAAAGTTTCATAATTCTAAGAAAGATAATAGCATAGTAACAACCCCTGGTATTTTAAATAGTTTACCAGTGTGCATCAGACCCAGGTGTGAGCCTGGGTTCACACTGGGGTGGCTTCAAAGTCACCCGACTCTGAAGCCGCCCCGTGCAGCACGACTTCGGCGGGGCTAGCATATGACTTCTCTAATAGAAGTCAATGCAAGTCCCCCCCAAAGTAGTGCAGGAACCTTTTTCTAAGTCAGAAAGACTTGAGTTACTCCAATTAGAATGGTTCCATTGCACTGAATGGAGCGCGACTTGTCAGGCGGCTAAGTCACTTGACAAGTTGCCCCAGTGTGAACCGGGACTAATACTAAACAGCATTATAATGTTGACAACATTAGTATATCGCAAATGCAAATAATGGAAAAGTAATTCAAAAGGCACAAAATATATAGAGAAGTACTTTAAAATTGTAAAGTATATGTACCTAAATATATCGCAAAACAAGAAGGAAAGCTACATATGTACAGAAATGTACATACAAGAAATAAGGCATATTTTGTTTTTGTGCCGAATTCCTGATATGTATGCATGCTCCATGTCATTGACTCAGTACTGAAGCCAATTGTTCAGCACAACAGCCAAGCAGCTATCAGTTTAAGGAGGAGTTAAGAAATGACAACCCCCTTTTTTATTAGTAAGGGTTTGCTTTAAGAAGACAACAAAAGTTTGTAAAAGAAAGAATCATACCCCATTCATTGTACCTGTCCTTAACTGGTCAATACAATGGGTTAAATTTATATTTCATAACCATTTTTTATTCAAGATACCTAGCATGGAAAATGAATCAGTGCTTAAACTTGATGTGAACAGTGAGGAAGGTGGAGCCTGTGCTCCCCTTTGAATCTATCAAGTTCTGTTGTGACCGACTTGAAAAAAAGGAGTGTAGCACCCTCCTAGTGTAGAGCAGGCTGCTAGATAAATTTAGTTTGGCTCCCCTGTAATCAATGGAGTTGGGGATGTTTATTTAGGTTGCTATGTTACTTACCCCTATCTTCTAGAGGATTCTAGTGGGTGGAAGAACAGAGTATGCAGTCTGAAAGTGTATTGGACTCCAGCCAATTCTTGTGGAGGTGTGCCCAGAAGGTGGCAAAAGAGCCCATAAACAGTCTAGGGCTGTTGGAGGAGACCCCTGTGCAGGGGAACTTCCTTCTGGCGCAGGGCCCTAGAGGAAGTCCTGAGGAAGGCATTGAGGTCCCAGCTAGGCTTAGCTGGGTGGCCTATTTGCAAATCCGTGTCCAGGGATCAAGCTGGTTCTAGAAGAAGCTCACTGGAGAGAGCCAAAAGGAAGTTTGTAGGAAAGAATACAGCTGTGCTATGGTGGTGTAAGCCTACATCTCGCTCACTAGGAAGAGCCTAGTGGATATTGGCAGGGGGCAACCGATGATGCTGTGACTATGTGTAGCTTTTAACTTTGGAAGGAATACAGGTCACCAGCAGCATATAGATCCTGTGAGACATTCAGTGTGCACTGTGCAGCCAGCAACTTTGTGCAGTGTAGCCAAAAATTAAGGAGCCCTCAAGTATCCAGTTCTGCAGTTTTTGGGGTATAACATGTTCCCTTCCCCTATCCCAGTTCAGCATTCCAATAAAAACCCAAAAAGTACCCCTAGACTGTTTTCTGGGCCATTGGAAGAATGAAGAAAATGATATGTGACTGGCTACATGTGTTCTTTAGGATTGTATTCACCAGTGGCTCCCAGGGGGGGGGGTGCGCTACATGGGCAATCTCTGTATGTCATAAGGAGATTTTCCAGTACTCTATTTGATAATGAACAAAAGCCCTAATTACCTGCAAGGTAAGCATCATACAGCCTAGTTGTCATCTAGCCATTGTTGAAGATCATTGAATTTCTCTTAAATACATATGTACGGTCACCCTTAGCCTTTGTGCTGGTTTGCTGTTTTTCCAGTTTCCTGTTCATTTCAGCTTCAGAGGACTCAGAGATTGCTACAGCTTTTAGTGTGGATACACTGTATGTGTAATTGATTACATCTGATAGTTGATTAGAATAGAAACATGAAAAGATAGGCGGTTCTGATGAGAGGAGTTTTGAAGGTGCAACTAAAAAGCTGTGTTTAGGCAAAATATGTCGGCAAGAGTTAAATGGACATAACACATCAATTTGTTTTATCTCAATAAGGTTTTTTTTTTTTTTTTTTTTTTTTTTTTTTTTAATGGTTTATTTAATGCGACCTGCTGTGTATGGTATTGAAATAACATCAACAAAGATTTTTCCTTTTAAGTTTTAATAAAATAATGTAATAGTAAAAGAAAGGAAATTCCACAGAGACTCTAATTATTTTGTGCACATTTTATAAACCGGTATTTGTCTTTGTACTTGTTTAGACACTCATGCTGATGTGGACCCTTTAGCTACATAAGAAAGAATACACAAGATAGATGGTAGGCATATCCAAAAAGTGTAGTTCAACATCCAGTTCATGGTAAAGAAGGGCACTGTGGGGAAGATCTAACCTGGGAGTTGAGATCAGGCTAGAGAGCGAGTTTGTGAGAGCAGGCGATACAGGATTGTCCAGTGTGCAGACCCTATGGGGCCAGTTGGTAATTACATGGAGATGAGCTTAGTTGCAAACTAACCCCAGATCACAAACCACAGGTTCATCCTACTTAAGACCTGGGACTCTGAGACAAGGAGGTACCAGGAAGTTGGTAGGGAGAAGGAAGGTACACTGTGGTGCAGAGAAGAGAGCTGATTCGGAACACAGTAGGGAAGGTACACGTCAGAGGTTCCTGACCCAGGAATGATACCAAGAGTCAGAATGAGTACCAGACTCTGATAGGCAGGAACAAAGCCAGGGGTTACTACAGGCATGACCAAGAAACAGAGTCATAGATTGGTACAGGGAAATCAATGGAAGAAAGGAGGCAGGATAGCAGGCAGGTACAAGACTCAGCAGCTAGTTGCACAAGTGTTGCTCAGACAAGAAACAGTAAGCTGCACTGAGTTTAAATATACGAGGGCAAGAAGAGAAAGTCTTCCTATTTGGTATCCAAGGGAGCCTTAGTTTCTGTACAGTTATAATCTTGAGAGTAAAGGTGTAATGGTATTGCGTGTTAGTTGCAATTTACAAATTGAAATGGCTTTACACTATCTAACAAGTTTGTTTGTTTTTTTACCATTACTTGTAGCATCCACCTATTCTTTCCTACAAAAAATAATGCAGCTGCTGACAAGTGCATTGCATGCACTAAAATGAATGGGCTGCTTGCAATGGTATGCATGGAACATCTGTGCATCCCTGTGCAGGAAAAAATGACCTTTGCACAGGCGCATTCTATAGTACGTCCCTGTGAACGAGGCCTATTACATGGTTTGTCTTATAATGGTTAAAGGTTAAAGGTTAAATGGTAAAAGGTCAGTCCATCCAAAACAGAGATGAAGTGGAGATAACACCAGGCAGTTTCTTATATCTCTTGGAGACTGTATTGGTGCACTTGAGTTCTTTGTTCTGCACACCAGCTGTGGCTATTATAAAGGTTCCCAGCTTCTGTGTTGGATTTGTAATGAATTGTATATTATAAATAATACAATAGGGTAGGCATACACTAAGGTTGCGGGGAACTTTCAAAATTCCTGCGCAGTCAGGATTAGAGACAGGAATTATGACAAAGAGTAGTTAAAGTATCTAAGACCTATAAGAGGCCAAGGGCTGTATCAGTCCACCAGGCTGCACCTATTGCTAAATTATCACTTTTGATGGACAGGCACTTTAAAATAAAACATCCTGACATGAATATATAAATGTATTAAAAAGGGTGATTCAGGCTATGCCATTTGTTTTTTCTCTCAAACTAATTAAATCATCAAGTTTAACCTTAAGGCCAGATCATCAGTTAAGGAGCAGGATATTGTTTCAATTGTAGGTGTTTGATTCAACCACAAATCCATCAGGTAAGAAGGGTCCATTTTTTATTGCTTAGCGCAAGTGTTGTGATTTCTGTTTTAAAGTGCCTCATGATATACACCAAGTATTTTAGGCCACATTTCATGGCACAGTTAACATATGACTCAATGGATAGCCCAATCCCAAATACTAAAACACCCAGTAATCATTAAAAAAATGTCTGCTGTCTTTTTCAAAGAGCTCTGCACTTCATAATGGCACTGGAGCTAACCACAGTTTTAAGTAGTTCCTGATGCAATGGTCTTTGAACGAACAGCCTAGACTGAGGCTTAGAACAATGAATATATCTGCCATTAGAGGTCAGTAACAAACAAGGCTTAAAACATGCGGCTTGCATTAGACGATATATCCTACACTGAAAAAAGGATTCCAGAAAAATATTATATTAACTCCGTTTCTCTTCACTACCAAGTCTGCAGTAATGACTCACACGGCATCATGTACATTTTCACTCATTCTTCCTTTTTACAACACTTCATTTACTGTTGTAGGGATCAGTTCTGGTGCATATAGTTTTATGCCAGATAAAAAGGTGCACATGTAGTAACACTGAAACATAGAATCTGACTGCAGTTAACAGAAAAGCTTTGCCTCACCTAGTGTGCCCTGGCTTAAAAACCTCAAAACATATTTTTTAAACTAAAAAGGTCTTAAAAAGAGCAAAACAGGCATAAAGGCAATGCGTGCGCAGTTACACTGCTTGGTTGTTAAAGCAACTCTTTGTCCCACCCCCCCCCCCCCAAAAAAAAAAAATTACAAACTTAAAAAGCCATCCTGTATAAAAGTGAAATAATGACTATCTGTCTAACCACCCATGCCTCTGATCTCTGATTTTTACTCTCATGCAGAATCTTCAGAATACTGCACACTTTTAGGTTGGTTGGATGCCTGCGATCCTTACTACATGCTGTGGTTCCACCCATAGGCATCTTTATCAGCAGTGTGACAGTGGGGATGATTTACTAAAACTGGAGCGTGCAAATTCTAGTGCAGCTGTGCATGGGAGCCAATCAGCTTCTAACTTAAGCTTGTTCAGTTAACCACTTGCCAACCGCTTACTTTATATTTATGTCGGCAAGGGGCTCTCCCAGGCAGAATCACGTTAATAAATGTCATCTGCCTGGGTGGAGCTAGGGGGCGAGCGCGCGCCGCCGGCAGCGCTACCGCCCCGATCGTCAGCGGGGGAAGCCAGTGCGGGTGTCTCCGATTGCCGCCTGACACCGGCGATCTTTCCCCGCTGACAAAGAAGGATTGACGGCTGATGTAAACAAGGCTGTCCGTCCTTCTCTCTCGGATGATCACGGAGGCTATGGGATCCTGCTATATAGGATCGCATGTCTCTGTGCTCATCTCACAAGTCCAACCCCCCCACAGTTAGAATCACTCCCCTAGGCTTACATTTAACCCCTTGATCACCTATACTGTTAACCCCTTCCCTGCCAGTGTCATTATTACAATAACAGTGCATATTTTTAGCACTGATTGCTGTAGTAATGTCACTGTTCCCCCGAAAGTGTCAAAAATGTCAGTTAGGGGTCCGATCTGTCCGCCACAATGTTGCAGTCCCGCAAAAAATCGCTGATCGCCTTCATTACTAGTAGAAAAATAAAAAAACAATAAAAATGACATAAATCTTTCCCGCAGTTAGTAGACGCAATAACTTTTGCGCAAACCAATCAAAATACGCTTATTTCAATTTTTTTTACCAGACATATGTAGCGGAAAAAAAATTGGCCTAAAATGTTAAAAAATTTTGATTTAAAATTTTTTTTTGTGGAATGTTATATAGCAGAATGTAAAAAATAATGTTTTGTTTTTTTTTGCAAAATTGTTGCTTTTTTTTTGTTTATAGCGCAAATATTAAAAATCGCACAGGTGATAAAATACCACCAAAAGAAAGCTCTATTTGTGGGAAAAAAAGGAAGTAAATTTTATTTAGATACAGCGTTGCTTGACCACGCATTTGTTCTTTAAAGTAACACAGTGCCGAATCGCAAAATAGGGCCTGGCCATTAAGGGGGAAAATCCTCCGGTCTGAAAGTGGTTAAGCTTTGACAAAAGAACCTAGTAGCTCATTTTGATTCTATTTTTTTTTTATGGTATTTTAACAACTTGGTCTTTGATTTCAGACATATGTATGCATTTCCCCTGAGAAAGCGAGTGCTGGTTTGCTTAACGCATAGAGATCCTATAGATAAGCATCTGCACTCCGAATTACCAGTCATTTTATGACTTATGTAAGTATGGCATAATCTGTAACCATATCCCAGGATTTTGAATGTGTGAAAAAATGTTTTATTGTTTGAATAAAAATTGTGTATACAGTAAAACCTTGGACTGCGAGCATAATTTGTTCTGGAAATATGCTTGTAATCCAAAGCACTCCTATATCGAAGCAAATTTCCCCATAAGAAATAATGGAAACTCAGATGATATGTTCCACAAACATTTATTCATAAGTCCTTCAGTTTACAGTATAGTCCATATAAAAAGATTATAGCAATGTGATAGATTGTGTAACCAGAAAATGTCCATCCACAAATGGCGCCTCCACATGGGGATTAGAAGCAAAATCCAGCAGGAACTACATAGTATAAAACGCCATAGAGAGACGCCTCTATGTGTAGCAATATGATTACATTTACTGAAGGTACAACATTTAGGCTTCTTTCACACCTGAGTATCATTTTCAGGCGTTTTGTTGGGCTTCTTTCGGGCGTTTTCTTTTGGGCTTTTTTCAGGCATTTTTTGGGCTTTTTTCAGGTGTTTTTCAGGTGTTTTTTGAGAGTTTGGAGGCAGGCATTGACATTCAACAAAAATGCTTGTAATCTGCCAAAAAAAAAGCTCATGTACTGTTTTGAGCTTCAGGCATTTTGCTTCAGGCGACAAAACGCTCATATGTGAACAGGGGCCATTGAAATGAATGGAATTTTGCTTGTTGGGCGTTTTGAGCCTTCAGAGATGAGCGTTTTACAAGCTGAAAAACACTCAGGTGTGAACAGGGCCTCAGCAACTCACATGGTTGATGATTAAAAGAGGCACATCTAAATATGCAGGCACCTGGGGTAAAGCTGTCCACATAGGCCATCCTCCTCACCCCCTGCTCTCACCGCTAACCGGTCTGGAGTAAGGATCGGGAAGATTACCCTACAGTAGAACGATCTAAAAGTGAGGCTTGAAGCGCTCGTGGAGCACAGCGTGGAAGAGATGATGGCGGTGTGAAGCATGGTCTATGTGGACCACTATGATTAACCACTTCCCGCCCGCCCTATAGGCAAATGACGGCGGGAATGTGGTTGAGTTATCCTGACCGGACGTCATATGACGGCGGCAGGATAACTCCGCTCTGGGCGCCCCCCGGGGGCGCGCAGAGCAGCGATCGGTGATGCGAGGTGTCAGTCTGAGACCCTGCATCTCCGATCTCGGTAAAGAGCCTCTGACGGAGGCTCTTTACCATGTGATCAGCCGTGTCCAATCACGGCTGGTCACATAGTAAATAGGAACAGCCGTTGATCGGCTTTCCTTAGTTCGTGCCTACACGAGTAAAGGAACGCCGATCGGCGGCTCCCCTGACAGGGGGGGAAGTCGGCACTGGTAATCAGATCATTGATTACCAGTGCAGACCCTCGGGGGGGGATGCCACTAGATCCACCAGGGATGCCCACTATGACCCCAGGGATGCCCACTATGACCCCAGGGATGCCCACTCTGACCCCAGGGATGCCCACTATGGCCACCAGGGATGGCAATCAGGGCTCAGGGAGCCCCCCATTGCCCTCCCCATCAGTGCTGCCCACCAGTGCCCTCCCTATCAGTGCTGCCCACAAGTGCCCATCATTGCCATCCTTGAATGTCACCCACCAGTGCCCATTATTGCCCACCGGTGCCGCCTATCAGTGCCCATTAGTGCCCATCAGTGCCGCCCCTCAGTGACGATCAGTGCTGCCCATCAGTGCCCACCAGTGCCGCCTATCAGTGCCCATTAGTGCCCGTCAGTGCCACCTATCAGTGCCCGTCAGTGCCACCTATCAGTGCCCATCAATGCTGCCTATCAGTGACCAGCAGTGCCGCCTATCAGTGCCCACCAATGCTGCATATCAGTGCTACCTATCAGTGCCACATATCAGTGCCGCATATCAGTGCCGCCTATCAGTGCCGTCTATCAGTGCCACCCCATCAGTGCCACCCCATCAGTGCCTCCTCATCAGTGCCTGTCAGTGCAGTCTCAGCAGTGCTCATCAGTGCAGGAAAAAACATATTTATTAACAAAATTGTATAACATAAACAAAATTTTTATTTTTTTTTTCAAACTTTTCTGTCTTTTTTTTTTTGTTTAGCAAAAAGTAAAAATCGCACAGGTGATCAAATATCACCAAAAGAAAGCTCTATTTGTGGGGGGAAATCGACATAAATTTGGTGTAGGTACAGTGTTGCATGACCGCGCAATTGTCATTCAAAATGCAACAGCGCTAAAAGGGGAAAATTGGCCTGGGCGGGAAGGGAGGGAAGTGCCCTGTATTAAAGTGGTTAACCTCCCTGGCGGTATGATTGTTTCCGATTTTAGGTGCTGAAAGCGGTACCATTATTCTGCTAGTAACTCTTAAGGACAAGCAGCCCAAACCAACTATTTCCACATGATTTTTTTTTTGACTGTGCGTTCTTCTTTATAACATCTCGGGTATGATATATTTGGAAACACAAAATCATAAATTATAATATAATAAATAACTATAAATAAGTGTGTGTGTATATATATAAAGTACAGTAAAACTGCAGAAAAGGGCACGGGGGGGGGGGCAAACTAATGTCAAATTATTTTATTTTGTAATGTAATCCAATAGGATTACAATATATCAGTGTGTTTGTGTGTTTTACTTTCCAAATTTGCTGCCGGTTCCACCCCCCCTCGCAGGAGACGGAAGTCGGGGGTCACAGCATCGGGCGAAAGATCCGGCCGCCGTATGCTGCAGGGACACATCGCGGGACAAGGTAAGTAACCTCTACCAGGATCCAGCGTTGCTCCCTGGCGGTACCCCGAGTGTGGCTCGGGGTTACCGCTAATGGCACTAAAATTCCAGCCCGAGCCACACTCTGGAATACCGCTAAGGAGGTTAAGCACCAATTTTGGTGTGAAACGTGTTAGCTGTTCCTGTTGTCATCCTCGTTGCTGTACATTCATCTTTTGTTTTTTATACTTCAATTAAAGTGATTATTGTGATATAGTGCTGCTATCCAACCTATTTTTTCCATAAGCCAAAAAATGGCTTGGGGGCAGATAAAAGTCCAGTCACCCTGCACAAGCAGAGGGAGAAGCAGTGCCCAGTCTTTATTACAGGAAGCTCCTGCATTAAGTTTCACATTGGATTTCTGCACAGATCTGGAAGAAATTCACAAAGCACACCAAGATATACAGTAAGTAAAAAAATACATGCTTCTTGTATTTAAAGAATATTTATTCAGCTTGGAGTTCAGCTTTAACCCAGACTGGGGAAGGGAACGGGGCAATACAGTTGTGTGTCTGACTGATGCGGCTATGTGGGTGGAGTCCTTTATGTACGCGCTCTATTTAAAACAGTGGAAGCTAGAACGGGGAACTACTACATGTACTGCTGCCATAGGAAGCAGAGGGTGGGGGGCAGTGGGCGGTGGCTGCAGCATTGGGAACATGTTACATGTTATACCCTAAAATCAGGTGGAGCATGTAACATGTTTTCAGAGGGGGAACTTATCCTTTAATGCCAGCAGGAAATATATATTTTTTTTAACTTCAACAAAGGCATGATTTGCATGCAACTATGCTTAACCACTTGCCGACCAGCCACCGTAGTTTTACGGCAGCAGGTCAGCTCTGTCCTGCGAAATGATGTACCTGTAGTGGGAAGCTGATCAGCAGGTCCAGCAGCCGCGATTGCCTCCGACATCCACGATCGCTCCCCATGGAGACAGAATGGCGGTCTGCCATTGAGAAAAACGGCAGACCGCTGCTCTGTCAGTTATGAACACAGGGATCCTGTGTTCCTCCTATTTAGGAACATTGGTCTCAGTGTTCATGCATTAAGCCCACCCCCCCCACAGTTAGAAAGCACCCCCTAAGGACACATTTAACTCTTTGATCGACCCCGGTGTGAACCCCTTCCCTGCCAGTGTCATAGTTACAGTAACCGTGCATATTTTAGCACTGATTACTGTAGTAATGTCACTGGTCCCCACAAAAGTATGAAAAATGTCACTTAGGTGTCGGATCTGTGCGCCACAATGTCGCAGTCCCGCTAAAAATCGCTGATCGCCGCCATTACTAGTAAAAAATAAAAAACAATAAAAATGACAAATCTTTCCCATAGTTGTTAAACGTGATAACTTTTGCACAAACCAATCAACATGCGCTTATTGAGATTTTTTATTTTGATTTTTAAATCTTTTTTTTTTTGGGGGGGAATGTTATATAGCAGAATGTGAAAAAATAAAAAATAACACAGGTGATAAAATACCACCAAAAGAAAGTTCTATTTGTGAGAAAAAAAAGACATCCATTTTATTTAAATACAGCAACGCACGACCGCACAATTGTCTGTTAAAATAACGCAGTGCCGAGTCGCAAAATATTACCTGGTCATTAAGGGGGAAAATCTTCCGGTCCAGAAGTGTTTAAGAGGGTAAATCCTTCTGATCCAGAAGTGGTTAGGGTATATATAAAGGTAAAATGTTTATTTTCGTTTAGGATAGAGTGGAGAGGGATTAGGACTCCTGTCAGTTTTTAGTGCTGTCTGTGCTCCTGCTAGGTAGATTCACCCTCTATTTGTCCAGTTGCCCTCTATCATTAAAAGTGAATGTAAAAGAAAATCCCAACTTTTGGGTTGTCCCCAGAAAAGTAATAGAGGGGAAATATTCCAATGGGGACACTAGTTCAGGGAATCAGTGGGTCTCTAAGGTATTCCCTTAATTTGCAGGGAGTTCCTGTCACTTCCTGTTTGGCTATGGGACAGGAAGTGAAGTAAAATCTCTGCACTGGGGCGCAGATGGCGAAAAAAAAATCTGACAGAGGTTGTTGACCTCCCTTGTTCTATCCAAAACTAATAAAACAAAATTGCCTATAGTTCTACTTTAGGTAAAAAAAGCCTTCACAGTTTACTTCAATCTGATGTCTGTGCAATACACTGTAATCAGAATTCCTAACAAGTATAGTGGTTGAATCTGTATCATGACCCTTTTCTCTTTCTCTCTCTCTGCTTGGTATAATATCAACCAGATTCCACATTTAGACTGCATTAATCATATTTGGCTATAATTAAATACCTCCGGTAAACACAATACTGACCTTTTGGTAAGTAAGAATTTTTTTTAAAACCTAACTCCATCTTTATCTTTGCTTTAAATATTAGTTTGGGCCAGTTTGGCCTAAATGAGCAATTTCAAGTGAAAGTAAACCTGGCGTTAGGATTTAAAAGTGAGACAGCCTGGAACCTAATACAGGTGTTTTTGGGAAAATCTCTCTTACTTATAAAAAGTAAGCAAATAGATCACATATTGCCAACAGAACAGAATGCCAGGTACTACTGCAATAAAGCTTCATGAAAATCCAACATACGAATATAGGTATTTTTTTCATGTAAACATTTTTAAGCTTAATTTTCAAATGTGATTGTAGCATACGTATAATAGTAATTGCTTAGTTACATTTTAGGCCAGGAATTCCAATACATACATTTATTTTTAACATTCCCGGAATGTAAATATATAATGTGTTGTTTCTGACCATACTATAAATGTAATTATACCTGGTTGTAATTTAAGCTACAGTAGCTATAGATCACATGAAAGACATATTCAGTTGCAGAAGAAAAAATATTTCTGGTTTTAATCTAATAAGTAGAAAAAACTCTCAAATATAATTTTTACAGCAGTCACAAATTATGACTTGCGGTACAAACCATAGTACGCAATTAAAAGAAAGAATCGGCAAATGCACATTGTCAAATAATAAAAAGTTGATGGTGATTCCTGTTCTGACAAAAAAAAACCTCTTTCGACAATTTGATACAGTTCCATATAAACCAAAAAAGACCAGTCCAAGGTATATAGTTTAAATGCAGATTTATTAAAAAAAATTGAGTACATTAAAATAATACATTTACTACATTTACACTGACATTTAATTGGTTACTATGTTTTATTGCAAACTGCTAACAATCATTGCACTTTTCACTGCCCATGTACTGTATAAGCACATGTATATTTAATGCATTTTACGGAGGTCCTGCTGGCTTATATACAGTAGAATTATTTGAAGATATGTGCCACTCCTATCTGAAATTAAAGTATTTAGATGCATAAATGTGGAACAGCCTAACTGCCAGGGCCTCTGATTCCAGTCCAGGTCTTGCCTCCAACCTGCTATTCTAATGGTCTGGGACCATATTTTTGTCCCTATTTGGGTAGGGAGGTAAATTGATTCCACCCACTTTGCTGCTTTGTCTTGTTATCATGTACAGCAGGCATCATTAAATGGTGGACCATGGATCTCAACCGAGTAAATGTCCCATCCAGACTGCTGCGGTCCCGCCATTTAGGAGCTATTCTACCCACAGCAATCACTGCCGCTGCTGTCATTCCAACAGAGGCAGGATAGCTCTGGATAGAGGGCAGGGGCTGCTGAGTTAATAAGCAGCTGATTGGTTGCTAGTATGCAGTCCTAATAACCAATCAATAGCTTGCAGCCCCTCCCCTCTGTTCAGACCTGTTGTGCCTCCTGCCCTCCGCCATGACTCTGTAAGGCAGGGCAGAAAGGGTGGGGAGCAATGTTAAGGAGGGGCTGAGGATAGTAATGGGGGAGCTGAGGACAGTAATTAGGAGGCTGAGGACAGTAATCTGAGGGGAAGTTGAGGACAGTTATGAGGGCTGAGAACAGTAATGGGGGCTGAGGACAGTCATTGGGGAAGCTGAAGGTGGTAATTGGGGGGGGGGGGGGGCTGAGGACAGTAATGGGGGGGGCTGAGTACAGTAATTGGGAGGGCTATAGACAGTAATGGGGGGGGGGGTGAGGACAGTAATTGGGGGGAGCTGAGAACAGTAATGGGGGAGCTGAAGACAGTAATGGGGGGGCTGATAAAAGTAATGGGTGAGCTGAGGACAGTAATGGGGGCTGAGGACAGTAATGTGGGGGCTGAAGACGGTAATGTGGGGGACTAAGGACAGTAATGTGAAGGGGGGGTTTAATTAATGGGGACGAAACCCTCAATGTGAAGTGGGGACTGAGGATGCTGATGTAAAGAACAGGATTGTGATATGAGGCTCATTTCAAATCTGTGTGCATGCACACTTCATGGGTGGGTCCTGTCCCTTTTTTTTATTGGGCTGCACCAACCGGCTTGGTGCTGCAGCACCTTGTGGTTTGGCACGTGGAAAAATGTGAATAATAATGGCACTCTCACGCATTTGCTATAGTGCAGCACATTTCTCTGTGGGTTGGGAATGCATGCGATTTGAAGAATAAACTACCCTTAATATTACATATGGCATTCTTTTCTCCAACTCCACTTTCTCTTCAGAACATGCATTGTATCCCAGGACCAAATAAAACAATAGTGTAGTACATCCCAAAAAAGTTTCCAAATCCAAAAATGATTATGTATGTGCTCAGAGTATTTTAATAATCCCATGTGCTTGATAAAACACCCAGGGTTCATTCATGCACTGAACTCCTCCATTTATAAACTACCTTACCAGGTATTACCTCCACTTTTACAATTCTAAAAAAAAAAATGTTTCCCTCTTTTCCAACATCCAGCTGGTTTCCACTCAACAGTGGCATGGTACCAAAAGGGAAATATATAACCATAGTACTGTTTGTAACTGGGTGTCTTTAATTAAAAAAAACTAAATGATATGTGCTCACATTAAAAGGGGTTAAAAAGGTGCCAAACCAGCTATGTCCCTCGTGAAAACATGCATCCACTTCCCAAAGCACAATATATCTTACTAGATCTTCAGCCTACGCCGTAAGGGGCTATAACAATGCTTTTCCCTCCACCAAAGTTCCCAAATATGACACAGCAGCATGTAGGAAGGATTTACATTTGCCCATAGTGCAGCATTTTCATGAAATCACATTAATTAAACCATAAAATGCTTACATTTATTAATGAGGAAACCAGCATATAGAAAGCCCACCAACAAAATAGCTGACCTCCTCATTAATAGATATAGAAATCATTCAAAACTATTGTATGCCAGGACCAACAATGCAGAAAACAAATTCATTCAGTTAGAGTATAGTAAATAACAAGTGGGGGAAAATTGTGGAGTCCTGGTAAACAACCGAAAGTGAGAAAATTTTGGTTGTTTAAAAATGGTTGAGGAGCTAGAAAGGGGGCTATGTCGGGGCTGTATATCCCGCCTCTGGAGACAAAAAGTATTTCAAAAAAAATAATATAAAAAACCTTTATTCAAAGATACAAGTACTAAGATAAAATCTAACACACATATATTGATACAACCACCATCACATGTCCATGAAACCATATATGTGGACCTCTATATAACACCTTACCCATACCCAGTTCCACATATATATATATAGGTTGTATTGGTTGTATCAATATATGTGTGCTAGATTTTATCTTAGTACTTGTATCTTTGAATAAATGTTTTTTATATTATTTTGTTTGAAATACTTTTTGCCTCCAGGGGCGGGATATACAGCACCGACATAGCCCTCTTTCTAGCTCCTCAACCATTTTTACATTTCCTGGTAAACAACCACGTAATATCACTGAGCACATTTCTTGGCTTAACCACTTAAGCCCCGGAAGATTTTACCCCCTTCCTGAGCAGGGCCTATTTTGCGATTCGGCACTGTGTGAATTTAACGGACAATTGCGCGGTCGTGCGACGCTGTACCCAAATGAAATTGACGTCCTTATTTTCTCACAAACAGAGCTTTCTTTTGGTGGTATTTGATCACCTGTGCGATTTTTTGATCATGCGCTATAAACAAAAAAAGAGCGACAATTTTGCAAAAATAACAATATTTTTCACATTTTTTATATGAAATTTCCCCCCCCCCCAAAAAAAAATATAAAAATCTATTTTTTTTAACATTTTAGGCCAATTTTTTTTGACCATATGTTTGGTAAAAAAAATAGCAAAAAGCGTGTTTTGATTGGTTTGCACAAAGTTATTGCGTTTACTAACTAAGGGAAAGATTTTTGTCTTTTTTATTGTTTTTTTTTAACGAGTAATGGCGGCGATCTGCGATTTTTTTTTGCGGGACTGAGACATTGCGGCGGACAGATTGGACCCTTGACTGACATTTTTGACACTTTTGCAGACATATGCTACGCAATGGAGGCTTATCCTTTATTTTAGTGACCGAAGAAGTGCCGGGGTATCGGCCAAAAGAGTGTGGTAAGCAGCGTTGTTTTCGGTAAATCAACTACCGACACCATACTTTGTTTGATTTCTTAATCACTACACGGGGTTTTGGCAATATCAGCACTCGGCACTTTATTTGTATAAATATATGCATAACATATGATGTTTACAGTATGTTTACAGTATGGCACATTAGGCACAGCCCATAAATAGCACGTAGCACTTTATATATCTTATTGCGTGCACCTTTAGCACTATATGCACTTTTCTATTTTGCACATGCACGTTTTATAAGTGGTAGCGCCGGTCCCAACATTTTTTGCAATTCTTTCTATTTTACTACCTCAGAGGTAGGTTGGAGGCAGCTTACACCACCTTTTTAAACCTTTTTGAGCCTGATTCAGTACACGGAAAAACTCCATAGCGCTGGTATACATTCCTTTTTTCCAAACAGGAGAGTGTTTGGCCCATCTCTATTAGGAAGTAATATCAAAAAAAAATTCAGGAGCGTGCACCCTTGAAGCAGTGACAACTTTCTTGTTTGTTTCTTGGTAGGTGCTTTTAAAAGTGATCCTGAATCAATCTTGATATTAGTTCCCTGTAAGCCTCCGTGCAGCTGCATTTAGAATAGGAGAAGAAGAGTCAGTACGTTTGCCTAGGCTTAATTACAGTGTACATTGTACATAAAAATAAACATATGAGGGATATGAGAGCAAAGGAATGAACGCGTTAATGTGCTGCTGTTGCTTCCCTGGCTTCTATAGCAAGCATCAGATGGGCATACAAGATGGGTAATAGTACTTACCCTAATAATGGTATTTGTAGACATTTTGTGGTACTTGAATACGGGTGTAAAATTTAACATATTTTGGAAGGTGAGCTTATCCTTTAAGTGTTTGCATACACTTTTAATAGTTAACATATTTACTTTTAGAGCAATGGATTTGTGATATCTTTAAAGTGGTTCTAAAGCCTTAAGGTTTTTCATCTTAATGCATTATTTGCATTAGGGTGAAAAACCTTCTGTGCTGCAGTTCCCCTCCTGACCCCCCCCCCCTTTTTCTTACCTGAGCCTAAACCAATCCAGTGATGTGCATGAGCGCAGCGGCTCCAGGCACTGTCTCTCTCCTCATTGGACAGATTGATAACAGCAGGAGCCATTGGATTCCAGTGCTGTCAATCAAATCCTGTGACTTGGGAGCGGCAGGCAGAGCAAAGTCATGCTGTCTGTGTCAATGAATGCAGCAGCAGGACTCGAGAGCGAGCCTGCACGTGTTCCCCCAGGAAAAGCAGCTTTCTGTGGGGGCATCTGATGAAGAGGAGAGGCTTGGAACACCAGTGGGGGACCCCAGAAGAAGAGAATCGTGACTGCTCTGTGCAAAACTATAGCCATGTTTGTTATTTTTATTAAAAACAACCCTGAAGGTTTACAAGCACTTTTTTTTTTTAAAAAAAGGAAAATAAAAAACTACCTGCCAATCTTTCCTACTCCTCATCCCTAAACACTTACCTGTCTCCTCTCACTGCTCCAGTGCTGTCCCAGCTACAGCACTGCTCCTCTCGCTTCCTGCATTCACAGGAGACAAAATCCTGTGAGGAGGGAGCAGGGGCATTACTTATCACTGCTCTGTATGTCTATGGATGCACACAGCATGGCTTGGGAGTGCCCGTGCATGGGTGTTCTCATAGCACCCAGCTTGCTAAGGAGTCACCCATAGGGAGGAGGAGTGGACAGCACTGGAGGGAGACTGCCAAATAGTAGATAATGGACCGATTTGTGCAATATCATTGCACAATGCAGGTTAGTATAACCTATTTTTTTATTTTAGCAAAAAAAAAAAAAATCCTTAAATATCACTTTAAATGGTCTACCATTAAATATTTCCTATCATGTTTTATTTTATCCATGCTTTTAAGTTTGAATTATAGAAAGTGTCAACTGCTGAGCTAAATGATGCAAGCTTTAGCTCTCAGACACAGCAGTTTTCAGGAACAATACAGATTTCCTTTTACTATCCCTCGTAATTTCTACCTATAATATAACAGAAGTACTGTTTAAATTATTTTCCTTTTCTATACACAAAAAAAAAATGACTTTGTATAGATTTAAAGTTCAAAACATGTCACATTTCCCTGTGCTGTTTTCTAAAATAAAGTCGCATTATCTTAAACTGCTCCCATGTTTATGATATAGAATCCTTTGCTTGACTTAACATCTGGTTTAAGGTCATAGCAATTTTTAACTGCTTAAATTGCATTGTAAATACACATAATTACTTACATTCTGATAACAACCCTAATGCAGTTACCGAGGATCAGATTATCATATTTAGCCTGCAATCCAAGAGTAAATATAATATGGAAGTATTTATATTAGAAATTATAAAACTTTATCACTTGTGTTTATAAAGACGTTCACTAAACATTACATGTAGTCTGGAAACTTTTCACATAGCCAATTAAAACAACTGTCATTTTTGGTTTTAAAGAACATATTTGAACTTTAGTAAATAATTACTGTTACAGTTAATGAGTTTACTTAAGTTAATGTACAAGTCGATTTTAAAAATGCCCTTACATTTTTAATTAATGTATATCTAGAGCTACTTTTATTATAGATTTATTTATTTATTTATGTATTTATTTATTTGTTTTTGCTGTTTGTGTCCTGCTAGGGAGATTTCAATTCACTTCCGGTTTGGACATGCAACAGGGTCAAAAGTAAAATAAGGCTGTAAAAGGAGAGGTTATAAACCCACCTTTCTAGTGGCCCATGTGTTAAAACTCCACCAAGTTGCTCATCTCTGGATGCAGGAGGCATTCAGCACTTTAAAGTGTGTGAATAACTGCTTCTCCCGCAACATGCTGTGGTTCCTTCCACAGGATCTTACACCACTATAGGTGTGTGAGCCTGCAGTAAGAAATATAGTGTGCAGTAATCCATGTGTGGAAAAGGCCCTAAGTTGGTACAGGTAGGCCAGGGGGGAAAAGTGGATTGTTGAGGATAGGCAAAAGAGGCAAGAAGGGAGACATTAGTATGCCGAAGAAGCAAACTGAGTCCCAAACCTGCAAACTATAAAACCAGACATAGCAGTTTTGGGGGTAGAGGAATAACTACAATTCATGGTTTCTCATAGCAAAATTTTGATGATGCCCCCCAGACACCTCTCTCTATGACATCTAATGTCAGTTGGGACAGTAATGTAATTGACTTGAACATAATGCATATTTAGATCAATGACAAGCCACATTAGAGCTTTCAACATTGTCTGTACACTACTAGGGGGGCAGTGCCATGGATAGAAGTTGGCAGCTGGCAAGGATATAACTACAATTTATGAGGCCCTATAGCAAACTTTTGATGAGACCCCCAGTGACCTCTATCTGGCAATGTCAATTGACAGTAGTGCAGTTAATCCTAAGATAATGTATACCTAAATCAAGGAGATATCACAGGAGAGCTTTTTATAATAGACAGTACACTACTAAGGACCAGTTCTGTGGATAGAAGTTGCCAAACAAAATCAACAGGGCAATGAATTAACTTTTAATAATAATTCTCCAGCTAGCTAATATCATAGGGCTTTGGTGTAACTTCTCAGCTCTCCCACTACCCCTTTTACCACCCCAGCCAGCAAATGCTGAACACTGTGTTTCAGTGGTAAGTTAACAAAAAGATTAAATATATATTATTTTCATTTCATATTTTTACATAATCTTTGGTGCTCTTATGAACAAATACTATATAAACTTTCTTAAACTGTAGATTGTTTTGTTAAGAATTACAAGCCTTAATATTTTAGCTGAGAAGACACTCTGAAATGCCTCAGGAACACTGTGTTAAGTATACAGGATTAACAGCAGCAAAGTGTTGACCACAATGTCCAGAAGCTCTAAAGGCAATACATCTACTCACAGATAGGGGAGATGCAAGGGAGATCTGTGACTAGCAACACAATGATCCCAAAGTATGTTCTTGTGCATATAGTCACAGCCTTTGTGGCTCTGCTGGAGTGGAGACTTCAGGAAACTTCCCTTGTGTGGCCCACTTCACAGTCTTGGACCCTATAGCAGGTGCATTGCCTGAAATGACTATAGCTATGTCACTGCTCAAGGGAGCCTGAGTGGAAAAACTGCAAGTATTTCTTTATATGAGCCTTAAATATAGAACATGAAGTCTAAAAAGGCATCATCACAGCTACAGCACGGATCTCTTGTTCTAGGAGGGTGTACACGGACGTCCTCCCATAACCACACCCCCCTCCCCCCGGGGCCGTGCTGCGAACGCACTCTACAACCACTGTGTCCTCTGGATACAGCTGATCCCAGATCGAGGTAAAGAGCCAATCACAGTGGCCCTTTATCGTGTGATCAGCTGTGTCCAGTCACAGCTGATCACACGTAAACAAACTTGCTGGCTATTGGCAGTCCTTTCCTCATGTGCTGTTTACAGTGTTAACCAGGGCACTGATTTACAGTGATAACCAGGGATGCTAAACATCTTGGTTAAGTAGTAGGTAAACAAAAAAAAATTTACATACGGTATAATATTTTCATTTATTACAATGACATCTGAAAGTCAAAATTAATGTGATGTGTCAGGGGCCCAGATGATGTCTACTTTAACGACACGCTTCGGGTCTACTGCAAATGCCGTTTTTTATCTACTTGTACAAGCGTTATACTATCAAGTCTGTGTAAGTGGGTTTTTTCTTTTTACCATTAATTGGCAGGGTCAAATATGGCTTGGGGTTACAGGTTCCCCACTTATCCCTTTTTTCCTGCTTTCTTTCCCTTTTTTTTTCTCTCTCTTTTTTCTTCTTCTTTTTTCTCTCTTCTTTTTCTCTTTCCTTATTTTGGTCTTAGTGGTAGACCTTCTGTCTACTAAAAAAAAAAAAAAGAAAAGAAAAAGTTGCATGCCAGAGAGGGTTCTTTTATGGTACTTAAGAGAGGTTTGATTCGCGTATGTGATGATGCCAAACCCCTATTAATGTCTTTTGTATTACCTGTACCTAGCTGTATCCAATAAACTTTATAAATAAAAAAAAAAAAAAAAAAAAAGATACACATTATGTGAACTTTTTATTTTTTGAGCGTCCGGAAGAGGATTTCTTGCTGCTCTTACTGCTAGTGGCAATAGCATTCCTTATGAGTGAATGATGTTGGAGGATTGAGCCATTGATCTTAGGATATCATATTGGTATCAAGTCCATCTATTTCTTAGAAGTCTGAATGATCCAAAAGGTGTATACTTTATTGGGTCCACTACATCTGGTAAGCCTTCATTATAGTTGCCCTGTTGGTGATGGTCATGCACCTGAATTCACAATAGAAGACTTATCAGCACCTTTGCATATCTATGGTGGAATCTGTGGACTTTTTGCTATGATGAGCATTTTGCATTAACAGCATCAGCCACTTTATCACCCATTCACTTACATATTTTTTATATATATGTGCTTTTTATGATTTTGTGGTCCATATATAATTTTGCACTTTATGTATTGAAGTACTTAGATACTGTATAAGTTGCACATTTTAGCACTGTTATTATGTGATTTTGCACATTTTAGCACTGTTATTATGTGATTTTGCACATTGTTTATGCACTTTATTTTTGGCTAGCATATATTTATATGCATAAGCACTATTGCACTTTATAACACAATCCAACAGCGCTGCAAATGTTTGCTTTCCTAGGGTTCCAATACCATGTCCACAGCTAAACGTGCCTACAATGGACACGTAAGTATTGATGGGTTAGGTCTGTTTTGGCGGAAAAACAGGCTGTTTTGAAGGTAAAAAGGGGGACCTACCCACAGTTTGATGGATGGTGATACAGTTATGGCTGATTGATTAATATTTTATATGCTCTGCACTTGTTTTTTTTTTTTTTTTCTTCCCACATATATCATGCACACTGCAACATTTGTTTCTCCCACAAACACCACTGATGCTGAGTATGGATGAGGTTCTAGTCTGTTGTGATACAGGGTTCACAGCAAACTTTACAGAAACCGGCAAACTAAATCACCAGATTTGGCCTATTCATCTGTCTAAACCTTCCGTTGCAGCTGAAAATGATCTATTTAGAAAGACAATTTACCTATTGCTAGTAATGTACTGTAAATATTGTTAAATTTATTTTGTAGTAGGAGTTATTGGTATATCTGAAGGTGTCAGATATGCTCCAAAAATAAAAGTTTCAAAGTTTGTTTATCAGCAAAACAAAAAAGCTGTAAGGAGTTGGCAACCCTGCATAATACCTTTTTTTTCTCCCAAGGCTTTTTGGGTCTTTACTTTTTTTTTTTTCATGGGATGGCGGTAGATGTTCCTTACTGTTTTACTAAATGATACTCATGTAATGTTAAGTGGAAGTGGGTACACCATGTGTTATGGGCCAATTTATTCCATAAACTGGAGCACTGTAGATATACAAGCATTCTTCTATTGCCTGTTCACTTTGTTACACAAGAATGGCCATTAAGGGCTGCATCAGGAAACTATCTGCCAATGTCTGCGGGCCTCATACAGTAATTCTCATCTAGGCAAAGTAGGAAATAGGCTGTTTCAATTTGCAGGGGACAGCGGTGACATGGATGTCAGTAGGAGGAACCAGTGAGAACTGAGGGATATGAAGGAGACTGACACTCCCTGAACCGTCTTCTTTTACAGGTATGATTTGCTTTAAAAGCTTTTGTATAGCAACAGTGTCCATTTAAAACACAATTTGAAGCTATTCATACTAGACATGTGATTCTATGTATTTATTCAAATTTTCTACAAACTTCCCGTTTTTTTTCCATTCGAAACATTCAAATTAGTTGAATCTAAAAAAATGTTTGATTTGAATGCGGCAGCCGAAATGTTTACCTTTAGGAAGTGCAGTTTGCTTTGGGAACTGACCGACAAGTACCTACTGAACTGAGTCTGACCAAGATTATATTGAACCATCTATGGCCAGCTTTAGGGACCAGGTTGGTCTGGGTTGTATCCTTACAGTGATTGCAAAGTCTCATTTAAAAACTAAATAAATAAATAACAAACAAACATGTCATACTTACCTTCTCTTCTCGGGTCCCTCTTCTGTGTTCCTGGCCCCATTCAGACACAGAGCCATGACCCGGCCCCACCCCCTCGCTCTCCTGATTGGCTGACTAACTGACTTTGATTAACAGCAGCGGCAGCCAATTGTACTGCGCTGCTGTCTCAGCCAATGAGGAGGGGATTTCAGGGCAGCTCAGACACTCCTGCAACATTGCTGGATAAAGGAGGGTCTCAGGTAAGTATTAACCACTTTATCACTAAGCCTATTTTTGACACTTTTTGTTTACAAGCTTAAATCAGTATTTTTTGCTAGAAAACTACTTTAAACTCCCAAACATTATATTTATTTTTTAGCAAAGACTCTGGAGAATAAAATGGCGGTCATTGCAATATTTTTTGTCACACTGTATTTGCGTAGCGTTCTTTCAAACGCCATTTTTTTTAAAAAATTACGAAAAATCACATTTCACTGCATTTAAAAAAAGTAAACAGTAAAGTTAGCCCATTTTTTGGATATTGTGAAAGATGATGTCACGCCGAGTAAATAGATATCCAACATGTTACGGTTTAAAATTGCATTAACAGCACCCGCCCCCACGGAATGTCGACAAACTATGGTCAATAAAAATCTCCATAGGCGACGCTTTAAAAAATGTTAACAGTTACTAGTTTAGAGTTATAGTGTAGCTCTTTTTCTAAATTATTGCTCACGCTCTGGCAATCGCAGTGATACCTCACATGTGTGGTTTGAACAGCGATTTCATTTGCGGTGCGACTTCCATATACGTTTTCTTTTGTGCACGAGCTAACGGCGACGGGGGGGCGGCTAAATTTTTTTTTCCTATTTATTTATTTCTATTTTTTAATTTTAACACGGGTTTTTAAAAAAAAAAAAAAATCTGATCACTTTTATTGCTGTCACAAGCAATGTAAACATCCCTTGTGACAGCAATATGCAGTGACAGGTACTCTTTATGGAGAAATCGAGGGTCTAAAAGACCCTAGACCCCTCCACTACGCTTCCATGTATTCAAAACGCTGAAAACTGCATTCTTGAATACATTCACTTTTTGAATCTACCGCCTTTAGCAGCAGAGTTACCTGGACGTGACGTCATGGATGCCGCCTAGGAGACCCGATCGAAGCCGCTTCTGGCTCTGATCGGGACTCCATCCAGCCGGCAGATGTGTCGGCTGGGTGCTCGGGTCTCCCGGTGCGACGGGAGACCTGGGGTAAAGCCGCGGGAGGGGGGACTTCCCCTCCCGCTCGCTAGGGTAACGATCGAGCGACTCCCGAGCCACATCGGTCATTACTGCCAGAAAGCTGACCAGCGGCTCTAAAAATGGCATCACCCCAGTACAAACATGCAAAGTCAGCCGACGTAGGTCTACGTGGCTAGACGTTAAGTGGTTAAGGGGGCTGCTGCACATAGAAGGTTTTTTTATCTTAATGCATAGAATGCATTGAGATAAAAAAAACACTCTGCCTTTACAATCCCTTTAAGATTTTTGTCATGTTGGAAGGAAGGAGAATATTCTGCCCAGCCTGAGGTCCAGAGTGCTGTGTGTGAATGCAGAATAGGTTTTCATTGAGCGTCAATCCATGAACCCTGAAAAATTTACCTGTCCCAGACCAGTCTATATTGCTGCTGGAAAACACACACAACCCCACAGCAGGACACTGCCTACTACCACCATGCTTCACTGCTGGGGATGGTATTGGGCAGGTGATAATGAGCGGAGACTGGGTTTCCTACATAAATCACATTTACACTCGAGGAAAAAAAATTCTATATTTCTCTTTCTTTAAATCAGAGAAAAAAATCTTCTTACTGGCAGTCTAAAAACCCCTGCAGGTGCTTTTTTGAAAAATCAAAGAAGATTTTATGTGTTTGGAAATGAGGAAAGGCTTCCATCTTCATCTAGCCACTCTGCCATAATAAAGGTCACATCAGTGAAGACCTGCAGTGATGGTTTTCTTTGTCGTTCTTGTTTTCAAAAATTGACCCATCTACACACAGGATCTCTGGAGCTCAGTCAGAGTGACCAAACATCTGAGTGTTATTTATACACATTGATCTTGTTTGTATAAATAATACATTTATTAAAAATATGTGAAGTGTTATAATTAATAAAAGTAATATCTAAAGTGGGGTACACACTATAAGAAAATCAAGCGAACGATTTAATTTTCCTCGTTGTTTCACAGCAAATTGGAACCAATGAACGAAGATTCATACCAAAATTCTTGTACGACAAAGGCTTTTGTTTGTTGTTTATTGTTTCTGATCATGCGCAGTCTTTCTTTCAGATTTTTCTTGTAGAAAAAATCGTAGAAAAATTGTACACATTAAACGAAAATCGTTCATTTTGTTCCTGTACGAGAAAAATTTTGGAGTCTGTCCCTTTGAGAATTTTTGTATGAAAATTTGGAATCACTTGTCAAAAGTGGTGTACGCACTATAGGAAAATCGTACGAAAATTCTTTGGACAAAAATGTTCACCAGATTTTCTTATAGTGTGTACTAGCCTTTGCTTTCACTATTTTACTATGTACAATACTGTGCAGAAGTTTTAGCCAGCTGATAAAAAAAACTAATGTCAAGTACAAATGCTTTCAAATATATATATCTTGCTGGTTTCTTTTTATCAATTTTACTGCAAAGTGAATGGACAAAAAGACAAATCTTCAACAAATGATTACAATGACTCTTTAAATCACCTTTGGCTTAACAAAAACAGCATTATTTCAAAATGGTACACTAATAACACACAAAGTCTTTGATTTCAGCAATTTGTTTACATTTCGAATTTGAATGTAATTTGATGTAAAATGTGATTCTAATTTCAATTTGAATTGTAATAGAAAGAACCCGCGCTTAGTTAATAAATACAAATCAATCAGCAGCTGCCGTTCACCAAATAAGGGAAATTGACTGAAAAAAAGGTAAACAATCACAGCTCAAAATTGAAAACTCATAAATGCAAAAATAAAAACTCATGAATGCAATGATTAAAAAAAGTGCTAAAATAAATATATATATAGATATATCTAAAAGTGCCAAAAAAACTCAAGTGAATTCATACAATATTAGACAGTATTGACAACACATAAATAATTTGAACAAATAAATACAAAGTGCTAAAAGTGCTGTACAGAAAGTGCTGAATGCAATGATAAGAAAGTGCTAAAATGAATATGTATGGATACATATATAAAAGTGCCAAAAAAACTCAAGTGAATTCATATAATTATAGACAGTCTATAAAAATGTCCAAAGAAATGTGTCAAAGTGCTTAAAAAATGTGCTGGTCTCCTTAGTACTGGAAGGTGCTCATCAGTGAAAAGGTGCCACACTCCCCTCTTGCACCCCTACTCATCAGAAATGAAGACCCTCTCTGGGTCAAATGGGGCCTTAAAGAGGAGTACGGAGTCCTGAGTAAAAAATCTGGGTACCATCCAGCAATCACCGCTCACTTCAATTAAAAGTAGCTTTTTCTTAGTAGGCTCAGCCCAAATAGATTAAAAAAGATCATAGTGAAGTATTGCTAAAATTCCATTTAATAGCGCAAGTACATTTGGAAGGATTGGGAAACAGAGATTTCGGGCACAAAAGTTTTGTTAAAAAGATTTCTTTTATTCAATACAAAACTAAATATTTTAAAATCATAGAAAAATACAGGCAAATGATTGTGTATTAAGGACACAGTGAGACCACATGACAATGGTCTATGTTGTACAATGTCTCAGTGCATAGAACTTATAAAAGTCGGTTTATATACAGTTCAAAGTACAGGATCATTAGTAGTCATATAATCCTTGGAAACGTATTGCTTGTTATCAGAAGAACCGCCGACGGACACCCAAATAGTATGGTGCCGGTCAGCAGGGTCGACTGAAAATATAAGTTAACATTCACCATGTAATATATGACCTTTGCTCGACATGTTTCGCTTTCTTAGACAAAAAAAAGCTTCATCTGGAGCATATCATTTCTTTGTCTGTGTGAGAAATAACAATATTTAGATGGATTACATATATATGTTACCTCATTTTCAGTATGTTATAATTACAATTACATATCATTTATCTTTCCTTTTAATTACATATAATCGTCTTATACATCTCAGATAAGTCCTTTTATTTTTGCAATATCAACACAATATAACATTGGGTCTTGAGTTGCATTCAGATACTAGGGGAGTTTAGGGGAAAAGAACGGAGGTTGCCAATAGTGAGTATATGTGGGGATCCATGCTGTAGTTATAGTATAAGCATGTATATCCTATTTATATACCTGGTAAATGGACAGAAAAATGTATACATACCTGTACATATAGTCATCAGGCACATATCTTAATCTCCATAGAGAATTCTTTAACGAGGAGGACTGTGCGTTTTGGGAAGCTCAGAGAGGCAATGTATAGTGACATAGTAGTGAGGGTAGTCACTCCATGTCTCATATCTGGGTGGGTGAGAGCAGAAAAACAATGTTTCTCAGAGTAGTAAGCGTTTTAGTTCTATGATATCACTTTAAGGGAAAGCCCATAGGAGTGCCACACCAAAGCTCGAATGTTGTAAAGTGGTAAAGTCAGTGTGCCTCATGCTTGTTATAAGAGTGTATGAGTACCCATAGAGCCCATAGAACATCTGCCCTAAATGGGGGGGGGGAGAGGGGGGGGGCAACAGAAAGGACACATAGTCATTCTGGACCGTAAGAGAAGACAGGTGCCATGCGTTTATAAACGATTATACACCAACATGCAGAGTTTACCCATTCGTATATGGGCTACCCCTATAGTAAAATGTATATCATGTATATTGATTTGCTTTCACACACATATGTGGATATGTGTGTGTGATCAATTTCGTGTCCGGCCCACCCTCCTCCATAATGGTGGGGGGGGTGACCAGGGTTATATGTAGATAAGCAATTGCTACATGAGGTCCAAGATGAGTACATGCAAAGCGTACTTAGACTAGACATAGGTAATAAGCATAGTAGTAAATAGAGTGCCTCCCAAAATGATAGATCGCTATGCAGTATAAAAGTTCCAAACATACACGGACACCTTAGCAATGCTCACCAAACTTAGGAAGGACCAGAGCTTAGATGTAGGGAGCGTGTCTCCTCTGCTTGTATGTCGGCTATTAAGCACAGTAAGATTAAGGTGAATTCCCGGATATCATAAAAGTATAATGTTACAGTATTAATACTGGCCATATGAAGCTTACCCCTTGCCACGCTGTTCCCAGCTTCCGCACAGTCCTCACCGGATGGGGAACCTCCACCATACCAGGGCTTGTAAATGGCGCCCTTAAGTAGCATGGATCCCGGGTGGTTCGTCAGACGGACGTCACCGCCCCGGCCACTCCCACCGGACATCGCTCGAGAGCCAGCGCGGGGACACCCCAGCGAGGCTCTCGGCTTAGTCACTGGTGTATGCAGACTATACAGAGGCAGGAAGTGCCTCCGCAGTCCGCTCAGGTGCCACAGGAAGTTCCGCCCGGAAGGGGCGGGACTGACCTGCGGCCTATCTGGCCGCACATATCTCACTGATGAGGCCGACCTCCATGCTTACCCACATTGCCCCCACAGGATCGGTCCGCAATTACATGAGAGTTCTAATTGCCTGAAATGAAAAAACAACACAACAAAGACAGAAATTATATATTTAAAAAATACAGATATAAAAGCATATTTCGCTAAGGTACAAAAATGTTCCTGGTGAAACCAGGAAATATATATTGGTAACATATTTGTTTATCAAGAATTATTCTATAACCATGTTTATTTTTTGACATTAACCACTAGTAAGGGCTTCAATAGTAACAGCCCTAATGAAAGAACAGGGGCTGAACTGCCCCCTACTAGAAACGCTTCCATACTTCAAACCCCAAGAGAGAGTTGCATATTTTGACTTATTGTAAATCCTCAAGATTATAATATTGATGAAATAGGGATTATAGCACAAAAAACTGTTTGTTATAAATAAGACAGGAAGAGGGATATATGTGTCATAAGACCTATTTGATGTGAGGAGGTATCAGAATAATTGAATATATGTATATACGGGGGGAGGATGACCACGCCAAAACCAAGCCGACACCCTGACCCATATATCCCACAAAGGGCCATTATTGTAACCCGAGTATACTACTCGAGGTCAATTAGGTCTGTTGGCATTAGGTAAGCAAGGAAACCTTCACAGAAAGGATTTGTATGACTGTGTTTCATTTAACCCAGGTCTATAAGTGGCATTGAGACGCTCTATCCAGAGAGTTTCTCTCTGGAGAATTTTTTTGTCCCAGTTGCCACCCCGAGGATCTTGAGGAATAACCTCAAGCACATAAAATCTTGCCTTTTTGGGATTGAACCTGTGGTATAGGTCCAGGTGTCTGCTCACGGGCGTGATCATCCTTCCCCCTGCTGATACGTACACATGGTCATTTATCCTTTGGCGTAGCTCTCTTATAGTTTTACCTATATAGAACATGCCGCAGGTACAATGCATCATGTATACCACTCCACGTGTGCTACAGTCGGCTCGAAATTTTGGAGCAAATGTCTCCCCATTAGGTAAAGTGTATTCAGTATTCTCCTCTATCCAAGGACATAAAGCGCATTTGCGACATTTATAAGTACCTCTACCTGTTGTTACTTTATTTCTAATGGGTTGATAGTGGCTTGTAGTTAGTTGATCTCTTAAAGATCTTGTTCTCCTGAAAACGATTTGGGGATGTTTGCCCACGTATTTGTTTATAACTGGATCATCACGAAGAAGATGCCAGTTCCGTTCAAGGATATCTCTCAATACTTTTTCATGAGCGGAGTATTTGGTTATTAGTTTAACTGTCGATTGCGCATTTGGAGGTTTGGTTCTAAAGATAAGGCTGTTTCTATTTTGAGAAAACGCTTTGTTGAAAGCTGTTCTCAACAGACGCTTACTGTATCCACGAGCCATTAGGCGTTCTCGTAAAAGGTTAGCCTGTATTTTGAAATCCTTATCAGATGTGCAATTACATCGTAGGCGTATGTATTGGGCGTATGGAATACTACGTATAAGCGCCCCTGGGTGGGCGCTAGACGCATGTAATATTACATTCCCTGATGTCTCCTTTCTGTATAGGTTGGTCGTCAGGTGTCCATCCTCATGTTTGAGTACCGTTAAGTCAAGGAAATTAACACTCGAGTCACTGATAGTAGATGTTAACTTCAAGTTGAAGTCGTTTATATTTAGTTGGGCAATAAACTCCTCTAGCATTGATTTTGAACCTGTCCAGACAGCAAAAATGTCGTCTATATAACGAAACCAGATTGCCACAGAGGAAAAAAAATGGGATAAATTTTCATCTGATGTGATTTGTCGCTCCCACCCCCCCAGGTACAGGTTGGCGTAGGCCGGGGCACAACAAGTGCCCATGGCCACGCCCTGCACCTGGAGGTAGTGGGACCCGTTGAAAGTAAACCAGTTATGTTTCAAAATAAACAATAGAAGTTCCAAAATGAAATCACAAAATGGCCAAGTGTGATGATCTTGCTCATATAAGAATGTGCGTATCATCCCGACGCCCTGCTCGTGAGGGATACTGGAGTATAATGCCTCCACATCCAAAGTCACGAGCAGGGCGTCGGGAGGAACCACCATATCTTCAATCATTTTTAAGAACTCGAGTGTGTCCTTGACGTATGACGGTAACCGCACTACATGTGGTAGTAAATAATAATCGATCAAACGACTTGCATTCTCAGTTAAACTTCCAATGCCCGATACAATAGGCCTCCCGGGTGGAGAAGTTAAATTTTTATGGGTTTTTGGGAGTGAATAGAATGTCGCCTGTCTCGGAAATTTGTTGTTAAGAAAATTATAACAGTCTTTGTCTATAAGAGCCAGTTGATATGCACGTCCAATTATATCCAAATACTCTGCTTTAAATTCTGTAGTAACCGATGGAGATATCTTTTTGTACCATGTACGATTTGAGAGGATATTAAGGCACATTTTTTCGTATCCCTCTCGAGTCATCAATACTAGGTTACCACCCTTATCTGAGGGTTTGATGACCAAGTCTGTATGGTTTTTTAGTTTGTTAAGCATCTGTAGTTGTTGTTTAGAAAGATTATTTTGTGTTGATTTTAGCTCACAATTTTTAATCTCACCTACCACTGTGGTCAGAAAAGCCAAAAGGTTGGGATTTGTAGTCAAGTCAGGGAAATTATTGGATTTTGGTTTGAAGGGAACCTGTCTTGGATTTACTGTCTTTGTTTGTATAGGTTGGTCGGGGGGCTGGGAATCCGGAAGGCTGCCTTCCTCCAATAGTAAGATTAGATCCCGTAGAACACGGAATTCTTGCATTGTATAATGTTTTATTTTTTCTGAAATTTCTTTATCTTGTGTGTTGCGTTGTCTTTCTGGGTCGTAAATATGTTTATACGTCAAGTTCCTTATGAACATATAGACGTCCTTTATGGTCTCGTATCTATCCATAGGAGTAGATGGACAGAAAGTGAGGCCAAGTTCAAGGACCTCTTGTTCTTGGGGGGAGAAGTGAAGGAGTTAAATTAATAATTGATAATTTTAGGTGGGAAGGCTTAGTGATGTACTCAGGGGAAAATTTGAGGCCTGGGCCTGTGAAGCTGCAAAGTGTCCATCAATAGTGGTTTGTCTAAGGGAAGTAGTGCTGGGTATATTTAAAGGTAATGTGTTAGAAAAAACCGGTGCCGCAGCACCTAGTGAATGTGTTTGAGAATTGGATGTGAAATCCTGTGTGGGTGGATTACTTGGGTTAGTGTTAGTGGATAAGGGTTGCAACATTTGTATCGCTTGGAGAGCCAGGGGTCCCAAATAAGGGTCCTGTGCTTCCAAACCATCTTGTGTGAGTGCCTCGACAGATCGAACAGTCTGTCCAATTTGTGTCCCCCCAATTCCTAATGGTTGAAATTTGGAAGTTTCATCGGGTCGCTTTTTGGAGCGTGGTGTGTAATTGGCTCCTTCCTGTTGTCCTCGTTTACGTGTCGCCATGTCTGTTTTTGGTCTAGTATCTTGATTAGATCTAATCGATGTTTTGGATCTATTAGATTGTGCGGAGATCGAAGACGAGTCTGATTCCCAGTCAGTTTCCCTTGGACCTGTATTCAACATCTGTTCACGGGGGCCTCGCGAGTAGCAGGGTCGCCTTGAACTATTGGGTCCCGGCCACCGGTAAGCATAGCCTTCCGTGAAGGCCATCTTATCTTTTAAAAATTTAGTTTGTTTTTTACCAATGATATCCCTATTAAGCTTGATTCCATACTCCTTCACCTCCTTCCATCTTGCCTCGTAATGTATATGTTTTTTTAGATTCTCGTTCTTAGTATATAAAGATGATAACTCAGTGTCCAAAGTAGCTAGGTCCAATTTGTATTGGGACACCAACAGCTGGCACAAGTCGGTACTACATTTGGTTAGAATACGTTCCCACAGAGTTCTAAACTCGCTCGAAGCATTATCGAAGGAGGGGAATAGATGAATCCTCAGACCCATAGGGCATACATTTGCCTGTATATACTTCAAGAAAAATTCTATATGCCAATATAGATTTGACTTTTTTTTAATAAGTCTCTTTACTGTATTAATGTATTGGTTTAGGCTTATATCGTCCTTGGCCGGGATGTTACAGGTAGATTCAATTTCAGTCATAAGACCCGTCCATGCATTTCCAACGAAATCCATGGTTGTCCTATGAGTTCTATCAGTTATTGTTAGAGTGATTTATGGTCTCTTCTATATAAATTTCTATTTTTTGGAGAAATGTATATAAATTGTGGCTTGACTAAATAGACAACTACAAAATTATCTTCAAACGCCAGATGCAGGCCAAAAATTGGCGCTAAAAAATTATAGGCAACTTTCTACAGGGTTTTTTTAGCATAAAAGATGTTTCACGATCCTTCCATATGATACTGTTCAAATATAATGTGTATAAAAGGTAATAAGTGATACTTAAACCTATATATTGTTGCTGCTTGCCACTTCCCAGGATGGCTGGTGCTTCCACCTTTATATCAGAATTATTTTATAAGTCATGTGTCCACAGATAGCAGCCATCTTGGCCATGACGTATCCAATTTAGGGTGTGCCCCTATCCTCAATTGATCAATTACATTTGGAAGGATTGGGAAACAGAGATTTCGGGCACAAAAGTTTTGTTAAAAAGATTTCTTTTATTCAATACAAAACTAAATATTTTAAAATCATAGAAAAATACAGGCAAATGATTGTGTATTAAGGACACAGTGAGACCACATGACAATGGTCTATGTTGTACAATGTCTCAGTGCATAGAACTTATAAAAGTCGGTTTATATACAGTTCAAAGTACAGGATCATTAGTAGTCATATAATCCTTGGAAACGTATTGCTTGTTATCAGAAGAACCGCCGACGGACACCCAAATAGTATGGTGCCGGTCAGCAGGGTCGACTGAAAATATAAGTTAACATTCACCATGTAATATATGACCTTTGCTCGACATGTTTCGCTTTCTTAGACAAAAAAAAAGCTTCATCTGGAGCATATCATTTCTTTGTCTGTGTGAGAAATAACAATATTTAGATGGATTACATATATATGTTACCTCATTTTCAGTATGTTATAATTACAATTACATATCATTTATCTTTCCTTTTAATTACATATAATCGTCTTATACATCTCAGATAAGTCCTTTTATTTTTGCAATATCAACACAATATAACATTGGGTCTTGAGTTGCATTCAGATACTAGGGGAGTTTAGGGGAAAAGAACGGAGGTTGCCAATAGTGAGTATATGTGGGGATCCATGCTGTAGTTATAGTATAAGCATGTATATCCTATTTATATACCTGGTAAATGGACAGAAAAATGTATACATACCTGTACATATAGTCATCAGGCACATATCTTAATCTCCATAGAGAATTCTTTAACGAGGAGGACTGTGCGTTTTGGGAAGCTCAGAGAGGCAATGTATAGTGACATAGTAGTGAGGGTAGTCACTCCATGTCTCATATCTGGGTGGGTGAGAGCAGAAAAACAATGTTTCTCAGAGTAGTAAGCGTTTTAGTTCTATGATATCACTTTAAGGGAAAGCCCATAGGAGTGCCACACCAAAGCTCGAATGTTGTAAAGTGGTAAAGTCAGTGTGCCTCATGCTTGTTATAAGAGTGTATGAGTACCCATAGAGCCCATAGAACATCTGCCCTAAATGGGGGGGGGGAGAGGGGGGGGGCAACAGAAAGGACACATAGTCATTCTGGACCGTAAGAGAAGACAGGTGCCATGCGTTTATAAACGATTATACACCAACATGCAGAGTTTACCCATTCGTATATGGGCTACCCCTATAGTAAAATGTATATCATGTATATTGATTTGCTTTCACACACATATGTGGATATGTGTGTGTGATCAATTTCGTGTCCGGCCCACCCTCCTCCATAATGGTGGGGGGGGTGACCAGGGTTATATGTAGATAAGCAATTGCTACATGAGGTCCAAGATGAGTACATGCAAAGCGTACTTAGACTAGACATAGGTAATAAGCATAGTAGTAAATAGAGTGCCTCCCAAAATGATAGATCGCTATGCAGTATAAAAGTTCCAAACATACACGGACACCTTAGCAATGCTCACCAAACTTAGGAAGGACCAGAGCTTAGATGTAGGGAGCGTGTCTCCTCTGCTTGTATGTCGGCTATTAAGCACAGTAAGATTAAGGTGAATTCCCGGATATCATAAAAGTATAATGTTACAGTATTAATACTGGCCATATGAAGCTTACCCCTTGCCACGCTGTTCCCAGCTTCCGCACAGTCCTCACCGGATGGGGAACCTCCACCATACCAGGGCTTGTAAATGGCGCCCTTAAGTAGCATGGATCCCGGGTGGTTCGTCAGACGGACGTCACCGCCCCGGCCACTCCCACCGGACATCGCTCGAGAGCCAGCGCGGGGACACCCCAGCGAGGCTCTCGGCTTAGTCACTGGTGTATGCAGACTATACAGAGGCAGGAAGTGCCTCCGCAGTCCGCTCAGGTGCCACAGGAAGTTCCGCCCGGAAGGGGCGGGACTGACCTGCGGCCTATCTGGCCGCACATATCTCACTGATGAGGCCGACCTCCATGCTTACCCACATTGCCCCCACAGGATCGGTCCGCAATTACATGAGAGTTCTAATTGCCTGAAATGAAAAAACAACACAACAAAGACAGAAATTATATATTTAAAAAATACAGATATAAAAGCATATTTCGCTAAGGTACAAAAATGTTCCTGGTGAAACCAGGAAATATATATTGGTAACATATTTGTTTATCAAGAATTATTCTATAACCATGTTTATTTTTTGACATTAACCACTAGTAAGGGCTTCAATAGTAACAGCCCTAATGAAAGAACAGGGGCTGAACTGCCCCCTACTAGAAACGCTTCCATACTTCAAACCCCAAGAGAGAGTTGCATATTTTGACTTATTGTAAATCCTCAAGATTATAATATTGATGAAATAGGGATTATAGCACAAAAAACTGTTTGTTATAAATAAGACAGGAAGAGGGATATATGTGTCATAAGACCTATTTGATGTGAGGAGGTATCAGAATAATTGAATATATGTATATACGGGGGGAGGATGACCACGCCAAAACCAAGCCGACACCCTGACCCATATATCCCACAAAGGGCCATTATTGTAACCCGAGTATACTACTCGAGGTCAATTAGGTCTGTTGGCATTAGGTAAGCAAGGAAACCTTCACAGAAAGTGTCCTTGGATAGAGGAGAATACTGAATACACTTTACCTAATGGGGAGACATTTGCTCCAAAATTTCGAGCCGACTGTAGCACACGTGGAGTGGTATACATGATGCATTGTACCTGCGGCATGTTCTATATAGGTAAAACTATAAGAGAGCTACGCCAAAGGATAAATGACCATGTGTACGTATCAGCAGGGGGAAGGATGATCACGCCCGTGAGCAGACACCTGGACCTATACCACAGGTTCAATCCCAAAAAGGCAAGATTTTATGTGCTTGAGGTTATTCCTCAAGATCCTCGGGGTGGCAACTGGGACAAAAAAATTCTCCAGAGAGAAACTCTCTGGATAGAGCGTCTCAATGCCACTTATAGACCTGGGTTAAATGAAACACAGTCATACAAATCCTTTCTGTGAAGGTTTCCTTGCTTACCTAATGCCAACAGACCTAATTGACCTCGAGTAGTATACTCGGGTTACAATAATGGCCCTTTGTGGGATATATGGGTCAGGGTGTCGGCTTGGTTTTGGCGTGGTCATCCTCCCCCCGTATATACATATATTCAATTATTCTGATACCTCCTCACATCAAATAGGTCTTATGACACATATATCCCTCTTCCTGTCTTATTTATAACAAACAGTTTTTTGTGCTATAATCCCTATTTCATCAATATTATAATCTTGAGGATTTACAATAAGTCAAAATATGCAACTCTCTCTTGGGGTTTGAAGTATGGAAGCGTTTCTAGTAGGGGGCAGTTCAGCCCCTGTTCTTTCATTAGGGCTGTTACTATTGAAGCCCTTACTAGTGGTTAATGTCAAAAAATAAACATGGTTATAGAATAATTCTTGATAAACAAATATGTTACCAATATATATTTCCTGGTTTCACCAGGAACATTTTTGTACCTTAGCGAAATATGCTTTTATATCTGTATTTTTTAAATATATAATTTCTGTCTTTGTTGTGTTGTTTTTTCATTTCAGGCAATTAGAACTCTCATGTAATTGCGGACCGATCCTGTGGGGGCAATGTGGGTAAGCATGGAGGTCGGCCTCATCAGTGAGATATGTGCGGCCAGATAGGCCGCAGGTCAGTCCCGCCCCTTCCGGGCGGAACTTCCTGTGGCACCTGAGCGGACTGCGGAGGCACTTCCTGCCTCTGTATAGTCTGCATACACCAGTGACTAAGCCGAGAGCCTCGCTGGGGTGTCCCCGCGCTGGCTCTCGAGCGATGTCCGGTGGGAGTGGCCGGGGCGGTGACGTCCGTCTGACGAACCACCCGGGATCCATGCTACTTAAGGGCGCCATTTACAAGCCCTGGTATGGTGGAGGTTCCCCATCCGGTGAGGACTGTGCGGAAGCTGGGAACAGCGTGGCAAGGGGTAAGCTTCATATGGCCAGTATTAATACTGTAACATTATACTTTTATGATATCCGGGAATTCACCTTAATCTTACTGTGCTTAATAGCCGACATACAAGCAGAGGAGACACGCTCCCTACATCTAAGCTCTGGTCCTTCCTAAGTTTGGTGAGCATTGCTAAGGTGTCCGTGTATGTTTGGAACTTTTATACTGCATAGCGATCTATCATTTTGGGAGGCACTCTATTTACTACTATGCTTATTACCTATGTCTAGTCTAAGTACGCTTTGCATGTACTCATCTTGGACCTCATGTAGCAATTGCTTATCTACATATAACCCTGGTCACCCCCCCCACCATTATGGAGGAGGGTGGGCCGGACACGAAATTGATCACACACACATATCCACATATGTGTGTGAAAGCAAATCAATATACATGATATACATTTTACTATAGGGGTAGCCCATATACGAATGGGTAAACTCTGCATGTTGGTGTATAATCGTTTATAAACGCATGGCACCTGTCTTCTCTTACGGTCCAGAATGACTATGTGTCCTTTCTGTTGCCCCCCCCCCTCTCCCCCCCCCATTTAGGGCAGATGTTCTATGGGCTCTATGGGTACTCATACACTCTTATAACAAGCATGAGGCACACTGACTTTACCACTTTACAACATTCGAGCTTTGGTGTGGCACTCCTATGGGCTTTCCCTTAAAGTGATATCATAGAACTAAAACGCTTACTACTCTGAGAAACATTGTTTTTCTGCTCTCACCCACCCAGATATGAGACATGGAGTGACTACCCTCACTACTATGTCACTATACATTGCCTCTCTGAGCTTCCCAAAACGCACAGTCCTCCTCGTTAAAGAATTCTCTATGGAGATTAAGATATGTGCCTGATGACTATATGTACAGGTATGTATACATTTTTCTGTCCATTTACCAGGTATATAAATAGGATATACATGCTTATACTATAACTACAGCATGGATCCCCACATATACTCACTATTGGCAACCTCCGTTCTTTTCCCCTAAACTCCCCTAGTATCTGAATGCAACTCAAGACCCAATGTTATATTGTGTTGATATTGCAAAAATAAAAGGACTTATCTGAGATGTATAAGACGATTATATGTAATTAAAAGGAAAGATAAATGATATGTAATTGTAATTATAACATACTGAAAATGAGGTAACATATATATGTAATCCATCTAAATATTGTTATTTCTCACACAGACAAAGAAATGATATGCTCCAGATGAAGCTTTTTTTTGTCTAAGAAAGCGAAACATGTCGAGCAAAGGTCATATATTACATGGTGAATGTTAACTTATATTTTCAGTCGACCCTGCTGACCGGCACCATACTATTTGGGTGTCCGTCGGCGGTTCTTCTGATAACAAGCAATACGTTTCCAAGGATTATATGACTACTAATGATCCTGTACTTTGAACTGTATATAAACCGACTTTTATAAGTTCTATGCACTGAGACATTGTACAACATAGACCATTGTCATGTGGTCTCACTGTGTCCTTAATACACAATCATTTGCCTGTATTTTTCTATGATTTTAAAATATTTAGTTTTGTATTGAATAAAAGAAATCTTTTTAACAAAACTTTTGTGCCCGAAATCTCTGTTTCCCAATCCTTCCAAATGTAATTGATCAATTGAGGATAGGGGCACACCCTAAATTGGATACGTCATGGCCAAGATGGCTGCTATCTGTGGACACATGACTTATAAAATAATTCTGATATAAAGGTGGAAGCACCAGCCATCCTGGGAAGTGGCAAGCAGCAACAATATATAGGTTTAAGTATCACTTATTACCTTTTATACATATTATATTTGAACAGTATCATATGGAAGGATCGTGAAACATCTTTTATGCTAAAAAAACCCTGTAGAAAGTTGCCTATAATTTTTTAGCGCCAATTTTTGGCCTGCATCTGGCGTTTGAAGATAATTTTGTAGTTGTCTATTTAGTCAAGCCACAATTTATATACATTTCTCCAAAAAATAGAAATTTATATAGAAGAGACCATAAATCACTCTAACAATAACTGATAGAACTCATAGGACAACCATGGATTTCGTTGGAAATGCATGGACGGGTCTTATGACTGAAATTGAATCTACCTGTAACATCCCGGCCAAGGACGATATAAGCCTAAACCAATACATTAATACAGTAAAGAGACTTATTTAAAAAAAAAGTCAAATCTATATTGGCATATAGAATTTTTCTTGAAGTATATACAGGCAAATGTATGCCCTATGGGTCTGAGGATTCATCTATTCCCCTCCTTCGATAATGCTTCGAGCGAGTTTAGAACTCTGTGGGAACGTATTCTAACCAAATGTAGTACCGACTTGTGCCAGCTGTTGGTGTCCCAATACAAATTGGACCTAGCTACTTTGGACACTGAGTTATCATCTTTATATACTAAGAACGAGAATCTAAAAAAACATATACATTACGAGGCAAGATGGAAGGAGGTGAAGGAGTATGGAATCAAGCTTAATAGGGATATCATTGGTAAAAAACAAACTAAATTTTTAAAAGATAAGATGGCCTTCACGGAAGGCTATGCTTACCGGTGGCCGGGACCCAATAGTTCAAGGCGACCCCGCTACTCGCGAGGCCCCCGTGAACAGATGTTGAATACAGGTCCAAGGGAAACTGACTGGGAATCAGACTCGTCTTCGATCTCCGCACAATCTAATAGATCCAAAACATCGATTAGATCTAATCAAGATACTAGACCAAAAACAGACATGGCGACACGTAAACGAGGACAACAGGAAGGAGCCAATTACACACCACGCTCCAAAAAGCGACCCGATGAAACTTCCAAATTTCAACCATTAGGAATTGGGGGGACACAAATTGGACAGACTGTTCGATCTGTCGAGGCACTCACACAAGATGGTTTGGAAGCACAGGACCCTTATTTGGGACCCCTGGCTCTCCAAGCGATACAAATGTTGCAACCCTTATCCACTAACACTAACCCAAGTAATCCACCCACACAGGATTTCACATCCAATTCTCAAACACATTCACTAGGTGCTGCGGCACCGGTTTTTTCTAACACATTACCTTTAAATATACCCAGCACTACTTCCCTTAGACAAACCACTATTGATGGACACTTTGCAGCTTCACAGGCCCAGGCCTCAAATTTTCCCCTGAGTACATCACTAAGCCTTCCCACCTAAAATTATCAATTATTAATTTAACTCCTTATCACTTCTCCCCCCAAGAACAAGAGGTCCTTGAACTTGGCCTCACTTTCTGTCCATCTACTCCTATGGATAGATACGAGACCATAAAGGACGTCTATATGTTCATAAGGAACTTGACGTATAAACATATTTACGACCCAGAAAGACAACGCAACACACAAGATAAAGAAATTTCAGAAAAAATAAAACATTATACAATGCAAGAATTCCGTGTTCTACGGGATCTAATCTTACTATTGGAGGAAGGCAGCCTTCCGGATTCCCAGCCCCCCGACCAACCTATACAAACAAAGACAGTAAATCCAAGACAGGTTCCCTTCAAACCAAAATCCAATAATTTCCCTGACTTGACTACAAATCCCAACCTTTTGGCTTTTCTGACCACAGTGGTAGGTGAGATTAAAAATTGTGAGCTAAAATCAACACAAAATAATCTTTCTAAACAACAACTACAGATGCTTAACAAACTAAAAAACCATACAGACTTGGTCATCAAACCCTCAGATAAGGGTGGTAACCTAGTATTGATGACTCGAGAGGGATACGAAAAAATGTGCCTTAATATCCTCTCAAATCGTACATGGTACAAAAAGATATCTCCATCGGTTACTACAGAATTTAAAGCAGAGTATTTGGATATAATTGGACGTGCATATCAACTGGCTCTTATAGACAAAGACTGTTATAATTTTCTTAACAACAAATTTCCGAGACAGGCGACATTCTATTCACTCCCAAAAACCCATAAAAATTTAACTTCTCCACCCGGGAGGCCTATTGTATCGGGCATTGGAAGTTTAACTGAGAATGCAAGTCGTTTGATCGATTATTATTTACTACCACATGTAGTGCGGTTACCGTCATACGTCAAGGACACACTCGAGTTCTTAAAAATGATTGAAGATATGGTGGTTCCTCCCGACGCCCTGCTCGTGACTTTGGATGTGGAGGCATTATACTCCAGTATCCCTCACGAGCAGGGCGTCGGGATGATACGCACATTCTTATATGAGCAAGATCATCACACTTGGCCATTTTGTGATTTCATTTTGGAACTTCTATTGTTTATTTTGAAACATAACTGGTTTACTTTCAACGGGTCCCACTACCTCCAGGTGCAGGGCGTGGCCATGGGCACTTGTTGTGCCCCGGCCTACGCCAACCTGTACCTGGGGGGGTGGGAGCGACAAATCACATCAGATGAAAATTTATCCCATTTTTTTTCCTCTGTGGCAATCTGGTTTCGTTATATAGACGACATTTTTGCTGTCTGGACAGGTTCAAAATCAATGCTAGAAGAGTTTATTGCCCAACTAAATATAAACGACTTCAACTTGAAGTTAACATCTACTATCAGTGACTCGAGTGTTAATTTCCTTGACTTAACGGTACTCAAACATGAGGATGGACACCTGACGACCAACCTATACAGAAAGGAGACATCAGGGAATGTAATATTACATGCGTCTAGCGCCCACCCAGGGGCGCTTATACGTAGTATTCCATACGCCCAATACATACGCCTACAATGTAATTGCACATCTGATAAGGATTTCAAAATACAGGCTAACCTTTTACGAGAACGCCTAATGGCTCGTGGATACAGTAAGCGTCTGTTGAGAACAGCTTTCAACAAAGCGTTTTCTCAAAATAGAAACAGCCTTATCTTTAGAACCAAACCTCCAAATGCGCAATCGACAGTTAAACTAATAACCAAATACTCCGCTCATGAAAAAGTATTGAGAGATATCCTTGAACGGAACTGGCATCTTCTTCGTGATGATCCAGTTATAAACAAATACGTGGGCAAACATCCCCAAATCGTTTTCAGGAGAACAAGATCTTTAAGAGATCAACTAACTACAAGCCACTATCAACCCATTAGAAATAAAGTAACAACAGGTAGAGGTACTTATAAATGTCGCAAATGCGCTTTATGTCCTTGGATAGAGGAGAATACTGAATACACTTTACCTAATGGGGAGACATTTGCTCCAAAATTTCGAGCCGACTGTAGCACACGTGGAGTGGTATACATGATGCATTGTACCTGCGGCATGTTCTATATAGGTAAAACTATAAGAGAGCTACGCCAAAGGATAAATGACCATGTGTACGTATCAGCAGGGGGAAGGATGATCACGCCCGTGAGCAGACACCTGGACCTATACCACAGGTTCAATCCCAAAAAGGCAAGATTTTATGTGCTTGAGGTTATTCCTCAAGATCCTCGGGGTGGCAACTGGGACAAAAAAATTCTCCAGAGAGAAACTCTCTGGATAGAGCGTCTCAATGCCACTTATAGACCTGGGTTAAATGAAACACAGTCATACAAATCCTTTCTGTGAAGGTTTCCTTGCTTACCTAATGCCAACAGACCTAATTGACCTCGAGTAGTATACTCGGGTTACAATAATGGCCCTTTGTGGGATATATGGGTCAGGGTGTCGGCTTGGTTTTGGCGTGGTCATCCTCCCCCCGTATATACATATATTCAATTATTCTGATACCTCCTCACATCAAATAGGTCTTATGACACATATATCCCTCTTCCTGTCTTATTTATAACAAACAGTTTTTTGTGCTATAATCCCTATTTCATCAATATTATAATCTTGAGGATTTACAATAAGTCAAAATATGCAACTCTCTCTTGGGGTTTGAAGTATGGAAGCGTTTCTAGTAGGGGGCAGTTCAGCCCCTGTTCTTTCATTAGGGCTGTTACTATTGATGCCCTTACTAGTGGTTAATGTCAAAAAATAAACATGGTTATAGAATAATTCTTGATAAACAAATATGTTACCAATATATATTTCCTGGTTTCACCAGGAACATTTTTGTACCTTAGCGAAATATGCTTTTATATCTGTATTTTTTAAATATATAATTTCTGTCTTTGTTGTGTTGTTTTTTCATTTCAGGCAATTAGAACTCTCATGTAATTGCGGACCGATCCTGTGGGGGCAATGTGGGTAAGCATGGAGGTCGGCCTCATCAGTGAGATATGTGCGGCCAGATAGGCCGCAGGTCAGTCCCGCCCCTTCCGGGCGGAACTTCCTGTGGCACCTGAGCGGACTGCGGAGGCACTTCCTGCCTCTGTATAGTCTGCATACACCAGTGACTAAGCCGAGAGCCTCGCTGGGGTGTCCCCGCGCTGGCTCTCGAGCGATGTCCGGTGGGAGTGGCCGGGGCAGTGACGTCCGTCTGACGAACCACCCGGGATCCATGCTACTTAAGGGCGCCATTTACAAGCCCTGGTATGGTGGAGGTTCCCCATCCGGTGAGGACTGTGCGGAAGCTGGGAACAGCGTGGCAAGGGGTAAGCTTCATATGGCCAGTATTAATACTGTAACATTATACTTTTATGATATCCGGGAATTCACCTTAATCTTACTGTGCTTAATAGCCGACATACAAGCAGAGGAGACACGCTCCCTACATCTAAGCTCTGGTCCTTCCTAAGTTTGGTGAGCATTGCTAAGGTGTCCGTGTATGTTTGGAACTTTTATACTGCATAGCGATCTATCATTTTGGGAGGCACTCTATTTACTACTATGCTTATTACCTATGTCTAGTCTAAGTACGCTTTGCATGTACTCATCTTGGACCTCATGTAGCAATTGCTTATCTACATATAACCCTGGTCACCCCCCCCCACCATTATGGAGGAGGGTGGGCCGGACACGAAATTGATCACACACACATATCCACATATGTGTGTGAAAGCAAATCAATATACATGATATACATTTTACTATAGGGGTAGCCCATATACGAATGGGTAAACTCTGCATGTTGGTGTATAATCGTTTATAAACGCATGGCACCTGTCTTCTCTTACGGTCCAGAATGACTATGTGTCCTTTCTGTTGCCCCCCCCCTCTCCCCCCCCCCCATTTAGGGCAGATGTTCTATGGGCTCTATGGGTACTCATACACTCTTATAACAAGCATGAGGCACACTGACTTTACCACTTTACAACATTCGAGCTTTGGTGTGGCACTCCTATGGGCTTTCCCTTAAAGTGATATCATAGAACTAAAACGCTTACTACTCTGAGAAACATTGTTTTTCTGCTCTCACCCACCCAGATATGAGACATGGAGTGACTACCCTCACTACTATGTCACTATACATTGCCTCTCTGAGCTTCCCAAAACGCACAGTCCTCCTCGTTAAAGAATTCTCTATGGAGATTAAGATATGTGCCTGATGACTATATGTACAGGTATGTATACATTTTTCTGTCCATTTACCAGGTATATAAATAGGATATACATGCTTATACTATAACTACAGCATGGATCCCCACATATACTCACTATTGGCAACCTCCGTTCTTTTCCCCTAAACTCCCCTAGTATCTGAATGCAACTCAAGACCCAATGTTATATTGTGTTGATATTGCAAAAATAAAAGGACTTATCTGAGATGTATAAGACGATTATATGTAATTAAAAGGAAAGATAAATGATATGTAATTGTAATTATAACATACTGAAAATGAGGTAACATATATATGTAATCCATCTAAATATTGTTATTTCTCACACAGACAAAGAAATGATATGCTCCAGATGAAGCTTTTTTTTGTCTAAGAAAGCGAAACATGTCGAGCAAAGGTCATATATTACATGGTGAATGTTAACTTATATTTTCAGTCGACCCTGCTGACCGGCACCATACTATTTGGGTGTCCGTCGGCGGTTCTTCTGATAACAAGCAATACGTTTCCAAGGATTATATGACTACTAATGATCCTGTACTTTGAACTGTATATAAACCGACTTTTATAAGTTCTATGCACTGAGACATTGTACAACATAGACCATTGTCATGTGGTCTCACTGTGTCCTTAATACACAATCATTTGCCTGTATTTTTCTATGATTTTAAAATATTTAGTTTTGTATTGAATAAAAGAAATCTTTTTAACAAAACTTTTGTGCCCGAAATCTCTGTTTCCCAATCCTTCCAAATGTAATTGATCAATTGAGGATAGGGGCACACCCTAAATTGGATACGTCATGGCCAAGATGGCTGCTATCTGTGGACACATGACTTATAAAATAATAGCGCAAGTAGCAGGAATACTTACAGGACAACGATAAAAGATTGCAGTAAGATGATTACAATAAGCTTCCTGGAGTGCCGTGTCTCATGCGTTCCACAGAGAGACAGGAAGTGACGTGGGTGGTTAGATAAGCTGGAAGTTACATCAATGTGTTTCGCCCGTCTTACCGAGCGTCATCAAAGGATGTGATTATTTACCTTTTTACAGTTAATTTAAATTTTGAATTTCAGGAATTTGATTTAGTTTTGTTTCATTATTCTGAGAATTCAGTAATATTAGTTTGTACTGTAATTTGAGGATTCGGATATATCCGAATCTCTGAATAACAAAAAATTAACCAAATATTTATCTGGAATGAAACCAACCCCACATGTCTAATTGATACCAGTGCATGTGAGAGGCAGATCATAACAAATAAGATGGTAGCTGCAAATACTGTGTACAAATTCACATTCTAAAACAGTTGGCTTAGTATGGGGCATTATGTCACAGGTATGGAGGAAAAAAATCACTCAAAATGTTGCAGGAACAGGATTAGTTTCATAACAGATTTTGAGAACTAGACACTCTTTTTATTGGTATTTGTAAGACTATACAAGATTGGACTCAGAACCAACTGTTTAAAAATGCCTGCTTTGCATATGTAACTGTTGGCAAAGCTCTGATTACAAAAAACATGTCAGCAGTTATAATAAAAGGAAGCAACATTTCCTCTATATAGAGGAAAAATGTGCACCATTGTACCTTATGTTGCCCTAAGGCTCCTTTGGAGCCCCATAAAAAGTTAAACTCCTTAAGACAGGTGTACATGTTGATTCCTCTTCCATAATGCATCACTCAATTCCTGAACATGCAGTTTCCATTTCCAAGCATTGTCATGTTGCCTAGTCCTATTCATCAACTTATGTGCTTATGATCTTCACTGGTGTATTCTAATATCTTTACCACATCTGTCCCTAGAATCTGGCTCCCTAGACTCTGAGACTACTTTTCTCAAAGAAAGCTTTCGCTTGCCTTTCGTTATGGCCAAATGATTCACTTTCTGAGTATGCTCATTTTAAACAGAAGTCAGGCTTGTAAACCTGCAGCATGTGTTGTTAGCTGTCTTCCATTCCCATACTTCAGAACTCAAGCCTTAATTTTACCTAACTTTCTCATCAACTCTCCTTTCATCATTAGGGCAGTAGGCTTAAATGTCTGTACACACAGCCATATTGTTTTGTATTCTTTTGACCGTTCACAGACATCATCTGTTCTCTCAAAATGCTCTACAATCATTAAAGTGGTTATAAAGGCAGCAGGTTTTTTTTTTATCCTAATGCATTCTATGCATTAAGATAAAAAGCCTTCTGTATACAACAGCCCCCCTCAGCCCCCCTAATACTTACCTGGGCCCCCTCTCGATCCAGTGATGTTGCTTGAGAGACTTTGGCTGTCTGGGACTCTCTCTCATTGGCTGAGACAGCAGCAAAGCACCATTGGCTACCGCTTCTGTCAATAAAAGTCAGTTTTCCAATGAGGAGGTAGAGGGGGCGGGGCTAGCCCGTAGCTCAATGTCTGAATGGACACGTTGAGCTGCGGCTTGGTTCGGGTGCCCCATTGCAAGTTGTTTGCTGTGGGGGCACTCAACAGAAGGGAGGAGCCAGGAGCAACGTAGAAGGACCCAAGAAGAGGATGATCTGGGCTGCTTTGTTCAAAACCCCTGCACAGAGCAGGTAAGCATAATATGTTTATTTTTAAACAAAATAAAATGGGACTTTAGTATCACTTTAACCACTTTACAACCGTAGGATTTTGCTGTCTTCCGTCCAGACCACTTTTTGTGCTTCGGCACTGTGCGACTTTAACTGACAATTGTGCGGTCATGCAATGTGATACCCAAACGAAATTTACGTCCTTTTTTTCCCACAAACAGAGCTTTCTTTTGGTGGTATTTGATCACCTCTGCGCTTTTTATTTTTTGCGATATTAATAAAAAAAGAGCGAAAATTTTGCAAAAAAATGACATTTTCAAATTTGTCTTTTAAAAAATATCCAATATACTCAATTTATGTCATTTTTTTTGGCCAAAATATATTTAGCTACATGTCTTTGACAAAAAAAATTCAATGAGCGTATTTTTATTGGTTTGCGCAAAAGTTATAGCGTCTACAAACTATGGTGTAAATACTGAAATTTTACGCAGCTTTAATTTCTGACTGCCTATCTCAATTCATGAAGTGCTAAAATGGCAGGGCAGTACAAGACCCCCCCAAATTACCACTTTTTGGAAAGTAGACATCCTAAGGAATGTTCTGAGAGGCATGTTGAGCTCATTGAATATTTAATTTTTTTGTCACAGGTGTTTGAAAAATGAATAAAAAAAAAAATTTTTTTTTTTTAACACAAAGTTGTCACTAAAAGATAAATTTCTCACACATGCCATGGGTATATGTGTAATTACACCCCAAAATATATTCTGCTGCTTCTCCTGAGTACAGGGATACCACATATGTGAGACTTTTTGGGAGCCTAACTGTGTACGGGACCCCGAAAATCAATCTCCATCTTTAGGTTTTCTAATGGCGTAAATTTTTGATTTTACTCCTCACTACCCATCACAGTTTCGGAGGCCCTGAAATTTCAAGATAGCACAAAACCCCCCAAATGACCCCATTTTGCAAATTAGACACCCCAAGCTATTTGCTGAGAGGCATGGTGAGTCCATGGAATATTTTATATTTTGCCACAAGTTTTGGAAAAATTACAATTTATTTATTTTTTTTTTAACACAAAGTTGTCACTAAAAGATAAATTTCTCACACATGACATGGGTATATGTGGAATGACACCCCAAAATACATTCTGCTGCTTCTCCTCAGTATGGGGATACCCCATGTGTGAGACTTTTTGGGAGCCTAGCTGTGTACGGGACCCCGAAAATGAATCTCCATCTTTAGGTTTTCTAATGGCGTAAATTGTTGATTTCACTCCTGACTACCCATCACAGTTTCGGAGGCCCTGAAATTTCAACATAGCACAAAACCCCCCCAAATGACCCCATTTTGCAAAGTAGACACCCCAAGCTATTTGTTGAGAGGCATGGGGAGTCCATGGAATATTTTATATTTTGCCACAAGTTCCGGGAAATATATTATTATTATTTTTTTTTGTTTTTTTACACAAAGTTGTCACTAAATGATATATTGCTCACACATGCCATGGGTATATGTGAAATGACACCCCAAAATACATTCTGCTGCTTCTCCTGAGTACAGGGATACCACATGTGTGAGACTTTTTTGCAGTCTAGCCGAGTACAGGTCCTCGAAAGCCAACCCCCACTTTCAGGCTTTCGAAGGGCGTAAATTGTTGATTTCACTCCTGACTACCTATCACAGTTTCGGAGGCCATGAAATGCCAAGACAGCACAACCCCCCCCCCAAATTACCCCTTTTCGGAAAGTAGACACCCTAAGCTATTTGCATAGAGGCATGTTGGGTGTTTTGCAGATCTCACTTTTTGTCACAAAGTTTTGGAATTTGAAAAAAGAGGAAAAAAAATGCATTTTCCTGTTTTTTCTTCATTTTCCAAAAAAAATGAGAGATGCAAAATACTCACCATGCCTCTCAGCAAATAGATTAGAGTGTCTACTTTGCAAAATGGGGTCATTTTGGGGGGTTTTGTGCCATCTTGGCGTTTCATGGCCTTCAAAAGTGTGATAGGTAGTAAGGAGTGAGATCAACAATTTACGCCCTTAGAAAGCCTGAAGGTGGGGAGTGGTTTTCCGGGTCCTGTACGCGGCTAGACTGCAAAAAAGTCTCACACATGGGGTATCCTTGTACTCAGGAGAAGCAGCAGAATGTATTTTGGGGTGTCATTTCACATATACCCATGGCATGTGTGAGCATTATATCATTTACTGACAACTTTGTGTAAAAAAAAAAAATAATTTTCCTGAAACTTGTGGCAAAATATAAAATATTCCATGGACTCATCATGCCTCTCATTTAATAGCTTGGAGTGTCTACTTTGCAAAATGGGGTCATTTGGGGGGGTTTTGTGCCATTTTGGCATTTCATGGCCTTCAAAAGTGTGATAGGTAGTAAGGAGTGAGATCAACAATTTACGCCCTTAGAAAGCCTGAAGGTGGGGAGTGGTTTTCCAGGTCCTGTACGCGGCTAGACTGCAAAAAAGTCTCACACATGGGGTATCCTTGTACTCAGGAGAAGCAGCAGAATGTATTTTGGGGTGTCATTTCACATATACCCATGGCATGTGTGAGCATTATATCATTTACTGACAACTTTGTGTAAAAAAAAAAAAAAAAATAATAATTTTCCTGAAACTTGTGGCAAAATATAACATATTCCATGGACTCATCATGCCTCTCATCTAATAGCTTGGAGTGTCTACTTTGCAAAATGGGGTCATTTGGGGGGGTTTTGTGCCATTTTGGCATTTCATGGCCTTCAAAAGTGTGATAGGTAGTAAGGAGTGAGATCAACAATTTACGCCCTTAGAAAGCCAGAAGGTGCGGATTGGTTTTCCGGGTCCTGTATGCGGCTAGACTGACAAAAAGTCTCACACATGGGGTATCCCTGTACTCCGGAGAAGCAGCAGAATGTATTTTGGGGTGTCATTTCACATATACCCATGGCATGCGTGAGCAATATATTATTTAGTGACAACTTTGTGTAAAAAAAAAAAAAAAAAAAAAAAACAAATTGTCATTTTCCTGAAACTTAGAGCAAAATATAAAATACTCCGTGGACTCAATATGCCTCTCAGCAAATAGCTTTGGGTGTCTACTTTCCAAAAAGGGGTAATTTGGGGGGTGTTTGAACAGTCCTGGCATTTTATGCTCAATTTTAGCAACACATCACCCACTCTTCTAACCACTTGAAAACCAAGCCTTTTCTGTGAGTTTTTGTTTACATGAAAAAATATTTTTTTTTCACAAGAAAATTACTTTGAACCCCCAAACATTATATATTTTTTTAAAGCAGAGGCCCTACAGAACAAAATGGTGGATGTTGCAATTTTTTTTGTTACACGGTATTTGCGCACACATTTTCCAAACGCAATTTTTGCGTAAAAAAAACACTTTTTTTATTTTTAATGCAGAAATACACTATATAATTCCAAATTTTTGGTAAAATTTAAAAGATGATCTTATGCCGAGTTCATAGACACCTAACATGACATGCTTTAAAAATTGCGCACGCCCGTGCCGCGGCAACAAACTACGTACGGTTTTAAAAGCCTTTAAAAGTCTTTACAGGTTACCACTTTGGACTTACAGAGGAGGTCTACCACAACAATTACTGCCCTCGACCTGGCGTTCACGGCGATACCTCACATGCATGCTGAAATTGCGGTTTACATATGACACTAGACCAACGCTTGTGCGCGCATTTGCGTGCTAGCACGGGGGGACAGGGGGGCTTGATTTTTTTTTTTTTTTTTTAATTTGCTTTCTTATGTTATTTTGACGCCTTTTCTTTCATTTTTTTTTTCTTTAATCATTTTTATTGTTATCACGGTGAATTTAAATTTCCTCTATGATAGCAATCTGTAGTGACAGGTACTCTTTTTAAAAAAAATTGGGGTCTTTTATACTCTAGATCTTTCTTCTGACCTTAACGCATCTGACCATACCAAAATTGGTGTGATAAAATACTTTCCCAATTTCCCAATGGCGCTGTTTATTTCTGGCGAAACAGAAGTCATGAAATGCTCGTAGCCTCCGGCATCTTAGGCCATAGAGATGATTGGAGCCATTCTCATCTCCAATCAGCTCTATGGTTAGATAATTGAACCACCGGCTGCACTCTCGGGTTAACCGGTGGGACAGGAGAGCCCGAGAAAAACCGTGGAAGGCAGCGGAAGGCGGCAGGAGGGGGGGGGGGAGTCCCCTCCCACTGCATGTAAAAGCAGTCTAGCGGCCAATTATCCGCTAGGATTGCTTTTACATGTAAGCCGACCGCTTGCTGTAAAAAACGATACCAAGATGATGCCTAAATCTGCAGGCATCATCCTGGTATAACCACTCAAAGTCCAGCAACGTACCAGTACATTGCTGGTCTTTGTTTGGCATATAGGTTTTTTTTTTTTCACGCAGCCTGTGGGCTGAACGAAAAAAAAGAGAACCTATCAGAAATCAGCACAGGAATAATGCGTAGTATTACTCATCATTAACCGCCCAAACAACCACCCACTGAATTTAATGATGGGTATACACGACACTATCCACGTATACCAAAATAGGATTTTAACTGCAGTGCTGAAATCAGAAAATCACCACAGCTGCTATCAGCAAAGGTATCCATATATGCTGAGCGCAAACACTGTTTGTGTCAGAATATATAAAATCAATGCATGGTAGCCGACGAGTACCTGCAAGAGAAACAGGTCACAAAAGAATGAAAAAACAAACAAAGTACATTAAAAAAAGTACATTAGGAAGAGTAGGACATATAAAATGACTGACACAACAAAAGTTTTTGGATTCTCATCATTAACCGCCCAAACAACCACCCACTGAATTTAATGATGGGTATACACGGCACTATCCACGTATACCAAAATAGGATTTTAACTGCAGTGCTGAAATCAGAAAATCACCACAGCTGCTATCAGCAAAGGTATCCATGTATGCTGAGCGCAAACACTGTTTGTGTCAGAATATATGAAATCAATGCTTGGTAGCCGACGAGTACCTGTAAGAGAAACAGGTCACAAAAGAATGAAAAACAAACAAAGTACATTAAAAGTACATAGGAAGTGTAGAAGAACATAAAAAATGACTGAGACGACAACTATTTTCGGCTTTTATGTATTTTTTTTTTTTTTCTTCAAACGTCGAGTTCCAGGTTCCAGGTTCGGGTCTCTCAAAATGACAATAGCCATCGAACATCTTTTGAGACCCTGTGTAAATGTGCCCTAAACTGTGCCGTGCTGTACCCTATCCTAATAATCCACTAGTGTGTGGTAGCGACGGAAACAGTCACCGTGGCAAAGACCAGGTCGGTCAGGACAGTCGGGACAATAATTCCGGGTGTCACGCCTAAATCCGCGCTTGCTGCAGACACGGCATCTTTTTTGGGGGTATCGTTTGGTAGGGGTACTCGGGAGGTATTGCGGAAAATGCCTCTCATGCAGCCGGCTCACTGCATCTGGTTGGGAAAGTTGGGCAGGAGCACCAGCTGAATACAGAAGGGCTCTGATTATCTCTTCTTGGAATTGAAAGAAGGATAATGTTCCAGCAGACGCTTTGTATAAGACAAAAGCGTTGTAAACAGCCAATTGAAATAGGTATACAGACACTTTTTGTACCAGCGTCTGGCCTTACGGGCAATTAAGTACGGTCCCATCATCTGGTCATTGAAGTCCACCCCTCCCATTTTACGGTTATAGTCGTGGACACAGAGGGGTTTCTCAACAACAACACCGGTGACCGTAGTAATTTGGACTGCCGTGTCTGGGTGAATGGAGGACAGCACGTAAACGTTTCGTTTGTCCCTCCACTTCACTGCAAGCAATTCATCGCACCTCAAGCAGGCTCTCTCCCCCGAGCTCAGTGGGGCATTCACTAGCCGTTGGGGGAAGCCCCGGCGATTAGATCGCACGGTGCCACAAGCGCCAATTTGCAATTGATAGAGGTGTCTAAAAAGTGTCACGCTTGAATAGAAATTGTCCACGTACAAGTGGTACCCCTTTCCGAATAAGGGTGACACCAAGTCCCAAACTATCTTGCCGCTGCTCCCTATGTAGCCTGGGCAGTCGGGGGGCTCCACAGTGCTATCTTTTCCCTCATAGACACGGAAATTAACTGTATAGCCTGTGGCCCTGTCACAAAGCTTATACAACTTGACCCCGTATCTGGCACGCTTGCTGGGGAGGTACTGTTTGATAGCAAGGCGACCAGTAAACTTAATCAGGGACTCGTCAACGCAGACATCTTGTTGGGGGGTAAACAAGGCTGCGAACCGCTGATTGAAGTGGTCTATGAGGGGCCGAATTTTGTGGAGCCGATCATATTCAGGGTCTCCCCGAGGACGACAGAGTTCATTGTCGTTGAAATGCATGAACCGAAATATTTGTTGGTATCGAGCCCTGGACATAACAGCAGAGAACACGTACATTTGATGAATTGGGTCAGTGGACCAATATAACCGCAATTCATTCTTTCTTGTAATGCCCGTGTTGAAGGAAAGGCCCAGATAGGTTTTAAACTCCTGAATCGTAATAGGATTCCAGGCGAATGGTCTGGCAAGGGGTGAATTTGGGTTGGCGGCGATGAATTGTTGAGCGTACAAATTTGATTGGTCCACAATAGATCTGAAAAGATCTTCAGTGAAAAACAGCTCAAAAAAGTTTATGGGATTAAAACCAGCTGTTTCCACTTGGATTCCGGGTTGGGCGGTGAATGGGGGAAGTACTGGCGCTGTGGAATCTGTGGGCTGCCAATTAGGATATGCCAGCGCTTCAGGGAGGACACTATGGGCTCTACGGGCCTGTCTTCGGATACGTGGTGGCTGCGGGCCACTACTCGTGCTAGCCACCGCACCAGCTTCAACTGCACTCAGGTGACTCGCCACGTCACCAGGTGATACTGCAGTGCTGGTTGAAGGTCCAGGGTGTACTAGGCCGCTCGTGCTTGCCAGATCACGAGAAGTGTGAGCGGCACTAGTACTGGCACTCTGCTGCATACCAGAAACCTCCAGTTCTTGCAAGTCAACAACTCCAGAATGGGGTCGGGTACGCCTGACCCTAGCAGGGACCCCTCTGTCGGAGCTATCTGTCAGGGAGCCGCTGCTGTCATCTGGTTCGTATACTGACCCTGATTCTGACAGTGAGGCTTCCCCATCGCTCTCACGTGCCGCGGTCAGCATTTCGTAGACCTCTTCACCACTGTACCAACGTTTTGTCATTTTAGTAACTAAATTTACCGGTACAGTAGTGCGACTACTAGGTAATAAAAGCACCTGGTTGTCGAGGACTATTTGGTCGCTACAAAGAAAAACTGCTAGTGCTAACAGAGATCAGGCCTGACTCTGCTAACGCAGCGGTTTTGTGTGATGTGTTTTTTGGAAGTGTCAGTAATCTATTGATTACTACACTTGCCTGGGTAAGGTGGGCTGGGCAGGGGGGCTAAACGCAGGTGCAAGCAGGAATCAGTGCTGATTGTGCAAACACTGCGTTTGGGGAACACTAAATTATGAGGACGCTAGTATAGTTCTGATCAGATCAGATATTGATCTGTTCAAACACTATACTAGTAACGGTGGTGTGTGTGTGTTAGTGTACTTGACTCTAACTGACGCTAAGTAACGGTGGTGTAGTGGGACCCTGACGCTAACTAGCTAGCCTAAGTTGTGTCACCCGTGACGCTAATACAGTGATCGGTAATCACTGTATATAGTGAACACTGTGACAGGGAAGTGAAGGGGTTAAACTGGGGGAGATCAAGGGGTTAAACCTTTATAGAGGATAGATGGCGGGTGGCCTAAACCTATTCGGGCCTAGCGCAAGCGCAAATTAGGGTCACCAGTGACACTAAATACAGTGATCAGTAGTTATCTGATATACTGTATATATTAGTGCACTGTTTTATATGGAGTGAAGGGGTTAACTGGGGAAGATCAAGCGGTTAAAAGTTTATTAGGGAATAGGTGGCGGGTGCCCTAACCCTATATGGGCTTAGCGCAAGCGCAAATTAGGGTCACTAGTGACACTAAATACAGTGATCAGTATTTACCTATATACTGTATTTAGTGCACAGAGTAATAGGTAGTGAAGGGGTTAACTGGGGCTGATCAAGGGGTAAAAACTTTATTAGGGGATAGGTGGCGGGTACCCTAACCCTATTTGGGCCTAACGCAGGCGCAAACTACGCTCACAAGTGACACTTATACAGTGATCAGTAAAATATCTGTATACCACTGTATATAGTGTTCACTGTGAGGGGTTTGGGGGTGATCAGGGGGTGATCAGAGGTGATGAAGGGGTTAAATGTGCCTATGTGAGGTGTGTCAGTGTAGTGTTGGTGGAAACTCACGTTTTTGGTGTGTCTCTGTCTCTCTCCTGGAACCGAAAGGACTTCAGGAGGGACAGTGACATCACTTCCCCTGTCTGTGTTTACATTACACAGACAGGGGACAGATTGCCATTGGTGGGGACCGATCTACAGACACTGACCAAAAATCATTGGTCAGTATCTGATGATTGATCGGTTCCCTACCGAATGCCATCGGGATCGGGACCCGCGGCGCGCGGGAGCGCGCTCTGGAGCCGTGATCGCGCATCACGTTAATACTACGTGGCTGAGCGGTATCGTGCCGCACTGCCGCAGTAGTATTACCGCGCGCGGTCCTAAAGTGGTTAAGGCTACATTCACATCTATGCATTTATAGTGTGTCTACAGTCCTTTTAACATTAGTTCTTATGGGTCATGTTCACACCTATGCAGTTTCCTGAAATGTGTTTTCGGAAAGGTGCAGGGCATTTTTTTGCATGCAGTACAGTTCAATTTTGGTTCCATAGACTTCAATAGAAATGCCTCAAAAAGTAATCTGACTGTTTTTAGCTTCATTTCAAGAGCACAAAATAATTTTTATATTATAACAGGCTGTACAGAACCCCTACAACCATCCAAAGGAAGGGCAGAAACCCCCAGACAACACAGAAACCTGCACACAAAAGTAGACAGGAACATTTATTATTAGTTTTCAGGATATTTTCTGAATAAAGTCAGGAACTAATCAGAAATTTCATGTGTAGTTAGCTTTTGCTCAACAACATAGCAGAAATATAGTCAATGACAGTATGCAGAATAATTTTATTAATTGAAAAACTTATGTAATAGCATCAAGCTGCCATGGTACCTGACCTGTGATAGACATGAAGAAGGATGGGAAGATAAAGTTTTGCAGGTCACATGTTGCTTTAACAGCAGTTATAGCATGCAGAATGTTTAGGTGGATGAGAGTGTGCAACAAATGGCATTTATTGGAAAAGATGCCAGAAGAACACTCCACAACTTTTTGTGCCCTGGTGAGGCGATAATGAAACACCCTCCTCTCTACATTCAGTAAGTGATTAGAAAAGGACCTTAGCAGATTCTCACCCAGGGAAAAGGCCTCTTTCCCTACAAAGACATATGGTAGCGCAGGACCTGTTGTTCCTTGTAGTGAACAGTTCTCTGGCAGGCCAAGTCCATTTTGTAGCTACTGCTGTCCAAATGAGTGTTGAAAAATACTGGATTCAGAGCTATTCCCATATAATCCTATATCAATGTTACTGAAACAATAATTGACATCTGCCATTGCAGACAACACAAATGAGAAATAGTTTTATAATTGTAAAATCTGCTGCCACTAGCTACTGGCCTAATTTTGCGTATGTGTTTTCCATCTATTGCTCCTACACAATTGGGGAATTTAAAGTGCTCCCAGAACACTAGCCATCTTGGACCATTCTTCTGCTGTTGGTTTCTTGAAGACCCCATTCTTCAGTACATCCCATATGACTTAGCAGGTGTCCAGGACAATATAACTTACTGTAGATTTCCCCACCATAAACTCAAAATTAAGACTAGCAAGAGAATGACCAGTTGCAAGGTACTTCAAATTTAAAACTAAATTTTACACTTAATATTTAGCCAAGCATTACAAACAAGATGGCGAAGTGCAATAAACAGCTTTAACAAACATCTTAAAAAAAATGAGACTGATGAGGAGTGGTTCAGCTGCTAAAGTGTAATCAGCTAATAATATTTTTGGGGGGAGATTTGCAGCACAGACAGTAGCTGGAATGCCTTCCTGGAAAGGACTAAGCAAGATCCAGAGGAGGTTCATCAGCTATCAACATTGAAACTCCATCAACTTCCTCACCGATGTCACTTCAACCTAATGAGAAGGAGGAGGTGACTGCAGTCCCATCTCCAACAACACTTACAGCACATGCAAATAAGACTTTTCACAAACATCCGTGTATACTTGAGAAGATTTCCTTTTGTGCTTAGTGGTCATTGCTAGGGACGGGGAACACCCGAATTATCGTGGTGTTCGACCGTTTGTTCAGCCTGCAAAATTATTACAATGCACAGTGCATTGCAAGCCTTGATTGGCTGAAGCAATGAAACCTTTGCCTAATCAGGACACAGAGCACTGTCAGAGCCATGAATGGAGAAAGTATTGATGACTCTATCCAATCATGGCTCATTGCTCTTAGTCTCACCCCAAACTATAAAAGTGTTCTTTCAATAGCAGCCATTTGTAGTGTGATATCAGTGTGGAGAGAGCTAGAACAGTGTTTTGTTCAGTGTTACTGGAGAGTTAGTGTGGTATAGTGTGTTATTCTAAATCTATTGTCAGTGTAGAATATCAGTTTAGTGTGAATCTAGTGATGTCAGTGTGAGTGTAGTGCGACCATTCTTTTTTCTTTAGTGTCACTTTAGTATGAATCTAGTGATAGTTCAGTCAGTGCGAGTGTAGTAAATGTTAATTTTTACCTTTGTGTCACTTTAGTGGGAATCTAGTGATAGTTCAGTCAGTGTGAGTGCAGTGACCATTCATTTTTTTACTTTAGTGTCAGTTTATTTTGTCAGGGCAGGTTTACTGCATTATAGTTCAGTAGGGTAGTGCATGCTTAATGAAGTATATTTCTGTGCGTTACTGCATATTTAACAGAGTATATTTCTGTGCATTATGTGCCGTTTAACGCAGTATATTTCAGTGTGTTACGCACCGTTTAATGCAGTATATTTCTGTGCGTTAGTGCATGTTTAACGCAGTATATTTCAGTGTGTTACGCACCGTTTAACACAGTATATTTCTGTGCATTAGTGCACATTTAATGCAGTACATTTCTGTGCATTAGTGCACGTTAAATGCAGTATATTTCCCTGCGATACGTTCCGTTTAACACAATATATTTCAGTGCATTAGTGCATGTTTAACACAGTACCTTTCTGTGCGGTACTGAGCGTTTAACGCAGTATATTTCAGTGTGTTACCTCACATTTAAAGCAGTATATTTATGTGCCTTAGTGCATGTTTATTGCAGTATATTTCAGTGCGTTACTACACATTTAACGCAGTATATTGCAGTATTGAGTGAGCTATTGAGACATGCCTGAGGTCCAGCCACCACTTTAATATCTGAGGTGGTGGCTCTTGATATAAGTGACTAGATACATCTTTGCTTTTTCCATTTGGTTGGACCTCTTTCTATTGGTTTTATACTGTGATATGTCAGTGTAATTTTAACCACTTTTGCGATTTTGCATTTTTAATTAAAGACCTTTTGTATTGATTGCTACACTATGAGTATCTTTTTTTTTTTTTATCTCTATATTTTTTATTTGGATCTCCATATTTGATAAATGAGGCTATGATTCCACATGAGGAAACTCTCTGCATTGGTTAATTCATTCTTCAGGACCGAACAGGACCTAGACAGCAGTAGCTACGTGCGCTAATGCTGTCTTATAATTTGGACAGCAACTAGCTCTGGTGAGTGTGCACTTTATTTACACGGTGGAGGACAACACTCAAGAGTGACAATAATCATTTTTTATTCTTTACACCAGGACACTTTTTCTTATTTTTAATTTATATACTTTTTTGGACTCACAATGGACCTTTTCACTATGTTTTAACTAATTTTGAGCGCTGCAACTGTTTTGTAACCATGTTTTAGTGTGTTACGTGTCATTTAATACCGTATATTTCATTGCGTTGATGCATGTTTAACACAGTATATTTTAGTGCGTTACTGCACATTTACCGCAGTATATTTCTGTGTGTTAGTGCACATTTAACACAGTATATTTCAATGCGTTACTGCACATTTAATGCAGTACAACTTTGGGCATTAGTGCAGGTTTAACGCAGTATATTTCAGTGTGTTAGTGCAAGTTTAATGCAGTATATTTCTGTGCTTTAGTGCATGTTTAACGCAGTAAATTTCTGTGCGTTAGAGCAATTTTACTGCAGTATATTGTAGTGTGTCCGTGGAATGTGTCTGTGTAGTGAGTACTCCATTTAAAGTGCACCAAACACCACTTTCCATAGAATAAAGTGAAGTGCATCCACGTACACATTTCCACATCTTTATTACATTTTGTTAATAAGCACCGCCCATTATGTCTGGGAGGCCAACAAGAAGAGGCAAATGTTCCTATGGCACTGTGAGGGGGCCAGCAGCGTATGTGTCCACAGGCAAAGGTGGATGTGGTCAGTCCTCAGGAAAGGAATCAGTTCCTCTGTTTAGTGATGTCACTATCTAGCCAACGCATGCAAGAGGTGGTGGACTGGCTTACTAAACCATCCTCATCCTCCTGATCCTCTATCACCCAAGCAGAGACTAGTGCGCAGTCCACTGCAGCTGCCAGAGTGGCTAAATCTGCCTCCTTGTTCACAGCTACTCCTGCCATAGCCCCAGCATCAGGCATGGAGGAGTCAGCTAAGTTATTTGAAGACAGAGTCAGCCACTTGCTTCTTGATGATGCACAGTCATTACTTGATTCAGATGCTGGTTCTGAGTTTGAGGAAGGTAGGAACATGAGCCTTCAGAGAGGGGAGAACACTGGTACACAAATTGGCAGCCATGTTCCCCCAGCCGCAGCGTATTGCCAAGTTGTCTCCAGTGGTAATGAGGATGGATGAGATGATGATGATAAGGTCACTGATGTAAATTGGGTGTTGGATAGAGCAGAGGAGGAAAGTCAGGGTGAGGCACAACCCTAACGAGGCAGCCATCATAGAAGAGTAGACAGCAACCACCCTATTCCATCACATTGTGGAGCTGTTATCTCCCGGCCCCTTCCCCACAGCTAAGCTGTCTGGGCCTTTTTTAGCACATGTGCAGGCGATTGCACTGTTTCAATTTGCAAACTTTGTCTCAAGCTCATCAAGCATGGAAAAAACACCAGGCTTTTGGGTACCACATGCTTGACAAGGCATTTAACCTCTCACCACTCAGCCCCTTGGCAACAGCACCTGAAAGCCACAGAAAAGGGATGAAATTCTGTTCCTCCTCCTTACTCAGTCTGCTCCTGCCATACCACATGACCTCTCAGCAGCCTCCACTGACAGGGACGATGGTATAGCGCAGGGTGTCCCAGATAATTGCAGCACATCTACCAGTAGCACACCACCAGCTGTAGACTATAGCCAGCAAATTTCTCAGCCCCATCTGCTGCAGCAAAACAAAAAAAATACAGTCACAGCCACCCACATACCCAGTGTCTAAATGCAAGCTTGTCAAAGCTTCTGGTTTTACAACTTCTGCCTTTCCATCTGGGTGATTCTACCCCTTCCATGAATTTGCAGAATGTGCTGTACAACAATGGCAGGTTCACAGTCACTATTTCTTTCAGGTAAGGCCATTCCAGCTCTGTACCATCATGTGGAAGGCAATGTTATGGCATTGTTGGGTAAGGCAGTCAGCCACAAAGTCCACATTACTGCTGACACGTGGTCCAGCAAGCATTGTCAGGGACGCTATATTTTGTTCACAGCACACTGTGTAACTCTGCTTGCAATTCAGGACAGGGCTCAGTGCTGCAGCTTGTTGTGCCACCACATCTCCATACAGCTAGTAATGATGTTGTGAGAGCTGTCAGCCCTACCCCCTCCTGCCCTTCCTCCTCCATGCCCTCCTCTGCTGAACTGTCCTAGGAATCACACGTACCCCCTAAGCGTTCAAGTGGCTATTCAATGAGTCCAGCTAAAAAATGTCATGCAGTTTTTGGTGTGTCTAGGGCACAGGAACCTTAACAGGACAGAGATTCTTGCAGCTCTGCAGAGACAGGCCCAGGGGTGGTTCATGCCATGCCAGCTGGAGCCAGGAATGGTGGTGTGTGATAATGGCACAAACCTCCTGTCCACCCTTAGACAGGGAAAGTTGACACATTTGCCATGCCTGCCACATGTCCTCAGTTTGGTGGTGCAGAATTTCCTAAATAGGTACCCAGGGTTGGAAGATCTGCTAAAGCAGGCCAGAAGAGTCTGTAGCCATTTCAGGCGGTTATACACAGCCAGTGCTTGGCTGGCTGAAATTCAGTGGGATTTCCACTTGCCCGTAAACCACCTGATTTGTGACATGCCCACCAGGTGGAACTCGAATTTGGTAATGCTGCAGCGACTGCACATGCAGCAAAGGGCCATCAGCGATCACCTGTGTAAGTATGGCACAACTACAGCCTCAGGCTGGGTTGGCTTTTTTTCCTTACGCTCATGGCTGCTAATAAAGGATGCACTGTACTGTCACCAAATGAGTAGGCCACAAGGATGGGGATCCGTGACAATGCATGCATCAGTGACACAATCCCTGTTGTGTTTCTGCTGAAGCAGGCTCTACATGGCATTATGGACAAGGCGCTAGAGGCAGAGCAGCGGGAGGAAGAGGAGGACTTCCTTTCCTCTCAAGGCCCACTTTATGCAGACACCATTCTTCCTATGCCACAGAATGCACACGAGGAGAGGGTGAAGGAGGAGGAGGTTTCTGGGAGTTTTGAAGGCATTGAACAAGCGAAAGACATACGTCAACCCTCAACAGCTGGTTTTCCATCCCCAGAACTCTGGGGAGTAGTACGTGGCTGGGAGGAGGCAGTTCCAGATACTGTAATACTCAGTGACCCCGAGGAGTCTGCTTTTCATGCCTCCACAAACTTGCAGTGCATGGGCTCTCTCATGCTCCCTCATGCTTCAAAGTCTGAAAGGACCCAAGAATACGTGGCATCAAGGAGAACCACTATTGGTTGGCAACCCTCCCTTACCACTGTTCCAAGGGGAAAGTCTCAGAACTTATCCCGTCCCTACAGAGGCTGCGGAAGATAAAATCTCTTGAGGACACTTTAAAGAGGAGTTTATCTAATGCTTTTTCTTACCCTGTTAGGTTACAGTGTCGTGGAAAACATAGTTTTGAGGCTTTTTGTTGGTGAAGAGAGGAGCGGTGGAGAAGGGCGCCATCTAAGTGATGCATTTCACAACTTTTTTTAGTCCCCGCTGCCCAGGGCTTTCAGCTTGCACATCCCATCAGTAGCGTCTTCAACAAATGGTAGACGATTATCTAGGGGCAAAAAACAGAGATGGAGAGCTTTCCAGTTAACGATCCACTTGGTTACTGGGTCATAAGAATAGACCACTGGCCAGAACTTGCCTAGTATGCAATTGAGCTGCTGGGCTGCCCTGCATCCAGCATGCTTTCTGAAAGGGCATTCAGTGCTTCTGGAGGTCTTGTTACTGATAATAGAACACATCTGTCCACAGACCCTGGGGACTGTCTGACATTTATCAAAATGAATCAGTCCTGGATTACCAGCAGCTATGAAGCCCCTGATGCTGATGCCACTGATTAAGTGTTTCTGAGATCTCTGCAAGACTTCTAGGCTGCCTAGTGTTGTGGGTGTTGATTAGAGATGGCCTTGCGGTACGCCCAGCAGTCAGTTTGTGGCGAACTTTGCTCGTTCGCTGTTCGCCGAACATGCGAACATATGGCGATATTCGCAACCGCCATATTCTTTTACACTGTGAAGAACTTTGACCCATGACTCATCCATCAGGTGGTACAGAACAGCCAATTGAGACATTTCAGCCCATGGACATACCCCCTACCTTATAAATAGACCTGATCTGGCTGCCATTTTACATTCTGTCTTTTGTCAGTGTAGGGAGAGGTTGCTGTGTGAAGCAGGGACAGACTGTTAGCGACACAAATCGCTAGCTAATAGGTCCACAAAAGTCCTTTTAAGGACTGGTATAGGTGTACTATTGTTTGGTGTGCAGTATATAGGGGTGTAATACACTTATAATATACTTTCTAATATAGAAAGCATATTATAGTGGATTTGTATTGTGCAGCATTGTGACTGGTGAGCGGTTCTGCAGCAATACTACAACTACATAGAGTGACAAACGCAATTAGAAAAAAGTATTATAACTGGTGTGATATACCAGTCGCCCCCAAAAATGACAGATTGAAGTGGGATGTTATATATACTTTCATAATAGTGTATTTGGGTACTGCAGAATTTTTTTTCTGTTTTGCTGCATTCCCTCTGCTACACACAGTGACAAACTTTACTGGAAAAAATGTATTATAACTGGTTTGATATGCCAGTGGCCCCCCAAAACGACAGATTGAAGCGGGGTGTTATATAACAATATACTTTCATATTAGTGTATTTGGTTACTGCAGAAATTTTGCCTGTTCTTTGCTGTCAGGTGAACGCCTGTGGGCTAATTTTTGGGGCCTGTAATGGCAGAAACGTATTTATCCTGTGAATGCCTAATGTACCTCCAGCAACAGAATACAAATTCTTTGCTGTCAGGTGAACGCCTGTCGGCTAATTTTTGGGGCCTGTAATGGCCGACACTCATTTATCCTGTGAATGCCTAATGTACCTCCAGCCACAGAATAGAAAGTTCTTTGCTGTCAGGTGAACGCCTGTGGGCTAATTTTTAGGGCCTGTAATGGCCGACACTTACTTCTGTATCCTATGAATGCCTAATGTACCACCAGCCACAGAATACAAAGTTCTTTGCTGTCAGGTGACCGCCTGTTGGCTAATTTTTGGGGCCTGTAATGGCTGACACTTACTTCTGTATCTTGTGAATGCCTAATGTACCTCCAGCCACAGAATACAAAGTTCTTTGCTGTAAGGTGAATGCCTGTCTGCTAATTTTTGGGGCTTGTAATGGCCGACACTTACTTCTGTATCCTGTGAATGCCTAATGTACCTCCAGCCACAGAATACAAAGTTCTTTGCTGTCAGGTGCACGCCTGTTGGCTAATTTTTGGGGCCTGTACTGGCCGACACTTCTTTATCCTGTGAATGCCTAATTTTTCAGACTGGAATTGAAAATCAATGGGTCTGTAAACTTTCCGCTAAATTGTGGAACGGATGCGGACCCATTTTACAGACATGTGAATGGACCCTATATATATTTGACATGTATTTACCAGCTGCTGTCAGTTCTGGCTGATTAAGGCTGAGCTATTAAAATTTTTATGGCAACTTTTCCAATAGCAGGATCATCTCCTGCACCCTCTTCATAGCCTGGCGTTGCCTCTCCTCCATGGCCTTCATGCACTCCTGAATTGACGAAATTTTGCAGATAAAAAAAGAATGCTTGTCGATCGTAGATTCGTTTAATACTTCTGGTATGTCAGTGTCCATGTTGTGGGACTATGTGTGCACAGCTAGTAAGTATTTTGTGGCTGCAAATATGACCTGGAGGTTTTTCATGTTTGCCTGCCATTAAAATGAATGGGACCCGCATTCGCGAACCGTCCCATCAGATGTTCGTCCATCACTAGTGTTGAACATATGTAGTTCATGTAGAGTGGTCCCTAACGTGCCACATCCCGAATGCAAAGTCAGAAAAAAGAGTGAGTTCCCCTATGGGTGGGACTTTTAAGGCACTGATATTTCAGAAAATACGCATAGGTAAAAATAACAAATGTCACTTTATTAAATGTAATTATACAAACAATTTTAAAAACATGAAAAATGGCAGCGGGCAAAGTTGGATATACATCACATTACAAAGTGAAACGTTCACCATATGACACCCATAAATAAACACCCGACGCGTTTCGGAGACACACTCCTTCTTCAGGGGTGCCTTGGGAGGGTGGTCTGTGAATGATTAATGCAATTATGTAAGTTATACATGTTGATAAATTCAAACATACAAGAAAGAATGATAAAGTCAAAAATTATGCACTTACATGGTTCACTGTAATGGTTAAAGCGAAAATGCCTGCTTGCACAGCTAAAAACAGGACATGAACGGTGCCAGCGTGGGTTTATGGTAAGCCAGTTAGATTTAATAGAATCGGTTTCAACCAAAAAAGAAGGAATTCTTTTGATTTGTAGAGTTGGAATCCAGTCAAGATTGCTTGCTCCCAAACCAATATATCAGTCTGGGTGGGGACAGCTGAAATCCCAAAAAGAGGCAGTCCTGCTGGGCATAAGCCAAAAAAAGGTTCGTATTAGACAATATGTCATTTGGCCAAGTCTAAGGACAAAGACAGAAATCCCCCCCCCACTTTCCCCCCCCCCCCCTTTTATTGGTGTTGGGGGATTTCTGTCTTTGTCCTTAGACTTGGCCAAATGACATATTGTCTAATACGAACCTTTTTTTGGCTTATGCCCAGCAGGACTGCCTCTTTTTGGGATTTCAGCTGTCCCCACCCAGACTGATATATTGGTTTGGGAGCAAGCAATCTTGACTGGATTCCAACTCTACAAATCAAAAGAATTCCTTCTTTTTTGGTTGAAACCGATTCTATTAAATCTAACTGGCTTACCATAAACCCACGCTGGCACCGTTCATGTCCTGTTTTTAGCTGTGCAAGCAGGCATTTTCGCTTTAACCATTACAGTGAACCATGTAAGTGCATAATTTTTGACTTTATCATTCTTTCTTGTATGTTTGAATTTATCAACATGTATAACTTACATAATTGCATTAATCATTCACAGACCACCCTCCCAAGGCACCCCTGAAGAAGGAGTGTGTCTCCGAAACGCGTCGGGTGTTTATTTATGGGTGTCATGTGGTGAACGTTTCACTTTGTAATGTGATGTATATCCAACTTTGCCCGCTGCCATTTTTCATGTTTTTAAAATTGTTTGTATAATTACATTTAATAAAGTGACATTTGTTATTTTTACCTATGCGTATTTTCTGAAATATCAGTGCCTTAAAAGTCCCACCCATAGGGGAACTCACTCTTTTTTTATCACTAGTGTTGATTTCATCTGAAAGAATTTTTTTGGTGTAAGTTTCATGGGCACAATTAACACCTAAAGACCAATTTTTCCACACATATTTGAGAGGTGCATATCATTTAAATTTTTGATAGCAAGGCAATTCTTGCTTTCATCAAGAGTACCTCTATAGAGTGAGGGTGTGAAGGGACATTTGACACCTAAAGACCGATTTTTCTGTACCTGTTTACTTCTATACAAAGTCAGCGGAAGAGACACCAGAATTTATCCAAAACATCTCTAATCTTGTTTCCAGTTCACTACATTGTTGCCTCATCATACAGAATGGCTTCCCAAGCCATTGTTTACAAAATAAAGAAAGCTTGCAGGGAAAATGTAATTTTGTTATTTTTTGCAGCAGCTACTATACACATTACAGATGTGCAACTTTACAGGTACACTAAAGGGACCCCCAAGCATTATTATTGAAAGGAATTATTCACTTTTGTGATGTTCGAAAGTTCTGGTGAGAACCGACACGGGGTCGTTCGGCCCAACCCTAGTCGTTGTAAATGATCCAGAACTGCTCTCTCTCTTCCCTATTGGCAATTATTGGATGCATCTAGTATCTTCACTTCCTCCTCTCTGCCTCTTCTTCTTCTAGCAAGACTGCAACAGTAACTGTGGCTGCAGCGATAAACCATGCCATTTCTGCCATGACACTCAAGGCACCTCCACACACAAACAACACAGCAGAATCAGAAAGTCAAATAGAAGGAATATAGTATCCTGTGACATCACAGCACACATAGTTTACAATTGCCTAAAAAAATGCATCTTACCTTTTTTTTCATTGTTGTCTTTTTTTTCTCTAATGTATACTGAACTTGAAACTTCCCTTCTGTACTTGTTTGATAAAACGTTTATGCATCAAAAAAAAAAAAAAAGAAATGCATAAAAAATGTGCATAAAAATATGCCAAATGTGCCAGAAAATGCACTGGAAAAACACATGAACCTGAACCACACCTGCACAGGTGTGAAGCTACCCTAACACACAGAGCATAATATCTAGAAAAGGAATCTATAAGGTTACTTGGAGGCAGGACTTACTATTAGAGTAAGAAATCACTGCTCACTGAGTCATCTTTGGCACATTAATACTAAGGGCTCTTTCACACGGCCGCTCCGCTGTTTTTCTCCGCTGCGGGACTTTTTTTTTTTTTCTTCACGGAGCGGATGACATTTTTGTCATCCGCTCCGTATGTCCGCATATCATCCCATCCGTTTGCGGATGATATGCGGACATAATGTAAGTCTATGGGCATTGCGGATGTCAGCGGATGACACCGCTGACATCCGATTTTCCTTCCTTTCCGTTTTTTGAACGGAGGAAAAATAGGGTTCTGTTCCGTTCCAAAAAACGGAACAGAACTGAAAGGAAGAAAATCGGATGTCAGCGGATGGTATTCCGCTGACATCCGCAATGCCATTGACTTACATTATGTCCGCAAATCATCCGCAAAAAAATAGGATGATTTGCGGACATACGGAGCGCCCGTGTGAAAGAGCCCTTAGTGAGGAGTTCATTTTTGAACTTTTCTGGAGCTGCAAAAAGTCGCAAAAGTCCCCTACCAAAGAGGGTTTCCAGAGATCTCTAGAAACATTCTACCTTTGCAAACTAAGAGACATTAAAGCAGTAGTAAACCACACTTTTTTTTTTAAACTCTACAAGACAATTGAGACAACGCTGAAAGCTGAAAATTGGCTTGGGCAGGAAGGGGGTAAAAGTTCCAAAGAGGCAAGTAGTTAAGTGGTATTAAAGCGGTAACAAAGCTTCTTTAACAAAAAAAAAAAAAAAGTTTTCTCCTGCAAGGTAATATCATAATGTGCTAGTATGCATCATACAATATGAAATACTTACCTTAAAACAAAGCCTTCCAGCCGTGCGCTGTCGCCGCTGACAGGGCTTCCATCTTCACCCGGTCTTCCTTCCGGGTTTGCGACCTCCTGGCCATCTGATTGGCTGTGCCATGATCACGTCACTCCTGTGCAGTATGCCATCCCTTCAGAGCGCATGTGCCGATTACATCACTAACTGCATAAAGTGTGATTATCTCCTAAACCGAGCAGGGTTAGGAGATAATTACCGTACCTACAGGTAAGCCTTATTATAGGCTTACCTGTAGGCAATGGTGCATTTAGGTTTTGTGCTGCCCTAGGCCTGACTAAGTTTGTGCACCCCCAAATTTAAATATGACCCACCCCTTCCTGTAAAGACCACACCCCTTCCGGGTTATGACCCGCCCTGTCATCTGTACACCACAGACCACAACCACAGTCTATCTGTGCCCATCAGCGTAGCCTTATTGGTTCCCATAAGTTTAGCCCATAAGTTCAGTGCCCATCAGTTCAGCCTCACCAGGGCAACATATCAGTGTGGCCTCATCAGTGGCCATCAGTGTAGCCTATTAGTGCCCATTACTGCAGCCTATCATACCGGCAGGTAGCAGTGTAACTGCTTTATGGGGGTGCCGGACTGATTTGCCTCCTGGACCCTGCCTTCTGGCCCAATTCGCCCCATAATACTGGCACTAAACTAAAAGTGTAGCGCAAGCTGGCGGGGACCCTTTTCGTGCGGGAGCAGGGAGGAGGCTGTTTTTTTTTTTCATGCGGTGTGCAGATTTTTTGCTGCCCCCCTGCAAAGTGCCGCCCTAGGCCTGGGCCTTGTCGGCCTAGGCCAAGATACAGCACTGCCTGTAGGTACAAGTAAGGAAAAAAAAGGGGTTTATTCTCCATAATGTCTTCCTCTCTTTACACTGCTTTTACTTTATGTTAGGACCTAAAGAGGAAGGGCAGTACTTGTTTTTGATTATTGCAATACATGATCTGAAAATCACACTTCATGATATCTTACAGGCCTGTAAGTTAACAAATAGGGTATTTCGACTTACACTCACACAGGGGTCTATGTATAAAAAGTTTGCTGAATGAAAGTGACACAAATCGACACAACTTCAACAAAATTTGCTGCATTCTGTGTAAAATATTTATTCCCTAAGTGCTGGCTAATGGCCTATTTGTTTTTAAATTGATAGTAAAGCCTCCTTTTGTAATTTAAATAATTAACATGCCATACTTACCTGCTCTGTGCATAGAGCCGCCCCAATCCTCCTCTTTAGACACAGACAGCTTGGCTTGCTCCCCCCCCCCCCCCACACCCTTGTTATAAGATTTGATTGAGAGGAGTGGGAGCCAATAGCTCACGTTGCTTTCAATCTGCCCAGTGAGGAGGGGCACAGCTGGAAGAGCAGCTGCTCTCCTGCACAATGCTGCATTGAGATTGGTCTGGGGTGGGGGGCAATAGAATGCATTAGGGTAAAAAAAAAAATGCGTTAAGGTTAAAAAAAAAAAAAAAACTTTACGGCTTTAGAACCACTTTAAATACCTCAGTAAGGGAAAAAATGCATTATGGCCAATAGATGGCACTGACAATCATACAATATAATTATATGGCACAGAATACAGCAAGTTTTGCTGTAGCGGTGCCAATGTTCTTCACATTTGTAAACTTTTGATAAATAGACCCCTTATTGTCCTCTAGACCCAAACATGTACACCTATTCTTTTTAGAAAATCATAGTTTAGGTGGTATTAAACCCAAAACCAAAAATGTATTATACTGCAGCTTACCAATCATTAGATGTGGTGGCTGCATTACTGGGGATCTGGCCAGTATCACACTTCCTGTATTAGTGAGACACAACTCTGCAGGAATGGACCAAAGGAGGAACCACACAGAGCAGCATGGTTGTCTGGGAGGAAGGTTAGTGGTAATTGTATTAGCAGAATTAGAACCACTAACAAATTTAAGCCAAACTCCAACTCACACTTTATAAGCAGTTACAGCAAACAGTTTTTTCCTTTTGGAATAAAGGTTTTCCATGAATAAATAAAAGTTTTAATTTTAATTACCCCTACCAGTATTAAGCAGTTTGTCTTATTCATGTAAACTGATGCATTCTGCAGGAGAGCTTGTGCTGTGAAAAACAGACTTGCTGACGGGATTACCAGATGAAAATAGACTAAAAGGAAAGTCTAAAAAGGGAAACTATTACAGCCATCACATCTAAGAATTGGTAATCTGCAATATAGTAAATGTTTGCTTTTGAGTTTAATACTACTCTAAAGATATGTTTCTCAAGGAGGTCTGATACAGTGCACACAAAGGACACCATATGGTGATGGAAGGAGTGAAGTGGCAGTGAATTATGGATGATCACATGAAAAGGATATACATTTTACAGCACAAGCATTAAACTTTCTATTAGATGATTATGATTTTTTGTTTTTTTTTATTTTTATTTTATTTGTGAAGTGAACAAAAAAAATACATCAGTGGATGGATATTGCTAACCAGCATCCAAAGAGCTTGGAGGAGCAGGATCTGTGGAAGACAGAACAGCATGAGCATCACTGAATACATATTGGCTCATCTGCTTGATGCTGCAGCAGGAAATGGGACTTTGTGGCTATAGTCCCAGGTTGGTAATCTGTTGCAGGTGATTGGAAAGGATATTCCTGCTGTTGCACTTACCCAGCCACAAGCTCAGAGTTCTAGGCCTCTACTGACTTTTTTTTTTCTCTCTTGAAGTTACCCCCCTGGGTCTAGGGCTGTATTTGGAGCTCTAGCAAATGCCCTCCACCCCCCACATCCAAGCACATTGCTGCCCCAGGCTGAGAACAGACTGGAAGGAATATGCCACTTATAGTTGGGACCAGGATTGAAAAACCGTCTCACCTGATTTTGGTCCAGTCAGGAATGTGACCCAGTGAGGAAGCTGGTTAGCTGTAAATGCCAGTCAGGTACTTGGTGCAGCTAGAAGAATTTCCAGTAGTGTGATAAGTACTGGATTATGGTATTCAAGAAGTAGCATAGTAAGAGTGTGGAGGAGGTATCCTTGGCAGCATCTGCATCCAAAAGGGCTCTTTAGGCAAGGTAAACCAGCATGTACAGGCCCCAAAATGGCACCCATGCTCGGGGTCATGGCTTCTGGGGAGAGGAGGTTGGACAAAAGAAAGAGATATTGTTTCTAAAGGCAAGATCTCAGAAGTGGCAACTTCCCTGGTAGCAGAAAGGGGGAGTAGCATAACATTATTGCCATTCACGCAGATGCTGCTGGCAAGTAACTCTCCTAGCCTAGGAAGTAACTTCCTTATGTAGATTTGCACAAGAGAGCCTTATTTTGATACAGTCAATTTTCCTACTTTAACTGAGGCTCTTATGAAGGAAGGGGTGTAGCCTGACCTCCAAAATGCTTTGGCTTTTAAGAACAAATCAATGAATCAATTTGGACTGCTGCTCGTTCAGTTGGTACATGATTTTTTTATTACCCTGCTGGTTACCCACTGTAGGGTAGCCCTGTCTGTTGTGAGCAGCCTAACCTGAACCAGTGAGCACTCTGTATGTTTTTTTTTTCCCAATTCCCACCTTATATAAACTAAGATTAGGGTCCCAGTATCTCTTGGAGGACTTTTTCTTTGTCAATTTCTAGTTTCACAAGCCAGAGAAGATTGATGCCCAGTCTATGCTGGAGCTTATTAAGAACAACAAATTTAATTAAATGTGATGTTCTGCAGATTATTTTTGTGCTACTAAGAACAACCAATGCTTGGTTTGCTTGGTTTGCTCTGTGGTTGGTTTGCAACCACAGAGCTTGGTTTGCTCTGTGGAAAAAGTGAACAAGACTCACAAGGTCAATAAGGAAGAGGCAAGATTTATTGTTCGGAATGATGAGCTGTTTTGAATCATTTGAATTTGGAGGTAAACACATAACAGTATCTTAGAAGAGGTGAAGTACATTTAAGATAATGATACTGTATAGGCAAAGGCACTACATGACAAGGTAAAAGGGTGCCAGGCAGTTAGAGAATTAGGGGATTTAGAAAATCAGAAAAAGAAAGAAATCAAAGAAGGTGCTTTAATCTTACTGGTGAATGTTGTCTCAAGGAGGAAAGTCATTCTAAGCTAATTTGTAAGAAGGCACATTCTTGAACTCAGTGGCATCACTAGAATTGGTGTCACCTGGTGACACCCACACACACCCTCCTCATTAGCCTGCCACAGTGCTCTGCCCTGCCCTTGCAGAGTGACAGCAGGACAGGCTGTGAGCAGGCTAGCATATCAGGGCAGCTCTCCCCCCCTAGTCTGCCACAGTGCTACTTAATGGTGTCACCCCTCTGGAAGTTGTCACCTGGGTGCGCACTCCCACACCCCCATAGCAACAACGCCATTGCCCAGACTGACCAGAGTATGAAAAGCTTTCCACTGTCCCACCCTGATTGTTATGTTTCCCATTTTATCTTATTTTTAGATAGACATGGCAACATCTAATAAATGCCTACTATGTACTTAATATAAATATAATGCTTTGTCCTAAAATATCTGATAAAGCCACCAAAGAAAGAAGACCAAATAACAAAAGTGAAAAAACACAAGATCCCCTCAAAAGGGCGGGACTTTAAGGGCAAACAGTACACCAAATAATATAAAATGTTTATATTTATTCTTCATTTAAAGGTTTCAATAAAACACAAGGAGAAAATACATAAAAAAGCATAGATTACATTTATATTTTAGATTACACATGACTTGTGACAATGCACATGTAAAATGGTAGTGTCTCCACTCCAACCGATGCGTTTCATGTCAGAGCCTTTCCTCAGGGGCTTTGAAGCACTGTACCTCTCAGGACAGGAGCCATACCCGGGCTTTCACTACACATAGGAGAGATGGTTACTTCCTGTCTGTTTTGGCTCAGCTGGAGATCTATGTGTACATCACTATTTTAAAGACACAGGTGACTGTTACGCTTAAAAAACTTTATGATACAGAGTACAGTTATCCTTCTTTGCCCAACTTATAGTGGCTTGAATCCAGGGACCTCCGTGGGGACGCCTAGGGCTCACTTGTGGTGGCACTCAACCAACTCCTCTGTTCAACCTAGGGCAGAATCCTGTCTCTCTTTTAACCACACATGGCTTTACACCTTTGACCAGTCTACATGGCATGTTAGCCACCGACAATTGAACATGAATAAGGTCTTTGTTCTGCCATGTCTATATTGCTACTATAATGACCTGTTTTTTATTGATAGATATTATGAATATATGTATTACCCCGCAATACCCCTGAGGAAAGGCTCTGACATGAAACGGGTCGGATGGAGTGGAGACACTACAATTTCATGTGCATTGTCACAAGTCATATGTAATCTAAGCCATAACTATCAGAGGCGTAACTAGAACCTTCAGGGCCCCAGTGCAAGAAACCATGAAGGGCATCCCGGACCCCTGGCCGGGGCCCTTCCCTTCCAGCCTGGGGCTCTTCCCACTGATCCTGGGGCCCTTTACTCTCGTTGCATGGCCCTTTATTACAGTCCCCTTTCACAACTTGGGGCCTCACGGTGGTGGAATGCCAGGGCCCAGTTGCAAGTGTGACCTTTGCGATCCTGGAAGTTCACCCACTGGTGTCAGTAGTTTTTATTTTTTAGTATTTTAATTGTATTCTTTTTTTTTTCATTTTATTTTATTTTCTTTACAATATGACTGACTATGACTCTGTCCATTCAGAAAAGGAAGGAGCTGGTAAATTACATATTTACCGACCCCTTCCTTGTTCTCTATTGTGACACATCCCCTGCAGCAGTCGGCAGGAGAGGGGGTGCAGCACAGTGGGGAGGACCAGGGGAGCACACAGGGGCCCAGAAACAGCAGAACACAAGTGAACTGGATAGGAGGAGTGACAGGGGGCAGCATACAGAGGAAGCAAACTTCAGGATTGCACCTGCAGCTACAGGAGGAAAAATGAGGACAGTGATTTCTCTACATGCTGCACCCCCCCCCTGCTGTACAGTGGAGCCACACAGGTCCCCTGGAGCATGGGGCCCGGTTGCAATTGCAACCCCTGCAACCCCTGTAGTTACTCCCCTGATAACTATTTTTGTTATTTTTCATGTATTTTCTGTTTGTGTTATATTGAAACCTTTTAAATGTAAGAATAAATATAAACATTTTATATTATTTGGAGTACTGTTTCCCCTTAAAGTCCCGCCCTTTTGAGGGGGTCTTGTGTTCTTTTGTTATTCATTTGGGATGTTGGCAACAGACACTGGATTCTTGAACAGCTGAGATATTTTCCAAATACCAAAGGTGGTACCAAGTATATGCTAATTTTCCATCCAGGAGACATAGTATTTTTTTAGAAAAACAATGGATGGCCAACATCAGTAGGCAAGAAACCTAGACCATAGCCAAAGTATTTAATATATTTGCTTTAGAATAATCATGTTTCCAGAGAAATAGATGCCGTTTAAGACACAATTATGTTTACAAATGCGAAAGAGGGATATATGTGAGAAGATTTAAACCAAAACACCAGTCTAAATGCTAGTTTGGAGGACCCTTTCAGTTCCCAAGTCAATCTCTCTGTTTCAACAGCCAAAGAAGCAGAAGAGCTGTGAAAAGACCTGGAAAATTTCCAGGCATTGATTTGATTTGATCAGGAGAATAAATGATTTATGATTGTTATGTTATAGCATACTCTAAAATACTTTTGTTAAAAAAAAAAAATGTATTCTATGTTGAATTACTAATTTTACACAGCACTAGTTCATGTGGTCTGTATTCACAGCACTTCTGTGAGCTGTGGTTTGCTGAGGCCCTTTTTACACTTTTGAATAGGGATGATCGTACTTTTGAAAAGTTTGGTTCGACCAGAACACCCGAACTTCTCGAACGTTCGGCCCGGATTTCAGAACCTCATTGAAATCAATGGGACCCGAACTTCGGTAATCAAAAAACACCATTTTGAAGCCCTAAAACCCAATAAATGCCCCTTAAAATTGCCTAGGGCTCTGGGTCATGGCCCAGGGACTATTAATCACACAAAAAAAAGTTCTTAAAAATTGTCGTTTTTGATAGAGAGCCAATTATTGAAAAAATTATTGAAAAAAAAAAGAGATTTCTTTGGATTTAGTGTCTGGGGGGTCTAAAAAGTGTACCTGTGAAGTTTCAGCTCTGTAGCATGTCCAGAACCAGAAAAAAAAAAGATCATTTGTATTAGAATTGCAGTAGAGCAGGCATAGGGCTCCGCTATTTTCACACCCGGCCGTTTTTTTTTTTGCAAGAGTTTATTGGGCTTTTTTTGTGGACGTCTTTGGAGGCAGGCATGACATCTGAACTTCTGTGTAGGGGTATATATACACACACACATATATGTATATATACACATACACATATATAGGTGTGAAAGTAGCAGAACCCTATGCCTGCGCTAATTAAATTATTTGCAGGCATAGGGCTCCACTCCTATCACACCTATATGTGTGTATGTGTATAAATACATATATGTGTGTGTGTATATATACCCCTATGCAGAAGTTCAGATGCCTCCAAAGACGCCCAGAAAATGCCCAAAAAACGCCTGCAACATAAACGCCCAGGTGTGTTGTGGCAGGCGTTTTTTTTGGGCATTTATTAGGCATATTTGGAGGCAGGCATAACATCTGAACTTCTGTACAGGGGTATATATACACACACACACACACATATATGTATTTATACACATACACACATATAGGTGTGATTGGAGCAGAGCCCTATGCCTGCAAATAATTTCATTAGCGCAGGCATAGGGTTCTGCTACTTTCACACCTATATGTGTGTATGTGTATATATACATACATGTGTGTGTGTATATATACCCCTATGCAGAAGTTCAGATATTATGCCTACCTCCAAAGACGCCCAGAAAATGCCCAAAAAAATGCCTGCAACAAAAACGCCCAGGTGTGTTGTTGCAGGCGTTTTTTTTGGGGCATTTTTTAGGCGTCTTTGGAGGCAGGCATAACATCTGAACTTCTGTATAGGGGTATATATACACTCACACATATATGTATTTATACACATACACACATATAGGTGTGATAGGAGCGGAGCCCTATGCCTGCAAATAATTTCATTAGCGCAGGTATAGGGTTCTGCTACTTTCACACCTATATATGTGTATGTGTATATATACATATATGTGTGTGTGTATATATACCCCTACACAGAAGTTCAGATGTCATGCCTGCCTTCAAAGACGTCCACAAAAAAGCCCAATAAACGCCTGCAACAAAAACGGCCAGGTGTGAAAGTAGTGGAGCCACTACCCCGCTCTACTGCAATTCTAATACAAACAATCTTTTTTCTATATAAAATAGGTTTCCAAGTCACACTCTGACTCTAGAAGTACCTCTGCACTTATGGAGGAACCAGCTATTGGCTATAGTGGTAATAAATATAGGCTGCTGCTACTTGACCAAATAACGAAAATATTTGTAAAACCATAAAAAATAAAGAATAGTAGCGCAAGAGTCAATGTATCATTGTCTCAACAGGACTCTATGCGACAAGTGAACAGTGTACCCAGCAAACATATATAATGGAGTCACTAAAAATTACACTCAAAACATCACATAGTCCTCTGAATAGAATGTAGTATAGAAAGTCCAATAAGACAGCCGTCAACTCATGAAGTCTATCGGGTTCACCTCTTTTCCACCACCAAGTACCAGGGATAAAATCAGAAGAAGTGGTAACTCACCAGATCCAATTGCTCAAGTGTTCTCACAAATGAGCAAAAAACGCAGGAGTTTACACTGGACCAGCAGGGCACATGAATAGCATATATGGTCCACTCTGCTGCAGGATCGTAATCCACTCCTCTCAATGCAATCCTCATATATCGTATAACATGCAAGGATAAAACACCTCCAATAGTGTAATATGTCTCAAACACGTTTTATTTAAAAAGGATTAAATCAATTGCACTCACATTTGGTAGAAGAAAATAAGGCACATCATCAACAGAAGGCAAGGAGGCAAACAGCCGCTGTACGCCCTGAACCGGCTCCACGCCAGTGCAGTTAGTTCCGGGATGTTCCCCCGCCATAGCACGTATTGCCGGATGCGTCGTCTGGTCATGCCCCGACGCGTTTCGTCATATCCGACTTCAACTGGCAGTTGACCTGTCAGAAATAGAAAAAAGGATCTTTATTAATAAAATAGGTGGGGGGGGGAGTAGAAGGAAAATTATAATGAGAGGAACTTCACATTTTAGGTGAAGTTCCGCTTTAAGCCTTAACAGTCATGTCATCAAAGCCAGCAACTGTGAAGCAGGGTGATAAACTGGTCCTTGGGATAAAATATCCAGGTGTCCTAGAGCAGTGGTCCTCAACCCAGGCCTACAGGGCCCACTAACAGGCCAGATTTTAGGTATTACCTTGGGGAGATGCAGACTAGAGTACTGCAATCACTGAGCAGCAAATGATATCACCTGGAATGTATTTCAGTTATCTTGAAATCTGGCCTGTTAGTGGGCCCTGTAGGCCAGGGTTGAGGACCACTGTCCTAGAGGATCCCACAGAAAATTTGCAACGAGCCTGGTGAGGTTTAAACTGTCTGGGCCAGTTTAATACAATGAGTATGAATAGAATGTTTTCCATCTTCATTCTACGGAATAGGTAATGAAGGAGATTATGCAGAGGAAAGGTGTAGATCAGGCTGAACTGATCCTGCTTAGCCTGGAGACAAACTTTCTTAGTTTGTTACTGAATCTGGAAGCCAGGTGGTCTGTGTCCAGTGTTCCCTGCCTGCAGTAGAGGTCCTAAAATACCTCCAGGTGGACAGGCCATTCTCCAGAGTCTATCTGCCAATGTTCAGAGTCCAACTTTCCATGCCCAGAATTTGTATGGCGAACAGAGCTGGAACGTGAAGTTCCACCCAAGTAGAGCTTCTTTTTCAGCTGTGAGATTTGTTGTTTATGCCCGCGGGTTGTTGTAAGCCACAGAGTGGCATTGTAATACTGAGTCCAAATCGAATGACCTTGCAGTTGAGAGGTCCAGCCTTAAAGGGACAAGCAAATTACTTGAAGTTCAAGTATGTTAATTGGGAGAGTGGACTCATTCCTTCAGTGACCAAGTCCCTTGCACTGACAGGGTGTTTAGGACTCCTCCATAGCCTGTCAGACTGGCATCCATCATGAAAATCTTCTAGGCCAATGCAAGAAAGGATTTCCCTTACTCCAGGAATGGATTCATGAGCTACCAGGACAATGACAACCTAGTCTTGGGTGTTACTCGTTATACTCCCATTGCACATACTTCCATTGCACATACTCCTGGGAAAAGCCTGGAGTACGAATGCTACAGCAACTACCAGCTGGTAAGCTAGATCAGCACAGCCAAAAACATATGTTGCTAAAATACAGTGGATTCTCAAAATATGCACAGGGCTCCTTTGTTCACATGAGTAATAAAGAGGTCTGTGCGGGGCTAAGTAACAGTGTCTTTGCAAAGGCCCCTGGTTCCCACATACTCACTTTACCAATGATTGCTCACCTCTCCATTCTCCCTCACAGCCAGCACCAAAATGGTGTCAGTGACCCAGGGAAGTAGTGATCTTATTTTCCTTGTCATGTGACAGTGAACAGGCCTACAATGAGTCTGATATTGTACTTCCTATCTTCAGTAAAGAATCATCTTCAAACCACAGTTCCTGTGTTTGTGTTTGTCTTGGTTGACTGTTTCTGTAAAGCCTAAAGAAAGACAATAGCATGATGGTAGAACATGATGGAAGAATGACAATTGGTAACTGGTATCTGACTGGCTGCCTTCTCTGCAGCCCCTGTAGTCACTCCCTAGTTGCTATGGGAAGCTTCACTTCTTATTCATCTATCAGCACACAATGGAAAGCCTTGAAAACAAAACAAAAAAAATAAATATAATAAAAATAAAATATAATGAATTGCTTTTTAACCAAAAATCACAAACAGAAATTCTGAACAGCACTGAAAACTAAAAAGAAATTACCTTTATGTTAATGAATTCACCATGTAGTTAAAACCTCTGATTCATACAGTATAAAAGTATTTCCTGCACCTCACTTACTTAAAATGTGTATTTAATTTTGGCTGTGTCTCAGGATATCAAGCAACTAAAACCTACATAAATGAACATGGGAATGGTTGTATTTCCAAAAGTTTTTTAACAAAACCAAACACACTGCATCTATTGCCTTAAATACATAGCTAACCCGTTTGTCAGTCCAGGGCACGTATCCAGCTGCATAATGCTTGGCAAACTTTCAAAAAGGTCTTACATTATTAGCAATCTCCAAGGCTTTCAGATTCAAAAAGTTGAGCTTTTCAAGTTCATGTTAACAGGGCTTTCTCTGCAGACTCATAATAAATCATTTAAACTGCATACAGCTACATTATAAATGTCATCTGTTTGAAGATTGTATAATCTATTAATATAATCTTTTAAATAGAAAAGGTGTCTTCGTATGTTTCTTCCCTAATATCCTAAAGGTTGTTTTAATTCCAGTTATCATTTTCAATGACAGTGAGCAACAGTTTAAAATAATACAGACTCAAGCTTCATTCTAAAAGTAGAAAATAACTAAAGAAACATGTACTTAATCTTTGCAACCTCAGGTTCTGGAAATCATAACCGTAGTATACAATTTTAGCCAAAAAAAAAAATCACTAATAAAGGATTTAAGGATTTTATGATGTAAGCTCTTGCATGCCCAAATGAAGACATACTACATTTACAAAAAGCCATTTTTTTTCCCCCCAAGCAATGGTAAAGTGTCTTACAACAAGATATACATTGCCAATGTTTTGGTATAATGTAATATACACTTATATAGTTTGCCAGTTGAGGGGCGTGGCTTGCCGTAGACACGAATGGCAGCTTGATCTCCCTGCTCCGCTTCAAGATCGGCCTTCCAGTGGCTATTAAGCGACATATAAAGGGCTGAAAACCCTGCACTAGTTTGCACAAGCATCCTCCTACCCCCAGCAGCATGTGCAAGTGTTAGAAGAATGAGAAGCAACCATAGAAGCTCACACATTTCTTCTCTCCCTGGTCGGTGCCTACAGCAGTCAAGATGGCGCCGAAAGCCCTCTGACAATGGGGGTGAGATACCTCTGACAGCCACTTCTTCTTCTACAACAGATCCTGGGAGTTCTCTTCACCCTGCCCACCCTCCACTGCCAGCCCAGTTAAATCTAAGTCCAGAAAGAAAGACAAGAATACTGCTCTAATCCATCCTGCTACATTTACACTCCCTCCTCCTAACCCTCAACAGACCCTATTCTTGGATTTATCTGCTACAATATTCTCATTAACCAATGTGGTAAAACAGCATGACCTTAAAATTCAACATATTGAATCTAAAATGCCTGCCCTCTTCAACGCACATAATGACCCGGTCGATGCGTTTACTGAGCACGATAACCAACCGCACCAGATCAGACTAAAAATGGCAGACCTGTTGGACAGGTCACGCAGAAACAATATAAAGTTTTGAAACATCCCAGAATCTATCCAGAACTGTGAATTGGTCCCTTACTTGCAATCTATAATGCGTTCTCTGGTACCAGACATATCCGCCAGATATTTGGAAGTAAATAGAGCCCATAGGCTTCCAAAACCTACCCACCTCCCAGAATCCAAACCAAGAGATGTCCTAGCCCACATATTTTTTTTTAACACCAGGAAAAAAGTGATGCAAGTGGCCAAATGTGCTCCAATTATACCAGACCCCTACTCATCAGTCATCCTCTACGCCTATCTATCCAAACTCACTATAGATAATCAGCGGCAACTATCCACCATTACAAAGGTTCTCCAGGAACACCACATACCCTATAAATGGGGTTCCCCAGCTAAGCTATTGAACACTCTCCAATGGAAAACCCATGCAATTTGTGTACTCTCTGAAGGCTTACAACTATTCAGAGCCTGGCGCATTATCCCAGAGGAATCCCCAACATCAGCTGTTCCAATCCCTGCTCAAATGGAAACAGAATGGTCCTCACAGGATACCTAAGGAACTCTATGACCCTTTCCATCTCAACTGAATAATATGCTGAGTAGAAGCATTACACTCTGCAAAAGCCTTAACTTGCTCCATCGGTCTCAGAAACCTGAACACCACTGGAGACCTTCCCCCTTGTACTCCTGAGCAGTACTTATTGCCCATTGTGTCTGTTTTACTTACGGACCTCATTTTTTACCTTACTACCTCTAAGTTAACAATTTAGCATCTACCATAATCTACGACTGCTCACACCGGCATACACCTTTTCTAGTGATTTACCTTAAGTTTCAATGCCCTGTGACCATTTATTAGCTTGCCAATTTCGGCCGCTAAGCTCCATCGAAGTAAACATGCCTTTTAAAATAATATCCCTAAATGTTAAGGCCTGAACAGCCCCCAAAAAAGAGCTACACTTCAGAAATAAACTACTAAGCTACTCGCTGATCGCATATTAGTGCAAGAAACACACTTTGCACTCTCGAAGACCCCCACCTTCAAACTTAAGGGATATGACCAAACTTACCTTGCCTCTGGACCTAAAAAGAAACAAGGAGTTCTTATTGTGATTGGAGACTCTCTCCAACTCCAACAAACCTACGCTGATCCTTGTGGCCGCTACTTGATCCTTATGTGCACCATAGCCCAAAACACCTACACCTTGGTTAACGTTTATGGCCCCAACTCTAAACAGCTCCACTTCTACAACGCCTGTTCAAGAAAATCAATAACCTCAAAAAGGGCAACATTATCATTGCTGGTGGCTATAATATAGTTGTTAACCTCTATAAAGAACACCTCCTCGAAGCCCCAGTGCAACTGTCTGGCTCTAAATCCTCTTCTTTAGCTTTATGACCTGTACGATGTGTGGAGATGCCAGCAAAGCTCTGAATTTAACTTGACCTTTTTCTCCCCAGCACAACTATCATATTCATGAATAGACTTCTTCTTGGTTGACAAATGGACTCTTCAAAATATAACCCAATGGGATATAGGAGTTATCACATGGTCAGATCATGCTCCTATTTCCATCACTCTGAATGACCCTAGATCAGGCCCACCAAAAATATGGCGCCTCGACTCCTCTCTACTGTCAGAACCTGAAGTCCAATAGATGACTGAACTAGAACATCAAACCTTTTTTGACCTGAACGAGACCCAAGGATCAGATAAGTTCACTGTATGGTCAGCATATAAAGCCTACATTTGAGGACTCTTTATCAAATTAAATATAAAAGCTAAACGGCAGAGGACTGGGCAAGTTGACGAGGTGATATCCCAAATTACCCAGCTTGAAAACCGAAATAAAGCCTCCCCTTGTCCCAATCTAGCTAATAAGCTTCTAGAACTTAGACAGCACCTCTGATCCCTACTATTGAACAAGCTAGAATATAACTTTAAAGGTATTAAAGCAAAGTTTTATGCCATGGGCAACAAGGCAGGTGCACTTTTAGCCTGACAGGTTAAAGCGCAAAGATCCAAAACCAAATTCCTCTCCCTTCGACACCCCTCATCTGGGAAAACCCTTACAAATCCCCCAAAAATAGCCAACATTTTCAGCGAAAATTATGCATCCCTTTATAGCTTAAAAAAGGACCCTCACATTCTCCAACCCACTGAGGCTGCTATAAATGACTTCATATCCTCGGTAACTCTACCCGCTATTACTCCCACACAAATAGACTCATTATCCCAACCCTTTACTTCAGAAGAAATTCTAGCAGCAATTAAAAAATTACCTCTGCTGAAGTCTCATGGAGAACATGGATTCCCTAATGCCTATTATAAAAAGTTTGCAAATATACTAGCCCCAAAACTGGTAGACCTCTTAAATTTTTCTTGATCCTCTGGCTTCCTTCCCACCGATATGCTAAAGTGATTGCCAATAGATTAGTAGAAGTTACTCCCTCTTTAATACATCCAGAACAGGTTGGCTTTGTCCCTGGTAGACAAGCTCCGGACGCCATAAGACAAGTCATAAATCTCGTCCACTCTGTCGCCCGTGATCAAACGTCTTCTCTGTTGTTATCTCTAGATGCAGAGAAGACGTTTGACAGGGTGCATTGGTGTTTCCTAAGAGTGGTCCTCACCAAATTAGGTATTATCAGTTGGTTCCAGACTTCAATTCTACCTTTATATTCAAACCCCTCAGCGTCTAAGTGTCTTCACAGGTGGAGCTCCATCAACTCCCTTCAAAATCTCCAATGGAAGACGTCAGGTCTGTCCCCTCTCCTCAATAAATTTTACAATGCTGATGGAACCATTGGCCGCTAAGATTAGATCTAACCCGCTTATTTCAGGCATCCCCTGCAATGGAGTTGAACACAAAGTAAGCCTCTTTGCTGAGTACATAATCATTATGATCACCAATCCACAAACATCCATACAAGCAATCCAGGAAACACTACATCAGTTCAGCCTGGTTTCGTTTTATAAGCCCAACGTCTCAAAATCTCTCATCTTACCTGGATTAGCCCATTGAAGGGCCACCTTACCCTTTGTGTGGGCTTCCAAATATATCCTTTACTTAGGCATCAGGATAACTCAGAACACTAGCCTACTACCAGAACGAAACCACTATGCATTTGAAAAAACCTTACCTTCTCTTCTACGCTCCTTAAGGAGTACAGGACTCTCCACATTGGACAGGATAGCAACTATCAAAATAATGGTGCTCTCTTAACTCCTCTACATTTTTACAATGGTAATTATACCTATTCCCCAATCATTTTTCTCTTCAATTCAAAGACACATTTCCAAATTGATATAAATCTCAAAACCACCCTGCTGCCCCCATTACATACTAACCAGACCCCAGCGAAGAGGAGGAGTTGGCCTTCAGCAGATTAGCACCTACTACCATGCGGTCCATCCTATATCAGATCTACTTCTGGTGGCACCCCACTTCAGAAAAAATATAGTCACTTATGGAAAACCCTCCCCTCCAGCGTCTAAACTTGACAGATCTTCTTCTTATCTTGGAGATGAGTCCCCCTGCACTGGTACATGATCCCTATCCCTCATTTACAGCCTCACTTACAGCCTGGGAAAAACTCATATTCACCCCTTTCCTCAACATACCGACCTGACGCATTCCAATCCCCTTGAGGGCACTATCCACCTGTACTTCTGCTTTAAACCTATCTAGGTGGCATTTGGCTGGCATCTCACATATAAGAGATATTCATACAACCAATACATTAAAACCATTTGATATCCTTAAAGAAGAATACAACCTCCCTAACTCAGAGGCCTTTACATACACCTGAATTTATTTAACCAGAGGCCTTTACATACAACAGATTTATTTAACCAATCATTAGCAACAGGAGTCGTCCCGGAAGATTGGAAATTGGCAAATGTCGTGCCCATTCACAAGAAAGGTAGTAGGGAGGAATCGAGCAACTATAGACCAGTGAGTCTGACATCAATAGTAGGCAAATTAATGGAAACCCTATTAAAGGATAGGATTGTGGAACATCTTAAATCCCATGGATTGCAAGATGAAAAACAACATGGGTTTACTTCAGGGAGATCATGTCAAACAAATCTTATAGACTTTTTTGACTGGGTGACTAAAATAATAGACGGTGGAGGTGCAGTAGACATTGCATATCTAGATTTTAGTAAGGCTTTTGACACTGTCCCACATAGAAGACTTATCAATAAACTGCAGTCATTGAGCATGGACTCCCATATTGTTGAGTGGATTAGGCAGTGGCTGAGTGACAGACAACAGAGGGTTGTAGTCAATGGAGAACATTCAGAACAAGGTCATGTTACCAGTGGGGTACCTCAGGGATCTGTACTGGGACCAATTTTGTTTAATATCTTCATAAGTGATATTGCAAAAGGCCTCGATGGTAAGGTTTGTCTTTTTGCTGATGACACAAAGATATGTAACAGGGTTGATATTCCTGGAGGGAAACGCCAAATGGAAAAGGATTTAGGAAAACTAGAAAAATGGTCAGAACTCTGGCAACTGAAATTTAATGTGGATAAGTGCAAGATAATGCACCTGGGACGTAAAAACCCAAGGGCAGAATATAGAATATTTGACACAGTCCTGACCTCAGTATCTGAGGAAAGGGATTTAGGAGTAATTATTTCAGAAGACTTAAAGGTGGGAAGACAATGTAATAGAGCAGCACGAAATGCCAGCAGAATGCTTGGATGTATAGGGAGAGGTATAAGCAGTAGAAAGAGAGAAGTGCTTATGCCGCTGTACAGAACACTGGTGAGACCTCACTTGGAGTATTGTGCGCAGTACTGGAGGCCATATCTCCAGAAGGATATAGATACTCTAGAGAGAGTTCAGAGAAGAGCTACTAAACTAGTACATGGATTGCAGGAAAAAACTTACCAGGAAAGGTTAAAGGACCTTAACATGTATAGCTTGGAAGAAAGAAGAGACAGAGGGGATATGATAGAAACTTTTAAATACATAAAGGGAATCAACTCGGTAAAGGAGGAGAGCATATTTAAAAGAAGAAAAACTACCACAAGAGGACACAGTTTTAAATTAGAGGGGCAAAGGTTTAAAAGTAATATGAGGAAGTATTACTTTACTGAGAGAGTAGTGGATGCATGGAATAACCTTCCTGCAGAAGTGGTAGCTGCAAATACAGTGAAGGAGTTTAAGCATGCATGGGATAGGCATAAGGCTATCCTTCATATAAGATAGGGCCAGGGACTATTCATAGGATTCAGATATATTGGGCAGACTAGATGGGCCAAATGGTTCTTATCTGCCGACACATTCTATGTTTCTATGAATCCCCCACCTTCTAAGATCATCTAAAATTCCACCTTATACCACTCTCTCTGAGCCTACCTACCAGTTCTACTTTCATTAACTCTACCCAAAAAAAGTTATATCTTTATTCTACTTTCATCTTAGCAATACACACCCCTACTCCCACAACATGACTCTGAACAAATGGTCAGAGGAACTAAATACCACCATTACAACCATATGGCAACGAGCATTTAGAGAAACATACCAAGCCTCTTACTGTGCTAACCACTGTAAATCATATAAAAAAAAACCCCACAGGTGGTATCTCACGCCCTACCAACTCTCTAAAACATAGCCTGGTAGTTCACCCAGCTGTTGCAGAAACTGAGACAGTGTAGGCTCCCTTTCATACATCTTGTGGTTTTGCAAGACAAAAGCTCCTTTTAGAAACACATTTTTATATTGATCTCCTCTCTCTCTAGAGTAAATTCTACCCCATGCCTTAAACTAGCCTTATTACACCTGGGTGTAGCAAAATACCCTCCTCAATTGAGATGTATTATTATCCACTTGCTATTTGCAGTCAAATTAAATATACCAGACTGTGGAAAACCTCCAACCCTCTTTCCATCTCAAACACAACCTCTGACTTAAACTACCAGTGTGATATGGAAAAAATGGTTGCTAGGAAAACCCTACAGATGAAACAATTTCTAACCAAATGGCTATCCCACCCAAAATGCTCAGTGTGAGCTTGAGTAAAACTCCTATACCTGTCCATATTAGGAATGTCGAATTGTTGCTGTTCAATACTCTGTTTTACCCTTTGATCCCTTCCCCTCCCCCCCCCCCCCCCCCCGTAACAATCCTTGGTAAGAAAATATCATGGTGCATTAATACATTTCTTTACCCAGTATCTACTATTCTCAGTTACTATTGTATATAGGTAGGAAGGTTTATAATGCCTTTAACCAGTTGCCAACCACACTCAAGGAGGCTCGGCTGCATGAGTCAACGTAACTGTACGTCAGTCGTGCGCAGGGGTATGGGGCGCACGCACACCCGTCATCCCCCGTGATGATCTGATTTGGTTCAGAACCAATCAGTCATCAGGTCAGGCCATTAATTTATGGCCTGGACCTGCTGATTGGTTCCGACCAATGGCAGAACCTCCTGTGCCTGTGTAATGTAAACACAGGCACAGGAAATGATACAATCTCCTCTCCAGGAGCCCTTTTCGCTTCCAGTGAGTACACAAGAACACCACTAACACCAGTACACGTAGGCACATATGTACCCACTGATCACCCCCCAGATAAACACCCTTTTACCCCCTATCACAGTGTCAGTGTATATACAGTATACAGATAATTTACTGATCACTGTATTAGTGTCACTGGTGATGCAAGTTAGTGTGAAAAGCAGTTAGCGGCAGTTAATGTCTGTCCCAGATAGGTTTAGGTTACCCACCATATATCCCCTAATAAAGAGTTAACCCCCTGATCACCACAAATTAACCCCTTCACTGCCCTGTCACAGTGTCACTATTATAGTGTACAGATCTTTTTTCTGATCACTGTATTAGTGTCACAGGTGATGTCAATTAGCGTTAGATTGCCCACCACATATTTAGTAATACATTTTAACCCTTTGATTGTAAGTCACACACACACACACACACTAAACACCTCCATTACTAGTATAATGTCTGAACATCAATATCTTTGTTCAGAACTATACTAGTGTCCCCAATAGTATAGTATAGTGTTCCCAAAATTCAGCGTTAGCAGGATCAGCCCCGACACCTACCAGCACTTGCGTTTAGCCCCTCCGCCCAGCCCCCAAGAAATGCAGTAACAGCAGATTACTGTCACTTCCGATACACAGCACACAAAACCACAGCATTAGCAGAGTCAGGCCTGATCTCTATTGGTGCTAGCAGTTACATTTTTTTGGTAGTGGTTCAAACAGTCCTTGACAACCAGGTGCTTTTTTACTTGTGAGTCACACTAGATACCTATAAATGTATTGGTCAAACAGAGCTACAATAATGAAGAGGCCTACACGATGCTGAGCTGATGCTGACAGATGAGAGCGATGGGGAAGCCTCACTGTCACAATCAGGCTCAGTATTTGAACCTGTAGATCACAGCAGCACCCTGACAGATAGCTCTGATGACGGAGTAGTGGTCCCTGATAAGGTCAGGCATACCCGATCCCATACTTCTGTTGCTGAGGTGCAACAATGGCATGGTTCTCGTATGCTGCAGAGGGTTGGTACTAGTGCCGGTTAGCCTTCTGATGAACTGGCAATCACCAGCGGCCTAGTACATCCTAGTCGTAGACAAACCAGCAATGCAATATCACTTGGTGATTTGGCGAGTTCTAAAGGTGCAGTTCAAGCTGGTGCACTGGCTAGCACAAGTAGTGTCCCACAGCCACCAAGAATTCAAAGGCAGGCCCATAGAGCCCATAGTGTCCTTCCTGATGCCCTTGCAAATCCTGATTGGGAGTTCACCACTTCTGCAGCACCCGTACTTCCCCCAATCACTGGCCAACCCGGAATTCAGGTGGAAACAGCCAATTTTACTCCCCTTGGTTTTAATAGATCTGTACAGATCTATTGTAGACCAAAGCAATTTATATACCGATCACTTTATCACCGCAAATCCAAATTTGACCCTTGCCAGAGAATTTGCATGTATACATATCACTGTTTCTGAATTTAGAACCTTTCTGGGCCTATTTCCTCATCATGGGCATTACTAAAAAGAGTGAGTTGCGCTCGTATTGGTCCACTGACCCAATTCATCATATGCCTGTGTTCTCTGCTGCCATAGCCAGGACTAGATACGAGCAAATCTTGTCCTTCATGCATTTCAATAACAATCAACTCTGTCGCCCTCGGGGTGACCCTGGATATGACCAGCTCAACAAAATTTATCCCCTCGTAAATCACTTCGAACAAAAGAAAAATAAGAACTTCCGCGCTATGGATTAAGTGGATAGATAAGTGAATAATTAAGTGAAAAAAAATGTGTGTATAAATAAATAAATAAAAAATATGTAGTAAATGTATGAAATATAAAATATATATATATATATAGATATATCTAAAAATAGGCTGCAGCCTCCCTGGATGATAGTCCGGAGACTATGCACTGGATATAAAAGGAATAGGGGTGATGGCGCTGCCTATATAATTTAGATATAATAAAAAGCTGTGATGCAAAGTGCCTTAAACTAAAAGCAATAATGTGTAATATTCAAACAATAATATATTTCATAAAAACTTCAATTAAGTGCAAGTGCAAGGTATAAAAGTGCCTGCAGAAAGATTGGAAAGTGACTGGTGCAATGATGTATGAGCAATAAATAATATTTAACATGCAATATTAATGTGCTAAAAAATATAATACTATATAAAGTGAGCTGTTCCACTCATACCACGTGTTGGTATGGGGAATAAAAAAGTGCCAACAGAGCAACAATAGAAAAAAGTTATTATTTTAAAAAATACAGCTTGCAATGTCCAATAAGAAAGATCCAGTAGAAAAGTCTATATCATGTGCGGTGACTTCAAAAGCAATAAAAGTGACAACACTCGGAACAAACCGACACTCGGGGTCACCTTTCCACCTGAGTGTCGGTTTGTTCCGAGTGTTGTCACTTTTATTGCTTTTGAAGTCACCGCACATGATATAGACTTTTCTACTGGATCTTTCTTATTGGACATTGCAAGCTGTATTTTTTAAAATAATAACTTTTTTCTATTGTTGCTCTGTTGGCACTTTTTTATTCCCCATACCAACACGTGGTATGAGTGGAACAGCTCACTTTATATAGTATTATATTTTTTAGCACATTAATATTGCATGTTAAATATTATTTATTGCTCATACATCATTGCACCAGTCACTTTCCAATCTTTCTGCAGGCACTTTTATACCTTGCACTTGCACTTAATTGAAGTTTTTATGAAATATATTATTGTTTGAATATTACACACTATTGCTTTTAGTTTAAGGCACTTTGCATCACAGCTTTTTATTATATCTAAATTATATAGGCAGCGCCATCACCCCTATTCCTTTTATACACTTCGAACAAAAGTTTGCAGCCTTGTACTGTATATGCCCCAACAAGCTGTCTGCCTTGATGAATCCCTGATTACATTTTCTGGCTGCCTTGTTTTCAAACATTTTCTCCCCAGCAAGCGTGCAAGATATGGGGTCAAGATGTATAAGCTCTGTGACAGGGCAACAGGCTATACATGAAGTTTCTGGATTTATGAGGGAAAAGATAGTAAATGGAGCCCCCCGACTGCCCAGACTACGTTTCATGTGTGGAGCCCTTCCATGTGTTCTTTGCTATAAAGGCCAGTAATAGGTGGGGGCAGTGGCCATTTTGTTTGTTGTTAATGTGTACTGGTGAGTGGACATACTGGAAGCCTTTGCTGTAATACTATCAGCTGGGCTTCCATTATGCCCCCAATTACCTTTCAGAGGAGGGATGGGCCACCTCCAGGCTCACCTGCCCCATATCTATCCATTTGCTTGCATGTGCTTCCACTGTCAAGGCTCTTATAAATATATTAGAGTAGGACTGCAGGTAATACAGGGAGCCGTGGAGTGGCCCTGCAGCTTTCACATGCGTTTGCAAATGTGTGTTAACTAAACCCCTGTTTTGACGCAAACTGTTAGACAGGTTAATTTGGTTGGTAAGCAGACTGGCTTGCAGATTGAACTGGGAATTTTACCTTTGTTTGTTTCATGTGTGGAGCCCTTCCATGTGTTCTTTGCTATGAAGGCCAGTAATAGGTGGGGGCAGTGGCCATTTTGTTTGTTAGCAGCAGCAAGATTGATTGGGACTTGGTGTCACCCTTATTCTGAAAGGGGTGCCATTTATATGTGGACAATTATTACCACAGTGCCAGTTTTTAGTCACCTTTTTGATTCTGGAATTGGCACATGTGGCACAGTGCGACCTAATCGCTGGTGCTTCCCCCAATGGCTTGTAGATTCTCAAATTAGACAGGGGGAGAGAGCCTGCTTGAAGTGTAATAAATTGCTTGCAATGAAGTGGAGGGACACACAGAATGTTTTCGTTCTATCTTCCATTCACGCAGATACGACTGTCCAAATTACAACGGCGACTGGTGTTGTTGAGAAGCCCCTCTGGGTCAACGAATACAACCTTAACATGGGAGGGGTCGACTTCAATGACCAGATGATGGCGCCGTACTTAATTACCCGTAAGGCCAGATGCTGGTACAAGAAAGTGTCTGTATATTTATTCCAATTGGCTCTGCTGAACGCTTATGTGCTATACAAGGCATCAGGAAGAAGTGGATCCTTCCTAAAATTATAAGAGATCATCACAGCCCTCCAGAAGGTGCTGTGGCCCAAATTTACAATCCAGGTGCAGTAAGCCAGCTGCATAAGAGGCATTTTCCGGATGTCCTCCCTTGTACCTCTACCCAAAGAGCACCCCAAAGAAGATTATGTGTCTGTAGAAAAAATGCATATAGTGATCCCCGCTTTTTTTGTCCCTCCCTCCTGTCCTGGCCAACCTGATCTCTGCATCAGGGACTGTTTCTGTCGCTACCGCACACTAGTGGAGTATTAGTAAAGGGTACATCATGGCACAGTCTACGGCAAACTTTCACACAAGGTCTCGAAAGACGTTAGATGGCTATCGCATTTTGAGAGACCTTAGCCTGGAACGTTTAAAATTTTCTTACAGTTACAAAAGAAGTGTAAAAAAAGTTACAAATAAAAAAAAAAAAATGTTTTAAAAATTTAAAAATAAAAAAGCCAAAAATAGTTGACGTTTTATTGTTCTTTTTCTGTTCTCACTGTTTTACTGTACTTTATAATATACTGCTATACTGTAATGTTTTATTGTTACTGTTTTTCAGTGCTAAGCATAGTTTGCAGATACCACCATTCTACTGTTTTACTGCACTGTATACTATTATATTGTAATGTTTTATTGTTACTGTGTTTTATTGTTAACTATTGTTCGCTTTGCAGGTACGCCCATATCCTGACAGAAACAGCGTTTGCTCTCAGCATATACGAAAATCAATGATTGAATGATTGCAGCGCTGTAGGAGGTGATTTCACCACCGCAGTTAAAAAAAAAAAAAACATAAATGGCAAAGCATAGGAGATGGGGTGGACACAAAGGGCGGATCTCCCCTATGCTTCGCCATATATTTTTTAACACTTTTCTTGGCACAGATTTCTTCATCCAGAAGAAGTGGGTGAATGCTGGGAGGTCTAATGATGGCCATACCACACACTTTCTGGCAGTGATTTCTTTATCCACATCGATCGATGTGAATATAGGAATCTGCTAGGTTCTCTTTTTTCATTCAGCCCACATGCTGCATGAACATTACATGTCCCTGAAGACGTCAGTCATTTGTGACGAAACGCCGTGTCGGGCCACCCTTGCTGGACGCCTACATGTAATAGAGGACATTGGCTGCTACCTTGATATTCGATTTGGAACCACGCAGGTCGGCGTGTGATCTGCACACTATACCCTTCCTAAATGTGAGTGCTATATCTTTGCTTTGTCTCCAATAAAGTATATGGAAATTACTGCACTATGAGGGGTTTTATTTCCTTCTTTTGAGTGACTCCCCTAAGGTATACTGTCAAGGTATCTATTCTGGGATTTATCTTTGTGAAGAGGTCCGGTCCAATTCGTCACCAAGGGTGTTGCAGTCCTATGATAGTTCAAGGCCCAATGTACATAAGTATCTGGTAAGCGTGTTTTTGGTGGTGGATTCCCTTCACTTTACTGCAAATTGGTGCCGTGCAATATCACTGGTGGAAATGGACTTTATTTATGGACTTTTTCCTTAATGTTTTTAGCGCTACATATTTTATTCTTTTGTTATTTACATATGCTCAGTGTATGATTCTAGTGTAGCTGCTTTGAGAAGTATTTTATTGTGCGTTTAATCGTCTATTTTTTAAGTGTTTTTAGCGCAACTATACCCATATTTTATTACATGTATGCCCATCTTTAGAAGTTGGTGAATGCTGGGAGGTCTAATGATGGCCATACCACACACTTTCTGGCAGTGATTTCTTCATCCACATCGATTGATGTGAATATAGGAATCTGTTAGGTTCTCTTTTTTCATTCAGCCCACATGCTGCATGAAAAAAAAGAACCTTACAATATTACAATATATGCCCAACAAGGACCAGCAACGTACTGGTACATTGCTGGACTTGAGTGGTCGTGCTAGGATTATGCCTGCAGGTTTACGCATCATCTTGGTATCGTTTTTTACAGACAGTGGTCGGCTTTCATGTAAAAGCAATCATAGTGGCTAATTAGCCGCTAGACTGCTTTTACAAGCAGTGGGAGGGGACTCCCCCCTTCCGCCTGCCTTCCACAGCTGACCATAGAGCTGATTGGAGACCAGAATTGCTTCAATCATCCCTATGGCCTAAGATACCGGAAGCTACAAGCATTTCATTTCTAAGGGTGTAAATTACTCATTTTACTTCCTCACTACCTATCACAGTTTCGGAGGCCCTGAAATGTCAAGATAGTACAAACACAACAACCCCCAAATGATAGCACAAAACCCCCCCAAATTACCCCTTTTTGGAAAGTAGACACCCCAAGGTATTTTCTAAGAGGCATGGTGAGTATTTTGCAGCTCTCATTTGTTTTGGAAAATGAAGAAAGAAAAGGAAAATGTATTTTTTTATATATTTTTTTTTCAATTTTCAAAACTTTGTGACAAAAAACGAGATCAGCAAAATACTCAACATGCCTCGTTCTCAGCAAAAAGCTTAGTGAGCATAGCATGTGTGAGCAATATATAATTTAAGTGATAACATTGTGCTGCAGCAATACTGACATTTCTAAAGGAAAAAATTACATTTAAACTTGATCACGGCTGTAATGAACTGTCACCTCCTGGAAATACAGATAAAAAGAAATGAAAAAAACCATACCAGACCCTTATCTGAGCATGCAGCCTGGCAGGCCAGGATAGGGGGGGCGAGGGGCGGGCGCCCCCCATCCTGCACCATACCAGGCCGCTTGCCCTCAACATGGGGAGAGTGCATTGGGATGCCCCCCAAATCACCTTGTCCCCATGTTGATAGGTACAAGGGCCTCTTCCCCACAACCCTGGGCTGTGGTTGTAGGGGTCTGTGGGTGGGGGACTTATCAGAACCTGGCCCCTCCTCCCTATGTGGATGGGTATCGGGTACATCGTATCCCTACCCATTCACCAAAAGAGTGTAAAAAAAGGAAAAACCACAGAACACTGTTTTTGACAAGTTCTTTATTAAAAGGAAAAAAAATGGTGTCCTTTGATGTAAATCCATCGTCAATCGCGATGCCCGCTGACCTGAAAAATAGAAAACATTTCAAAAACGCTTCGCCTCTTCTGAGGCTACCTGCTGTATGCTGCGCTTCAGCTTTCACAGCTCTTTTATAGGCAAGGGGTGGGGCCACCTGGTTATGTCACCCGGTGGCACCGCCCCCTTCTGACATGGCGTTCCCCTTAAAATCTGCACCAGACCCAAAGGGCCTGGTATGGATTTTGGAGGTTTCCCTTAAAATCTATACCAGACCCTAAGGGCCTGGTATAGATTTTGGGGGGGACCCCATGCCGTTTTTTTTTTATTCTGTCATAGGGTTCCCCTTAACCATTTAAATACATATTTCACCCCCTTCCTGCCTAGACCAATTTTCAGCTTTCAGTGCTCATTGGCATCTATGGGAAATATTGGTCAGCTTGGCATGGTACTGCTCACAAACTATAAATGACAGGGACACAAAAATTGGGGAGCACCGAGAGGGGATCTAGGACTACAACATATCCATACATTTTGAAAGTGGGGTATGCCTGTACACTACACTGACTGCACTAAACTGACTCAACACACTATCCACTAACTACCTGCCTAACTTCAATTGTCACACACTATATATGGCTGTCGTGTAAGCAGCAGCCTTATATAGTGTGGGGTGTGGACTTACCTCCTGAGCCTTGATTGGCTAAAGGCGCCCTGCCTTTGGCCAATCATGGCTCTGACAGGACATTGTGCTGTGACTGGCTAAAGCATAGAGGTCTTTGGCCAATCATCAGCAATTAATGCACGGCAACAGCGTTTGCTGAACACAGGAACGCCCCATTTGTTCATGTGTTCAGCAAACACACAAACAGCTGATGTTCAAGTCAAACTTATGTTCGACTAGAGCATAGAGCCTATCCCTACAATGAATAACCTAATGAACGTCGGTCACAAGAGGGGGGTCTTTGGTGGGAAAAAAAAGAGCCACCCTTGTTCCGCGCTGCACTCTACAAGTTCCAAGACAGCTCCAGGAATGACCATTTCAAACTAAAGTCCATTTGTGTGATTGATTCCTCATTAAAACAACTAATACCAGTGAGTGAAATAACATTCTACCACCAGATGCCCCCCCCCCCTAGTTTTTAATCATGTCAATGTTTTCACAAACCCTCCAAAAAAAAAAAAAAAAAAACCTAACCGACCAAGCCTCCTTGTTAGTTTAATAGTATTCAGATTCTGTTGTCGAAAAATTAAAGAGGGAGGCATTGATATGATGACTTTCTTCCTTTACCAACCTTTTGGAATGAACTCCAACAGAGCCTACCTCTTTGGATCCTCCCTCCCATCTGACCCTTGAATGCCAGTCAGGTATGTCTTACTGCCTCTACTAATTTTACACATCCTTTTCACTCCTGCCAGTCAAAAACTTGGGACACATGCAGCAAATTATAGTAAAAAAAGTTATAATTCCTTGTATTTATGCTATTACTGGGTCAGGGACTCAGAAAATAGGGAACTAATATAATCAGATTTAGCTTCAGAATATACAGTTTGTGCCAAAATCCCCCTAGGCAATAAAGGGTATGAAAAACAAAAAATGCTCCCATTAAAGTAAATACTCTAATCTCTAGCACAACTTTAATATCTGAAAGACTACTGTAGCCCTGCTCCCAGGGGAGTGGCTTAATGCAGACATATCCTCTTCACTTCGGTGTCCCTGAATGATCTCCAACCCACCTGACACTATTGGCTCTGTCATTAAATAATCAAGGCCACAGAAAGGTTGCAATAAAGAATCAAATTTACTGATCTTTAACTTGCATTTAGTAGAATGCACAAACAAAGGCAATAGACCAATTGATTAGGAACATCAATAACAATATAGATCCTGAATCCCCAACCTGAAAAATTAAGTAGGGTTCAGCACTCAGGATCAAAGATACAATCCTCACACACACATATATAGATATAGATATACAAAGTATATATATATATCTATCTATATACTGTATATATATGAATATACATATATATGCTAGAGGATTGATACCTTTTATGCTGTAAATACACTATATTTTAATGTAAAAAAGAGAATGACCACAATTCAAGGTTGACAGTACTTAAAGAATAACTTTACCATTAATAGCTCTTCAGTAAGAATATTATATCTAAACTAAATAACTACCAGAGTGCACTCTGTATACTAATAGGGGTCCCCTTTACACTGAATTGCAAGAGTCTCCTGGATGGGTGAGGCCTCACTAGTCTTCACCGGCAAAGTATTTGTAATCCACAGTAAAAGTGATTAATCAACTGTAATCCACAGGGTAATAACCAGCAATTGTAATCCAAACAGATGAAAGAGGAGAATAGATTCTGATACTTCACGATAGGCAGTCAGCCTAACACAGTGAGAAGGGCTTAAGGCCTTTTCTGCCTACCACGCACTATGCAGAACTACAGTGTCCTGTGGTGACCGTTAAGTTTTATAGGGCCCTCTGCTAAACAACTCTGCAGTTCCGCCCTGGCTCAGTCTAGGGGTATGACAAAGCTTTGACTGGATTTCTCTCACCCAAAATCTCGAACTCCATTCCCCGGTCTCCTTCAGCAAGGTCCCGCTCTCTTTGGCGACTCTCACGGCCTCTCCGGGCATCCTTCCGCTCGGTCACACTACCGAGATCCTTCCACCACCGATCGCTCTGACTCCGGTGTCTTCTGCCAGGCCTCCGGCCTACTCTTCTGCACTCCGCAGCAGCTCTTCCCCTTCCTTACAGCATGCTGTCCTTGAGGCAAGAGAGCGAGCGTTGATCCCCCCCCCCCCTTTATAAAGACACTCCCAGCAGGCTCCGCGAGTCCCATTGCTTCCCGGGAGAAGAATCTTGTCACAAGGCAATCTATGGTCCTTACTCTTCCTGGAACTAAATCTCCCATAATTCACAAGTTCTGTTATTAAAGTTTTGCAGAAGTGTGGAAAACAGTCTGAACAACACTAGCCTTGCGACCAGGCTACACTAGTAAGCATTCAAAGATGCTGCAATTTTCTTACTGCAAATGCAATTTTTTATTAATTTCCTGAAAAGTGAAAAGATTGTTCTGTTTTATTACAGGAACAACTGAAATATTTTAGGATTTATAAAAATTATGTAGCACATGTGCCCACATCTCAAAAATGTACTGTTGTAAAATTAAATATTTAAAGTAAATCTAAATATTTACAGGATAACATTGGGTTTACTAAAGCCAGGTTAAGTAGAACTTAAGGCAAAACTTTTTTATTTTTTTTATTTCGGAAAGTCCAATGAAAGGTTTTAACGAGAGTTGAGCGGACACCTGGATGTCCGTGTTCGGCGGGTTCGGCCGAACTTTAAAAAAAAGTCCGGGTCCGTATCCCGGACTTTTGCCGAACTTTTCCTGGACACCGAACCCCATTGAAGTCAATGGGGACCCGAACTTTCAGGCACTAAAATGGCTCTAAAACACCAAAGGAAAGGGCTAGAGTGCTGCAAATGGCAGCAAAACGTAATTAAGAGCATGGCAAGTGCTCTGCAAACAAATGTGGATAGGGAAATAACTTAAAACAACAAAAAAAAAAACAGAAAAATAAAACAATGTTCTTCATCTCTGAAGGACGAGGTCCATAAGGAGTAGGAGGGAGGTTGAGGTGGTGGTGGATGTGGCGGTGTCATAGGCGTGCGCACAGGGTGTGCCGGGTGTGCCTGGGCACACCCTAATCACCTAGGGCACATTAGCATTATCGCTCTGTTTGCCAGTGAGGAGATGGGAAAGATCTCCCTCGGACCTGCTCTGCTCTATTTCTCTTTGCCAGCGGGAGAGTAATGTATCGGGGCCATGTACATGTAGGCAAACACATGCATGTGTATTTCAACTTTGGGGTGCACACCCTAATGCAATAGGCTGCGCACACCTATGGGCGGTGTAGGTGGAAGCGGCGGTGGAGGAGGACCAGGGCCGGATTAAGAGCATCATGGGCTTGGTGCTGAGGATTTTGAAGGGCCTTAAGGGCCGTGCCTTGGCATGCACCCAGAGGAGGAAGGGTGCAGCCATGCATGCCTAATTCAACATGGGATGCTGTCTCTGAAGCCCATAAACACATCCATGCATCGGCAACTGTCCCTCCTTGTCCGGCCTTCGTGCTGTGTGGGGAGGTTCTGAGGGAGCTGCCTGTGGAAGCGAGCATAGAAGCCAGACTTCTGTGTTTACAAGTGACAGAAGAGCGGTAACAGTGAATATGGCCAACCCGGGGCCTATATAAAATGTAGGGGCCTGGAGCTGCAGCTCCAATAGCCCCTACGTTAATCTGGCCCTGAGGAGGAGGACGAGGTAGCCAACACTGCTTCTTTTCACAAATTTTAAATGAGGGTACACCCCAAAAGAGTGAGAAAGAGCAAAAATGGAACAATTGGTGGGTAAGGTCGGTATCCATCGCTATTCTGCACAAGGTACGGAAAAGTCCCGTGGGATCCATGCCTGGTTCATTTTAATGAACGTGAGCTTGTCCACATTGTCTCTGGACAGGCGGCTGCGCTTGTCTGTGATAACGCCCCCAGCCGTGCTAAATACCCGTTCAGATAATACACTGGCTGCAGGGCACGCCAGCACCTCCAAGGCGTAAAGGGCAAGCTCAGGCCATGTGCCCAACTTGGAGACCCAGAAGTTGAAGGGGACAGACCCCTCATTCAGTACGTCTAGGCGTGTGCACACATACTGCTCCACCATGTTGGTAAAATGCTGCCTCCTGCTAAGACGTTCCATCTGAGCTGCTGGTGCTGCTGTTTGTTGTGGCGTGCTGACAAAGCTTTTCCACATTTCGGCCATGCTAACCCTGCCTTCTGAGGTGCTGGCGGTGCCCTGGTTGCGTTGGCGACCTCTTCCTCCTCCTCCTCCTCCTCTGCCTTGTGCTTCCACTGTGGCCCCGCTGTCAGGTGGGAATGCCAGCAGCATGGCGTCTACCAGCGTGCGCTTGTACTCGCGCTTCTTGCGATCGCGCTCCAGTGAGTGAATTAAGGACGGTACGTTGTCCTTGTAACGGGGATCCAGCAGCGTGGCCACCCAGTAATCAGCACAAGTTAGAATGTGGGCAACTCGGCGGTCGTTGTGGAGACACTGCAGCATGTAATCGCTCATGTGTGCAAGGCTGCCCAGAGGCAACGAAAGGCTGTCCTCTGTGGGAGGTGTATCGTCCGTGTCCTCTGTATCCCCCCAGCCACGCACCAGTGATGGCCATGAGCTGGCCTGGGTGCCACCCTGCTGTGAACATGGTTCCATCTCCTCCTCCAGCTCCTCCTCCTCATCCTCCTCATCCTCCAGAACTGTGCCCCTGCTGGACAATTGTGTCCCTGGCGTTTGTGTGTGCAGGAACCCACCCTCGGAGCCCCTTGCGAATGACTGCCCTGAAAGCCTTGGAAATGTTACCTCCTCATCCTCCTCCTCCTCCTCCTCATCCTGTGCCACATCCTCTTCCATCATCGCCCGAATTGTTTTTTCAAGGAGGCATAGAAGTGGGATAGTTAAGCTGAGAACGGCGTCATCGCCACTGGCCATGTTGGTGGAGTACTCAAAACAGCGCAACAAGGCACACAGGTCTCGCATGGAGGCCCAGTTATTGGTGGTGAAGTGGTGCTGTTCCGCAGAGCGACTCACGCGTGCGTGCTGCAGCTGAAACTCCACTATGGCCTGCTGCTGCTCGCACAGTCTTTGCAGCATGTGCAAGGTGGAGTTCCACCTTGTGGGCACGTCACATATGAGGCGGTGAGCGGGAAGGCCGAAGTTACGCTGCAGCGCTGACAGGCGAGCAGCAGCAGGGTGAGAATGCCGAAAGTCGCACAGACGGCCCGCACTTTCTGCAGCAGCTCTGACATATCGGGGTAGTTTTTAAGGAACCTCTGCACCACCAAATTCAGCACATGCACCAGGCAAGGGATGTGCGTCAAACCGGCTAGGCCCAGAGCTGCTATGAGATTTCGCCCGTTATCGCACACCACCAGGCTGGGCTTGAGGCTCGCTGGCAGCAACCACTCATTTGTCTGCTGTTCCATGCTCCTCCACAACTCCTGCGCGGTGTGTGGTTTGTCCCCCAAACAGGCAAGTTGTAAAACTGCCTGCTGTCGTTTACCCCTGGCCGTGCTGAAGTTGGTGGTGAAGGTGTTACGCTGTCCTGATGAGGAGGCGGTAGAGGATGAGGAAGCGGAGTAGGAGGAGTTAGGAACAGGAGGCAAACTGAAGCGCCCTGCAATCCTCGGTGGTGGAAGGACATGCGCCAAATTGCTATCCGCCTCAGGCCCATCCGCCACTGCATTTACCCAGTGTGCCGTTAGGGAGATATAACGCCCCTGACCGTGCTTACTGGTCCACGTATCGGTAGTTAGGTGGACCTTGCCAGAGATGGCGTTGCGCAGTGCACACCTGATTTTTTCCCCCACTTGGTTGTGCAGGGAAGGGATGGCTTGCCTGGAAAAGTAGTGGCGGCTGCGCACGACGTACTGTGGGACAGCCACCGACATAAGGTTTTTAAAACTGTGCATCTCCACCAGACAGAATGACAGAATTTCAAAGGCCAAGAATTTTGAAATGCTGGCATTCAGGGCCAGGGATCGCGGGTGGGTAGGGGGGTACTTCCTCTTCCTCTCAAGTGTTTGGGAGATGGAAAGCTGAACGCTTCCACGGGACATTGTGGAGATGGTTGGTGACCCAGGTGGTGGTGTTGCTGACAGATCCTCTGTTTGCGGGGTGGCAGGTGCCGGTATCACTACAGATGTGGCTGGAGCGGCCGAGACTGCAGCAGAAGAGGAAGCAGGATGAGCCAGAGACGTTTCTTGGTTTTGAAGGTGTCTACTCCACTGCAGCTCGTGCTTTGCACTTAGATGCCTGATCATGCAGGTTGTGCTCAGGTTGAGAAGGTTTATGCCTCGCTTCAGGCTCTGATTGCACAGGGTGCAAACCACTCGTGTCCTGTCATCAGCACATTTTCTAAAGAACTTCCACGCTAGAGAACTCCTTTGAGCTGACTTTGGTGCGCTCGTTCCCTTGCTGCGTTGGGCAGTAGCGGGCGTAGTGTCTAGGGCATGGCCGCTCCGCTTCTGCACCCTGCTCCCTCTTCTGCTGTGCTGGTGGCTCTGTGCGACCACCGCCTCTTCCTCCAAACTACTCAGGTCACCTGCATGACCTTCATTCCATGTGGGGTCGAGGACCTCATCATCCTCCACATCATCTTCCACACAGTCTTCACCCCTGCCCTCCTTGTCGGTCTCCACAATGCTGAACGCCACAGCAGTTGGCACCTGCGTTTCGTCATCATCGGAGACGTGCTGCGATGGTCCTTGCATGTACTCATCTTGAGAAATAAGTGGTTGGGCATCGCTGCACTCAATCTCTTCAACTTCTGGGGCAGGGCTAGGTGAATGGCCCTGGGAAACCCTGCTGACAGAGTCCTCAAAAAGAAGAAGAGACTTCTGTATGGATTGGGGCTCAGACTGCTTGCCTGATTTCCAAGGGGGTGTGGTGAAAGACGGTTGGACATTGGCTGCAGGTGCCAACTCTGACCTTTCTGCAGTAGACTGGGTGGGAGACAATGTAAAGGAACCGGAGGCACTGTCAGCAACCCAATCTACTATCGCCTGTACTTCTTCAGGCCTCATCACGTCTAGAGGCGCATGATGCCCTACCAAATACTGATGCAGGTTCTGTCGCCTACTCACACTTGTGGAAGGTGTTTCACTTGTGCGTGTAGCTGGCACAGATCGACCATGTCCTCTCCTTGCAACAGGAGCTCTACCAGCAGCACCATGACCCAGGCCACGGCCCCTATTTGGCGGTCTCCTCATATTTCTGTAATTTATGATCTTGCCCTAGAAAGGTGTTTATTGAATAGCGGAACAAAACAACAACAGTATCGCACGGGTGTATCTCACAGTCAAATATGCAAACTATGCCGCAATTTAATGTTTTTTACCCCAAAAGGGTGTATATTAAATAGCGGAATAGGAAAAAGGATAAAAAAACGGTGTATCTCACACGTACAAACACCAACTAGGCCCCGATTACAATTTTTTGTACCCTAAAGGCAGGATGAGGAAGAAGAGTAGGAGGAGTTGGGAACAGGAGGCAAACTGAAGCGCCCTGCAATCCTCGGCGGTAGAAGGAGATGCGCCAAACCAATTTAAAAAGGTGTATCTCACATGTACCGGTACAGACTATCCCGCAATTAAATTTTTTACACTCAAACAGGGTGTATATTGAATATTGGAATAGGACAAATTTTACAAAACTGTGTATCTCACACGTACAAACACCAACTAGGCCCCGATTACAATTTTTTGTACCCTAAAGGCAGGATGAGGAAGAGGAGTAGGAGGAGTTGGGAACAGGAGGCAAACTGAAGCACCCTGCAATCCTCGGCGGTAGAAGGAGATGCGCCAAACAAATTTAAAAAGGTGTATCTCACATGTACCGGTACAGACTATCCCGCAATTTAATTTGTTTACACTCAAAGAGGGTGTATATTGAATAGCGGAATAGGACAAATTTTACAAAACGGTGTATCTCACACGTACAAACACCAACTAGGCCCAGATTACAATTTTTTGTACCCTAAAGGCAGGATGAGGAAGAGGAGTAGGAGGAGTTGGGAACAGGAGGCAAACTGAAGCGCCCTGCAATCCTCGGCGGTAGAAGAAGATGCGCCAAACCAATTTAAAAAGGTGTATCTCACATGTACCGGTACAGACTATCCCGCAATTTAATTTGTTTACACTCAAACAGGGTGTATATTGAATAGCGGAATAGGACAAATTTTACAAAACTGTGTATCTCACACGTACAAACACCAACTAGGCCCCGATTACAATTTTTTGTACCCTAAAGGCAGGATGAGGAGTAGGAGGAGTTTGGAACAGGCAGGAGGCAGACTGAAGCACCCTCAAATCCTCGGCAGTATGAGATGCGCCCCAAAAATTGGAAAGGTGTATCTCACACGTACCGACACAGACTATCCCCCAATTTAACTGATCCCCAAAGGTTTTTGATTAAATAGCGGAATAGAAAATATGATCCAAAAAAGTGTATGTATCTCACACGTACACAACCACACTAGGCCCCAATTACTATTGTTTGTACCCCTAAAAGGCTGGATGAGGAGTAGGGGGGAGTATGGAACAGGCAGTACCCTCAAATCTTCAGAAGTATGAGATGAACCCCAAACACTTGGAAAGGTGGATCTCTCCCACACGTACCAACACAGACTATCCCCCAATTTAACTAATCCCCAAAGGTTTTTGATTAAATAGCGGAATAGAAAATATGATCCAAAAAGTGTATGTATCTCACACGTACACAACCACACTAGGCCCCAATTACTATTGTTTGTACCCCTAAAAGGCTGGATGAGGAGTAGGGGGGAGTATGGAACAGGCAGCACCCTCAAATCTTCAGAAGTATGAGATGAACCCCAAACACTTGGAAAGGTGGATCTCTCCCACACGTACCAACACAGACTATCCCCCAATTTAACTGATCCCCAAACGTTTTTGATTAAATAGCGGAATAGAAAATATGATCCAAAAAAGTGTATGTATCTCACACGTACACAACCACACTAGGCCCCAATTACTATTGTTTGTACCCCTAAAAGGATGGATGAGGAGTAGGGGGAGTATGGAACAGGCAGCACCCTCAAATCTTCAGAAGTATGAGATGAACCCCAAAAACTTGGAAAGGTGGATCTCACACGTACCAACACAGACTATCCCCCAATTTAACTGATCCCCAAAGGTTTTTGATTAAATAGCGGAATAGAAAATATGATCAAAAAAAGTGTATGTATATCACACGTACACAACCACACTAGGCCCCAATTACTATTGTTTGTACCCCTAAAAGGCTGGATGAGGAGTAGGGGGGGGGGTATGGAACAGGCAGCACCCTCAAATCTTCAGAAGTATGAGATGAACCCCAAACACTTGGAAAGGTGGATCTCTCCCACACGTACCAACACAGACTATCCCCCAATTTAACTGATCCACAAAGGTTTTTGATTAAATAGCGGAATAGAAAATATGATCCAAAAAAGTGTATGTATCTCACACGTACACAACCACACTAGGCCCCAATTACTATTGTTTGTACCCCTAAAAGGCTGGATGAGGAGTAGGGGGGGAGTATGGAACAGGCAGCACCCTCAAATCTTCAGAAGTATGAGATGAACCCCAAACACTTGGAAAGGTGGATCTCTCCCACACGTACCAACACAGACTATCCCCCAATTTAACTGATCTCCAAAGGTTTTTGATTAAATAGCGGAATAGAAAATATGATCAAAAAAAGTGTATGTATCTCACACGTACACAACCACACTAGGCCCCAATTACTATTGTTTGTACCCCTAAAAGGATGGATGAGGAGTAGGGGGAGTATGGAACAGGCAGCACCCTCAAATCTTCAGAAGTATGAGATGAACCCCAAAAACTTGGAAAGGTGGATCTCACACGTACCAACACAGACTATCCCCCAATTTAACTGATCCCCAAAGGTTTTTGATTAAATAGCGGAATAGAAAATATGATCAAAAAAAGTGTATGTATATCACACGTACACAACCACACTAGGCCCCAATTACTATTGTTTGTACCCCTAAAAGGCTGGATGAGGAGTAGGGGGGAGTATGGAACAGGCAGCACCGTCAAATCTTCAGAAGTATGAGATGAACCCCAAACACTTGGAAAGGTGGATCTCTCCCACACGTACCAACACAGACTATCCCCCAATTTAACTGATCCCCAAAGGTTTTTGATTAAATAGCGGAATAGAAAATATGATCAAAAAAAGTGTATGTATATCACACGTACACAACCACACTAGGCCCCAATTACTATTGTTTGTACCCCTAAAAGGATGGATGAGGAGTAGGGAGAGTATGGAACAGGCAGCACCCTCAAATCTTCAGAAGCATGAGATGAACCCCAAAAACTTGGAAAGGTGGATCTCACACGTACCAACACAGACTATTCCCCAATTTAACTGATCCCCAAAGGTTTTTGATTAAATAGCGGAATAGAAAATATGATCAAAAAAAGTGTATGTACATCACACGTGCACAACCACACTAGGCCCCAATTACTATTGTTTGTACCCCTAAAAGGCTGGATGAGGAGTAGGGGGGAGTATGGAACAGGCAGCACCCTCAAATCTTCAGAAGTATGAGATGAACCCCAAACACTTGGAAAGGTAGATCTCTCCCACACGTACCAACACAGACTATCCCCCAATTTAACTGGTCCCCAAAGGTTTTTGATTAAATAGCGGAATAGAAAATATGATCCAAAAAAGTGTATGTATATCACACGTACACAACCACACTAGGCCCCAATTACTATTGTTTGTACCCCTAAAAGGCTGGATGAGGAGTAGGGGGGAGTATGGAACAGGCAGCACCCTCAAATCTTCAGAAGTATGAGATGAACCCCAAACACTTGGAAAGGTGGATCTCTCCCACACGTACCAACACAGACTATCCCCCAATTTAACTGATCCCCAAAGGTTTTTGATTAAATAGCGGAATAGAAAATATGATCCAAAAAAGTGTATGTATATCACACGTACACAACCACACTAGGCCCCAATTACTATTGTTTGTACCCCTAAAAGGATGGATGAGGAGTAGGGGGAGTATGGAACAGGCAGCACCCTCAAATCTTCAGAAGTATGAGATGAACCCCAAAAACTTGGAAAGGTGGATCTCACACGTACCAACACAGACTATCCCCCAATTTAACTGATCCCCAAAGGTTTTTGATTAAATAGCGGAATAGAAAATATGATCAAAAAAAGTGTATGTATATCACACGTACACAACCACACTAGGCCCCAATTACTATTGTTTGTACCCCTAAAAGGCTGGATGAGGAGTAGGGGGGAGTATGGAATAGGCAGCACCCTCAAATCTTCAGAAGTATGAGATGAACCCCAAACACTTGGAAAGGTTATCTCTCCCACACGTACCAACACAGACTATCCCCCAATTTAACTGATCCCCAAAGGTTTTTGATTAAATAGCGGAATAGAAAATATGATCCAAAAAAGTGTATGTATCTCACACGTACACAACCACACTAGGCCCCAATTACTATTGTTTGTACCCCTAAAAGGTTGGATGAGGTGTAGGGGGGAGTATGGAACAGGCAGCACCCTCAAATCTTCAGAAGTATGAGATGAACTCCAAACACTTGGAAAGGTGGATCTCTCCCACACGTACCAACACAGACTATCCCCCAATTTAACTGATCCCCAAAGGTTTTTGATTAAATAGCGGAATAGAAAATATGATCCAAAAAAGTGTATGTATCTCACACGTACACAACCACACTAGGCCCCAATTACTATTGTTTGTACCCCTAAAAGGATGGATGAGGAGTAGGGGGAGTATGGAACAGGCAGCACCCTCAAATCTTCAGAAGTATGAGATGAACCCCAAAAACTTGGAAAGGTGGATCTCACACGTACCAACACAGACTATCCCCCAATTTAACTGATCCCCAAAGGTTTTTGATTAAATAGCGGAATAGAAAATATGATCAAAAAAAGTGTATGTATATCACACGTACACAACCACACTAGGCCCCAATTACTATTGTTTGTACCCCTAAAAGGCTGGATGAGGAGTAGGGGGGAGTATGGAACAGGCAGCACCCTCAAATCTTCAGAAGTATGAGATGAACCCCAAACACTTGGAAAGGTGGATCTCTCCCACACGTACCAACACAGACTATCCCCCAATTTAACTGATCCCCAAAGGTTTTTGATTAAATAGCGGAATAGAAAATATGATCCAAAAAAGTGTATGTATCTCACACGTACACAACCACACTAGGCCCCAATTACTATTGTTTGTACCCCTAAAAGGATGGATGAGGAGTAGGGGGGAGTATGGAACAGGCAGCACCCTCAAATCTTCAGAAGTATGAGATTGTGTTCACTGTACCCCACAAAGATTGTGTTCACTGCACCCCACAAAGATTGTGTTCACTGCACCCCAAAAGGATTGTGTTCACTGCACCCCAAAAAGATTGTGTTCACTGCACCCCACAAAGATTGTGTTCACTGCACCCCAAAAGGATTTCTTTCACTTCACCCCAAAAAGATTGTGTTCACTGCACCAAGATTGTGTTCACTGCACCCCAAAAAGATTGTGTTCACTGCACCCCAAAAAGATTGTGTTCACTGCACCCCAAAAGGCTTTCGTTCACTGCACCCCAAAAAGATTGTGTTCACTGCACCAAGATTGTGTTCACTGCACCCCACAAAGATTGTGTTCACTGTACCCCACAAAGATTGTGTTCACTGCACCCCACAAAGATTGTGTTCACTGTACCCCAAAAAGATTGTGTTCACTGCAGCCCACACACAGCAAAATGGATGTGGATCACTGACACCTGCCTATCTCCTATCCCACACCACACAGCAATATCGATTGTAGTTTGTAGAACACAATTTCCCTAAAAATCAGCAGACTCTATCCCTAACAGGATTTATAAGATCGTAGATCGGGACTGCACCCCACCCCACACAGCAATATCGATTGTAGTTTGTAGAACACACTTTCCCTAAAAATCAGCAGACTCTATCCCTAACAGGATTGATAAGATCGTAGATCGGGACTGAGTGCAGACCCCACCCCACACAGCAATATCGATTGTAGTTAGTAGAACGCACTGTCCCTAAAATCAACAGACTCTATCCCTAACAGGATTGATAAGATCGTAGATCGGGTGACTGCAAACCCCACCCCACACAGCAAAGTCGATTGTAGTTTGTAGAACGCACTGTCCCTAAAATCAGCAGACTCTCTCCCTAAAATGCCTACAACTCGCCCTGCCTAATACACTCCGACCTGTCCCTCAATTCTATTCTGACACAAATGTTTTTTTTTTCCTGTCTGTCCCTAATCAGCAGCCAGCACGTTGATGTGTGCTCTCTCCCTGATCTAAGCAGCAGAATGACGCCGTAGCGGCGCTGCCTCGAACTTATAAAGACTTGGTCACATGCTTCAGACGGCCAATCACAGCTACTGATACATTTGTAGGCATGGCTGGGATGGCTTAAGGCACACCAGTTAAATGCTTGTTGATTGGCTGTTGAAAGCCCGCCATGAAAAGCGCGCCAAAGCATGCAAAACCCGGAAATAAAACGATCGAACACGGATTTTTACCCGAATATACAGTAAAGTGTCCGTGTCCGTGTTCGGGTAAAAAAAATCCAATTATTCGGTACGAACACGAATAATACAGTCCGTGTTCGCTCAACACTAGTTTTAACTCCTATTCAATATTTTTTTTTTTTTGCCATCTGGGTCCCATTTTGGAGCTTTTTCTTTACTTCCTGTCCCATAGCCAAACGGGAAGTGATAGGAAATCTCTGTAAATCAAGGGAACTCCATAGGGACCCCCAGGTCACCAGAACTAGTATACTCATTGTAAGATTTCCCTTCTATTACTTTTCTGGGGACAACCCAAAACTTGGGTACCATATATATTCGAGCATAAGCCAACCCAAATATAGGCAGAGGTTCCTAATTTTACCACAAAAAACTGGGAAAACGTATTTACTCGAGTATAAGCCTAGGGTGGGAAATGTAGCAGCTACTTGACCTAACTGGACCACCACGAGACCCAAAACAGGGGCTGTGGGCATGGTGCCAGGGCTGCGGACATGGTACAGGAGATGTAGATCTGTGGGCATGGTACAGGAGATGGTACAGGCATGGTACAGGAGATGGTACAGGAGATTGTACAGGCATGGCACAGGAGATGGTTCAGGCATGGCACAGGAGATGGTATAGGCATGGCACAGATGGTACAGGCATGGCACAGATATAGCACAGATGGTACAGGTATGGCACAGATATGGTAAAGGCATGGCACAGAAGATGGTTCAGGCATGGCACAGGAGATGGTACAGGAATGGCACAGATGGTACAGGCATGGCACAGATATGGTACAGGCATGGCACAGATGGTACAGGCATGGCACAGATATGGCACAGATGGTACAGGAGATGCAGTGCTGCGGGCATGGTACAGGAGTCTCCCTTACCTTTACCTGCAGTGCTGAGGAGGAGTCTCACTTACCTTTCCGCCTTACATTTAAAAATAGCGCCGCCCGGCACCAACACGTCACTGTGCATGTGCCGTCGGCCCGGGAATAGCTGAACGTGTACGGGCTTTCCCGAGCGCATGCGCACTGACCGGGGAAAAGGTAGGTGAGACCGTGACTCGAGCATAAGCCGAGGGGGGCTTTTTCAGCATGAAAAAACATGCTGGAAAAAGTCGACCTATACTCGAGTATATACGGTAATTTATTTTACTTTCACTTTCAATGATAATGGTAAACAGGACAATTAGAAAAGGAGAATCTCCCTAACGGGGGCAAAAAACCTGACAGGGATTCAAATCCCTCTCCACTCTATCCAAAACTACAAAAAAAAGTTTTGCCTTTAGTTATACTTTAACCACTTCAGCCTTGGAAGATTTTACCCCCTTCCTAACCAGGCCCTATTTTGCGATTCGGCACTGTGTTACTTTAACGGACAATTGTGCGGTCATGCGACGCTGTACCCCAACAAAATTTACGTCCTTTTTTCCCACAAATAGAGCTTTCTTTTGGTGGTATTTGTTCACGTGTGCGATTTTGATTTTTAATTTTTGCGCTATAAACAAAAAAATAGCGACAAATTTGAAAAAAAAAAAACTATTTTTTCACATTCTGCTATATAACATTAAAAAAAAACATTTAAAAATCAATTTTTTTTTAACATTTTAGGCCAATTTGTTTTCTGCTACATATTTTTGGTAAAAAAAATTGCAATAAGCGAATTTTGATTGTTTTGCGTAAAAGTTATCGCGTTTACTAACTACGGGAAAGATTTATGTCAGTTTTAATTTTTTTTTTATTAGTAATGGCGGCGATCTGCAATTTTTGCAGGACTGCAACATTGCGGCAGACAGATCGGACCCCTAACTGACATTTTTGACAATTTCTTTTTCTTTTCAAAATTGTCGCTCTTTTTTTGTTTATAGCGCAAAAAATAAAAATTACACAGGTGCTCAAATGCCACCAAAAGAAAGCTCTATTTGTGGGAAAAAAAAGACGTACATTTTGTTTGTGTACAGCGTCACACGACCACGCAATTGTTCGTTAAAGTAACGCAGTGCCGAATCGCAAAATAGGACCTGGACATTAAGGGGGCAAATCCTTCCGGTCTTAAAGTGGTTAATGAAAGCTGCAGATTTAGGAAAATGTAAAATTACATAAATAAGTGTAGCGCTTAAACATATCATTATCTCCATAACAAGTCCAACACTGTCAACATAACTTCCCTTTTACTTGGCAACCAGACGCTTTTACCTATCTAGGGATTCACTTACCCTCTAAATTACATGAACTTTACTCAAAAAACTATATCCCAATCCTTCACAACATAGCTGCAGACCTAAAAAAATGGATTAACCCCTCATTCTCCTGGTTGGGAAGAGCTGCGATCCTTAAAATGAATGTTCTCCTGCACCTCCTATACCTTCTCCAAACAATACCTATTAAACTTCCCAAGTCTTTCTTCCAATCTATTAGATATTTGTGCATTACCTTCCTCTGGAACCACAAACGCCCAAGGATCAGCTACTCTCAACTCACATTGCCCAAACGCAAAGGAGGCATTGCACTTCCGGACTTACAACACTATTACTGGGCATGCCACCTTACCCGCATAGTAGATTGGAACATCCACCAACTAGCTAAAGACTGGGTTACATTGAAGGACTCTTTTTCTTCTGCTCACATAAGCTCAACCCCATGGTTACGCAGTTCACATATTCCCAAATTCCTAACCGAACATCCTCCCATTGGGCAAACCATCCAATGCTTCAGGGACACATTCTAAATTCAAAATATCTGACATACCTGGCCCCCTGTCACCTATCCAGATGAACCCAGAGTTCCCTCCAGGACTCGAGGGACAGATCCTCTCTAGGGACAATCCCAACTTTGATTTGAGAATCCACCATGTCACCCAATCTAGTAAACTCCTTAAGTTCGACCAAATTAAAAATTGATCAAATAACATACACCTAAATGCTTGGTCTTATATGCAACTCAATCATTTCTACCTTACTCTTAAACAATCTGAATCAGTCAACAGACCGCTGACACCTTTTGAAAAACTATGCTCTTTATCCAACCCCCAACAACATATAATCTCTTCTGTCCATGATATACTATGGAACAATAAACCTGCTAATATAGGAAAAACTTGTAAAGCCTGGTCGAAGGATCTTAAAATAGATCTAAATGAAGAACAATTGGAAAAAATACACTATTTTACCCATAAAGGGTCTATTAACATATCCATTCAAAAAACAGCTATAAAATACTATCCTGTTGGTACAGAACACCTACACTCCTTCACAAATTTAACCCCGCCATCCCCAACCAACGTTGGCATTGCCAACAACCAAACGGCTCACTCCTACATATATTGTGTGAATGTGCACTCATCCAAATATTTTGGGAAAAGGTGCACAAGAAAATTGCACACATACCCACACACAACCTTGACTATGCACCAGCACAATACCTTCTTCATTACTCCCCATCTCTAGTCCCCTCATACTTCAAATCCCTTACAATGATATTAGTCAATGCAGCTAAAATGTGCATCCCAGTACTATGGGGCATGACTGACCAAAACACCCTCTCTGTTAGCCTAGGACAGACGCGTAAACAAGATCGCCGAAATGGAACAAATGAGTGTTACTGCCAAAGACACGCCATCCAAGTTCATATCCACTTCACCATGTTGGCTTAATTTCCAGTCCTCAACAAAATACTTACTTGAGCTTGATAACTAGTGATGGACGAACATCTGAAGGGACGGTTCGCAAACGCGATCGCTCGAACTCGCTCAAATGTTCCCATTCATTTTAATGGCAGGTGAACATAAAAAACCTCCAGGTCATATTTGCAGCCTCAAAATACTTACTGTGCACACATAGTCCCACAACATGGGCACTGACATACCAGAAGTATTAAGCGCAATCAATAAGCATTCTTTTTTTATCTGTGAAATTTCATCAATTCAGGAGTGCATGAAGGCCATGGAGGAGAGGCAATGCCAGGCTATGAAGGGGGTGCAGGGGATGATCCTGCTATAGGAAAAGTTGCCACAAAAATGTTTTTTCTAAGTTATATAAATCATTTATACAGTTATAACGTGTATTTTGTTTTTTGTAATATTGCTCGGTTTTAGTGTAATAGCTCGGCCCAAATCAGCCATAACTGACAGCAGCCGGTAAATACATGTCAAATACATAGAGGGTCCATTCACACGTCTGTAAAATGGGTCCGCATCCGATCCACAATTTAGTGGAACGTTTACAGGCCCATTGATTTTCAATTCCAGTCTGAAAAATTAGGCATTCACAGGTTAAAGAAATAAGTATCGGCCAGTAAAGGCACCAAAAATTAGCCAACAGGCGTTCACCTGACAGCAAAGAACTTTGTATTCTGTGGCTGGAGGTACATTAGGCATTCACAGGATACAGAAGTAAGTGTCGGCCATTACAAGCCCCAAAAATTAGCCCACAGGCGTTCACCTGACAGCAAAGAACTTTGTATTCTGTGCCTGGTGGTACATTAGGCATTCACAGGATACAGAAGTAAGTGTCGGCCGTTACAGGCCCCAAAAATTAGCCCACAGGTGTTCAACTGACAGCAAAGAACTTTGTATTCTGTGTCTGGAGGTACATTAGGCATTCACAGGAGAAATAAGTGTCGACCATGGCAGGCCCCAAAAATTAGGCAATCAACGGACATAAAAGGACTTTTATGCCGCTGTATTTACCTTATTTGTATTTATTTTAAGACAGGGACCATGAATTGTTATGGGTGGGGGTGGATATTTGTGGCCTGTCATGAGGAATTTGAATCAAACATGGTCTACTGGTCACATGTGTGAATTCCTCCGAGATCCATGCCTCATTCATTTTTAGAAATGTGAGGTAGTCAACACTGTCTTGAGCTAGGCGAGTGCACTTGTCGGTCACGACCCCCCCTGCTGCGCTGAATGTCCTTTCGGACAGGACACTGGATGAGGGGCAAGCCAACAGTTCTATTGCAAATTGTGCAAGCTCTGGCCAGAGGTCAAGCCTGCCCACCCAGTAGTCCAGGGGTTCATCACTTCTCAGAGCGTCCACATCAGACGTTAACCCGATGTAGTTGGACACCTATCGGTCTAGGCATTCCCTGATGCTGGATCCGGAGGACAGCTGTCGATGGGTCGGCTGAAAGAATGATCTCATATCAAAAGTGACCAACACATCTTCAAACCGCCTTCTTCTTGCAGGTGCTGTTGGATTGGTACCCGCAACTGTTTCTCTGTGAGTGGAAATTCCTCTGCCAGCGCACGCAAAAGCAAAATGCAGCATTTCTCGAAGCATGGATTGGAAGTGCTGCACTCTGACAGCCCTCTGTGATGGTGGTAACATTTCCACCATTTTTTGTTTGTACTGGGGGTTTAAGTACATTGCCACCCAGTACAGGTCCTTGCCCTTTATGCTTTTTATACAGGGGTCCCTCTTTAAACACTGGAGCATGAAGGCCCCCATTTGCCCTAAACTGGAAGCGGTGTAGTGGCCTGGCTCCTGCTCATCATCCAGGATAATGTCGTCCTCGTTCTCCTCCCCCCATCCACAGACAACACCAGGGATCCCAGAAAGGTTTAAAGCATGCTCTTCTTGCTCCTCCTCCATCCGCCCCTGCACCATCCTCCTCTGACTCCTCTTCAGACTCCTGTTGTTGACTTGTCTCAGAGGGAGTAGCCCCCCCTGGGAATTCATCCTGCATTGCGACTTCCTCATCTTCCTGCTCCTTCTCCTCGACGGCTTGATCAATGACACGATGCAATGCACACACCAGAAAGAAGGTGTAAGGTACGATGTCACTGATGGCGCCCTGGCTGCGACTTACCAGTTTGGTGATCTAATCAAATGGCCGCAGAAGTCTGCATGTGTTGCGCATGAGCAGCCACTGGCGCGGTGAAACAAACCAAGCTCCCCAGAACCTGTCCTGCCGCAGAGTTCGTACAGGTAGTCGTTAACTGCACGCTTCTGCTGGAGCAGCCTATCAAGCATATGCAACGTTGAGTTCCATTGCATCGGGCAGTCACAAATAAGACGTCTGATGGGCAGGTTGTGTTTCGCCGCTGAATGTCAGCAAGGCGAGCCATGGCTGTGTAAGATCGTCTGAAATGGCCCAATATTTTCCTGGCCTGCCGCAAGACATCCTGGACCCCAGGGTATTTGACAACGAATCGCTGCACGACCACGCTCAGGACATGTGCCATGCATGGCACATGTGTAATTTTGCCCTGTTTCAGCGTGCTCAGCAGATTGGCACCGTTGTCACACACCACTTTACCAACTGTCAAATTGAGCTGTGTTAGCCATTGATCTGCCTGTGAACGCAAAGCTTAAAGGAGTGCAGGACCAGTGTGGCTCTTGGCTTCCAGGCACAACAGACGCAGCACAGCATGGCAATGTCTCACCTGGCATGTGGAATAGGTTCTGGGGATCTTGGGCGGCACAGTGGAAGAGACGGTAGCAGCGGAAAAAGAGGGGTCAGCCAAGGAGGAGAGGGAGGATGGAATAGGAGGAGGAGAAGAAGAGGCAGGCCTGCATGCAATCCGTGGTGGTAAAACCAAATCTACACGGGTGCCACAGGTTACATGCTTGACTGCCATCAGAAGGTTCACCCAGTGGGCAGTAAAAGTTATATACCTTCCCTGCCTGTGTTTGCTAGACCACGTGTCTGTGGTCACATGTATCTTTGTACCGACACTGTGTGCCAGAGATAAATTCACTTGCCGCTGAACATGGCCATATAGCTCTGGGATGCCCTTCTGCGAGAAATATTTCATTCCTGGGACCTTCCATTGTGGTGTTCCAATGGCCACAAATTTTCAAAAGGCCTCCGAGTCCACCAGTTTATATGGAAGTAGTTGGCAGGCTATCAGTTCTGACAAGCCAGCGGTCAACCGTTGGGCAAGAGGGTTATCCGGCGTCATAATTTTTTTTTTTACGCTCGAACATTTGGGCCACAGAAGCCTGCTTTTTTCCAGAAAAACGTGAGGACGGCATGATGGAAGGTGGAGTGGAGGACAATTATGAGGAGAGAGGAGAAGGAGAAGAGGCTGGACGGTGAGAGCCTGGACTGTGGCTTTGTGGGTTCTGACGGCGTTGCTCCCACTGGGCTTGGTAATGGGAGTCCAGGTGCCTTCTTAAGGCAGTCATCCCTAGGTGAGTGTTGGGCTTACCGCTACTTATGCGTTGACTTCAAAGGCTGCAGATGGCAACACTACTGTCAGCAGCGGACAGGTTAAAAAAATTCCACACTGCGAAGCCATGTGCCTGCATCCTGGGAGCACCAGATGTGACCATACATGGTTGATGGCTCGCTCCTGATACATTAGCAGTCTGGTTTGTCCCTCCTGTGCAATGTAAGTTCGGCCTGCTTCTCCTCCCTATCTGCTGGTCCATCTTTTCCTCTCTTGTGGGCACCCACGTGACGTCCATAGATACGTCATTATCAATGTAACCTTCCCCACCACTAACATTAGAGATCTCGGAGTAGGCAACAACAGCGGGGACCAACCTCCTTGGGCTGATCTGGGTACTGTCGTCAGACTGCTTATTGGCGACTGTTGCTACCTCCTCTTCCTGATCCAATGCCAAGAATGGCTGCGCATTGGAAACGTCTTGTGATGGATCGGAAAATAATTCCTATGACTCAAGCGGAGGGTATATGGTGGTGTTGGTGGTGGTGTCTTTGGGGGTGCACACAGCAGAGAGTAAAGAGGGTGCAGATAGAGAGGATGAGGAGGGTGCAGAAGAGGAAGGCTGAGTGAGCCACTCAACCAAGTCTGGTGCATCCTTTGACGTAATCGAAAGCACCTTCTGCAACTTCCCACTTTGGCTTCAGCCTGGTGCTCCTGCCCTACCACCCCTGCGGAAGGGCCTGCTTCTTCCTCTGCCTGTCATTTTTTAAATGACCCTGTGAAAAAAAGTCTCTAGAGAAGTGCAGTATATGTGGAAGATGGTATATAACACCCTGCTTCAATCTGTCGTTTTTGGGGGCCACTGGTCTATCACACCAGTTATAAAAAAAAATTTACAGTAAGGTTTGTCACTGTGTATAGCAGAAGGAATGCAGCAAAACAGAAAAAAAAATTCTGCAGTACCCAAATACACTATTATGAAAGTATATATAACACCCCGCTTCAATCTGTCGTTTTTGGGGGGGGGGCTACTGGTATATCACACCAGATATAATACTTTTTTCTAATTGCGTTTGTCACTCTTTGTAGTTGTAGTACTGCTGCAGAATACAAATCCTGCAATGCTGCACAATACAAATCCACTATAATATGCTTTCTATATTAGAAAGCATATTATAAGTGTATTACACCCCTATATACTGTACACCATACAATAGTACACCTATATCAGTCCTTAAAAGGACTTTTGTGGACCTATTAGCTAGCGATTTGTGTCACTAACAGTCTGTCCCTGCTCCACACAGCAACCTCTCCCTACGCTGACAAAAGACAGAATGTAAAATGGCAGCCAGATCAGGTCTATTTATAAGGTAGGAGGTATGTCCATGTGCTGAAATGTCTCAATTGACTGTCCTGTACCACCTGATGGATGTGTCATGGGTCAAAGTTCTTCACAATGTAAAAGAATAGGGCGGTCGTGAATATCGCCATATGTTCGCATGTTCGGCGAACAGGGAACGAGCAAAGTTTGCCGCAAACCGAGTGCTGGGCGAACCGCAAGGCCATCTCTATTGATAACTCTCCTTAAACCCCCAATTACTCATTACAGGATAAAAGGAAAACCAAGACAATAACAATAGACAACCCAGAACATCCCGCCCCCCCCTTTTTTTTTCTCTTCTTCTCTCCTCTCTCCCTCTCCCCCCCCCACCTCCTTTCTCATCTCCCCGCCACACCTCCCCAACTATATACCTCCACTTATCCCAATCCCAACTGCATGCTAATAGAATCCTCCTCTCAAACCCCTTCAACCACATTCTCTCACATGTCTTATCAACCCACAGTTATCACACTCTTTAAGACCTACCTGTGCAGGCCACATTTGGGTCTAAAATGACATTTACCTAAAAACCTTTCTTTCCTTGCAGCTACCGCTATCACTTACAATAAATATATTATTACACCCATTGCATATGAATAAGATTTTCTTATTTGACCTAAATGCCTTAATTATCCACTGCTACCTATGTTTGCTTACTTCAGGTTACCCCTACCTAACTCAAGTTGGTATATGTATTGGATATATGTATGTATACCTCCATGCTTAACTAAACAGACAGTGTATTATCTGTGGACTCTGTATTTTTCAATTTTGCACTTTTGTTCAATAGCGCCCATAGAGCTTCTGTTTTGCTGAATTTAGTTTTTGGCGTCCCTGTAATCAGGGAGAGCATTATTTGATTTGTTAAGTCTGCTCTGGGCTCTGAAATGGAATGGGCTCAAATACTTCTCCCTTCTCTTTTCTCTGACTCGTGTGGTTGGGAAATGTCATATGCCTGGCTGCTGTGCTAGGGATAGAACCTGGGATCCAACCGCCAGACGAATCCTGCCTGTGTGCTACACAAGTTAAAGCTTATTTGAGACTTTAGTGATTTATGTATTACAGGTACATATAGAGCACCAACAATTTACATAGCACTTTACATATAGTGTATATTTAACTTTTAAATACCTCTCAACTTTTTGAGATGGGAACACCTATTAGCAAAATATGTAGGCATAAAACACACCCCCTGTCACACCCCCTAAAGAAGAATTTATAAGAATACAAAAAAAGATTAGTTAGACCCAAGTACTTTTTTTTTACCACTACTATTCCTTCATATTGGCTTTTGATATTTACAAATGCAGCAATTTAGAAATTGAATGAAAGGTTTGGCACTGGGAAACACTTTTTGAAAGATAAAAAGTGCATTTTAAATACAACTTTATAGATCAGACCAAAATGAGGGACAAATGAGGAGGAAAGAGGGACAGAGGGCCTTTATTCCAGGGACAGTCCCTCAAAATCAGGGACAGTTGGGAGCTATGCATTCACACCAATCCCTACCCACAAGCAGCTTGCAGTCTAAAGTCCCTAACTCACATTCATACATACACATACTGGGGTCAATTGACCTATCAGCATGTCTATGGAGTGTGGGAGGAAACCCGTGCAGGCCCACGGAGTACATGCAAACACCAGGCAGGTAATGCCATGACTGGGATTTTAACCAACCACCCTAGTACTGACATGCAGAAGTGCTGCAATGACTGTGTTTAGATCTACTTTTGCCTTTTATTTGTGTAGATAAATATACCAATTCATATTGAAGAGGTTATGTAGCATCATTTTTTCACCAAGTGCATACTTATACATTCCAGCATGTGTCATTTACAATCAAACTGGCTGAAGACCATGTTACACACAAGTCCAGAACCTGATATGGAAAATGTAAAACGTAGCCCTCCTATGTTTAATTCTAAAAATGTCAGCTCTTCTATTCATCTCCCGTGTGCTACAGTAATTTTACTACATGTGGACACAAGTTCACATTTTTATTCATTTTAAGCATAGAGAAGCAAACATCAGATAGCAGATTGGAAAACAGAAATGGATTTCAAAATGGCAATGTGTTCTGTACATGACACATTGACCCTGATTCATTAAATGAGTAGAGCATGATCATTTTAAAAGTGAATTTTTACTGATCCCAGTGAATGGAGGGGAAAAAAAGTAAAAATTTACTTTGAAAAAAAAAAAAAATGTAATCATGTGCAAGTAAAAAAAAAAAAAAAAATAAATAAAAAAATAAACAGCAGCAGGATTTTTGCTCATATATGAGTGGATGGTGGAAGTCTGTGGAATTTTACTGTACTCAAGACAATTGAAAATTGTCATAGCAAACTCCCTAAGTAAACCAACCCCGCACTGTGAGCACATGTCTATGAAGAAAGGGAAGCAGATAATATAATTGTGCCTTCTATACCTAAAGGCCTGGTATTGGTCTAAACCTTTAAAAACTACATATATCATATGTAGTATTCTTCATCTTAGGGTGATGCAGAATGACCATCTACAGTAAGTAGTCTAATATTTTCAGGGTTTGGTTCTTGGTATATGGCGGGGAGAAAGGTAAATTTTGCTAAAACACCTTAGTTTTTTACCATTTATTGTTAAACTCAATTGTAGGGGTTAGGTTTAGGAGAGTGAGATATCCAAAAATAGTACAGAAAAGGACAGGTATTTTAAAAGATCAGTAGGTTCTTTGAAAGCAGCCTCTTTGTAATTGCTTGACTTAGGAGAACAGCCAGGCAGATCTATGACAGCAATCACAGATATACACTCCAGCAAGCAGTTAAAGTCCCTGGGCCTTCAGCACTGACTCCAGCACAGCACTGTCCCAGGCTGAGGCAATGCCCAAGCAGAGATCCTTCTAGAGTAGACACATGTAGGCAGATGTTGGACTGCAGTTTGTCCACTGGCCTGAAGGTGACACTGTGCTACTTATTCAGGCTGGAAGGAAACAACTAATGAGTAATTTTACCCCTATTACAGGCCCTAGGCTCCCTTTTTGGGGGCCTTCTACATCTCTTATTGGATGCTGAAATCTTGTCAGATTTGGATGGCCATCTTGACTCAGAAGTTTTTAAATAGCAGCTTCTGCATCATTCAATGCATCCACAATGTGGGAGAAGTTCAGGGATAGATTCCTGCTTGATACAAGGTATCACTTGTGCAAGATTCTTGGAACTTTCTCCCACCATGTAAGATTCTGGTACCTCTGGTACCCTTAATAATCTATTTCCTTCCAAATATGCGTCCCACCTTTCTTACTAGGTGGTACGCATACACCTTTAAGACAGATGATGTCATCGCTGAGCGCCGCAGAGCGGCTATTTCAACCGCCGGCGTTCTCACTCACATCGTTCGTTCAACCTGCCTTGTGTATCCACATGCTTTCAAGCCTGTCTTGCTGTCGGAACCTCCAGCTGGTTGCTTCTACCTGGAGCAGACCGGAACCTCGCTACTGATCCCTGTATCTCGCTACCGGATCTTCCCCTCTCTACTGGACCCCTCTACTACTAACATTTACTAGTGATAAGTACCCCACAGGGGAATCCTCCATAACCTACTTACACTATCTATCATCTGCACTGTTGCATAGATTGCTAGCTCTTGAGCCTACTACCATCTACTATCTGCACTGTTACATAGATTGCTAGCTCTTGAGTCTACTACCATCTATCATCTGCACTGTTACATAGATTGCTTGTTCTTAAGTCTACTACCATCTATCCTTGCACTGGGTTAGTCTATCCTGTAATTGTCATCTGCTGTCCTTACCACCTGTCACCATACTCGATTACTAACCTATCTGCACTCTACCTAATACCATCTAGTACTCTCCTGAACAAACCTATCAAGTACTTACCATCTCTATCACTGTTCACACCTGTCCCTTCAGCACAACACCTTCATACTGTCATATACATTCCACCACTCCAGGAACATCTTATTGAGTGTGTATATTTCTGTATGTTGAAGCTGACAGGCCCACAGTGATGAGTCTGGAGAGTTGGATCTGGTTATTCAACACATCTCTACATGACTACTGAGTGGAGATTTTGCAGCTGCATATCCAGCCTACTACAAAAACGCAGGAGCGTTACACACCATCACCTGGATAAACTGTAGGGATTTTGGGGATCTCAAAGTGACCCAGTAATCTGAATACCTCCTCCAAGGGAAGTGTTTCCCAGGCATTCTGCAGTTTGTAAGCTCATATCACATTGCTGATTGTCAACATGATTTTGGATTTCCCTGAAATGTCAATTGAACAGGAAGTTAATAAAAACTTGGTGTTTTTGGACAATTATAGTATTATTTGTCAATTATTTAACCACTTGCCGACCGCCGCAAGTAGATTTACTGCGGCGGTCAACCCCTCACAGGCAAAGTGACGTAAATAAACGTCACTAGCCTGTGAGGCTCTGGGGAGCGAGCACGCGCTGCCGGCGGCGCGCTCCCGCTCCCGCGCGGTCACGGACCCCCCTGCACGTGTGACCGGCAGACCCGATGTCCGCCGCTCACTCTGCGATCGGCGGGGGAGAGGGAGAAAGTCAGGCAGCTTGTGTAAACAAGCTGCCTGTCATTCTCCCCTGTATAGAGACACCGATCATACGGTTCTACTATGTAGGACCGTTGATCAGTGTAACTACAGCTCAACAGACAGAATCACAGTTAGAATCACGCCCCTAGGGACACACACAGCCCCTCCCTCTCAAATAAAGTTAACCCCTTCACTGCCAGTGTATTTTTACAGTAACAGTGCATATATATAGCACTAATTACTGTAGAAATGTCACTGGTAACCCCAAAAGTGTCAAAAATGTTAGTCAAGGGTCCGATCTGTCCGCCGCAATGTCGCAGTACCGCAAAAAAAATTGCAGATCGCCGCCATTACGCGTTAAAAAAAAAACAACAAAAATAACAAAAATCTTTCCCTTTGTTAGTAAACGCAATAACTTTTGCGCAAACCAATCAAAATATGCTTTTTGCGATTTTTACTAAACATAGGTAGCATAAAACAAATTGGCTGAAAATGTTAAAATATTTTGATTTTTACTTTTTTTTTTGGGGGAATTTCATATAAAAAAATGTGAAAAATATTGTTATTTTTGCAAAATTAACGCTCTTTTTTTGTTTATAGCGCGTGATCAAAAAAATCGCACAGGTGATCAAATACCACCAAAAGAAAGCTCTGTTTGTGGGAAAAAAAGGACGTCAAATTCGTTTAGGTACAGCTTCGCACGACCGCGCAATTGTCCGTTAAAGTCACGCAGTGCCGAATCGCAAAATACCCCCTGGTCGTTTAGCAGCCAAATCCTCCGGGGCTTAAGTGGTTAAAGACTACTTTGAAACATTGCAGATTTGTAAACAAATATTTTCTAGCATAATTCCTATTATTTATGTATAATCCTTATTTTACAAAAAAATAAATAAAAATAATAATACAGGAAATGACTAAGAAAGTGTGCAAAGGATGCTGCAGGTCTTTCCAGTAAGAAAGCCCAGCATAACTTGTATAATGCAAGCTCTATGTGTAGATAGATGTGTCAGTCAGATGGATTACTTTGACTTTGGCTGAATGAGGCCTTACAGTGAACCTGTAAGTATAGAAATATGGCAGTTGTCATGTCTTACTTTTTGCAAGGGGAACCTGAAGCAACAATATGCAACTAATAGGTTATGTTTTAACTCACTTCGGAGCTTCTCGCCCCAAAGGAATTTCCGTGCTTTAAAAATGGTCATCGTCATTCAACCCACTTCCTGTAAGACCAGGCTATCATGGATCTGCCCTCTGGGATGGTGTCCTCATGCAGCCTAAGCTTGGAGTTTTACTGCACTGTAAGGCACTTACATGTCATTATGGGGTTGCATTACTAAAACTGAAGAGTGCAAAATCTGGTGCAGCTCTGCATAAAAACCAATAAGCTTCCAGTTTTTTTTGCAAAAGCTTAATTGAACAAGCTAAAGTTAGAAGCTGATTGGCTACCATGCACAGCTGCACCAGATTTTGCACTCTCTAGTTTTAGTAAATCAACCCCTATGTGTCTACAGTTAAGTTCAGGAATCAGGAGTAAGGATCCCTGCCACCAGCAGAGGAGAAGTTGTGACATCACTGGACTGGCTAGACAACAAGGCTTGAGGCAGATTTACTAAGCTGGAATTCATCTTTAAATACACAAACAGTCAGTTGCATTCGCTATTTATGTAATCACTGTCCACAGTATATTTTCCCAATTGGTTTCTCCTCAAGTGCAATTACATAGCTGGAGCACCCAGCCATGAGAATTACATGATATAACAGATAATGGTTTTAAAAATGGTGGTATTTACAACAAATTATTTGGTATTTCAAAATATGACTATGGAGGAATCTTTACTGACAAAAGAAAATTTAATAAAAAAAAAGTAATATATACTTTAAATACCTAGAAATAGGTTTGCTTTAAAGCCCAACTCCAGCCCAAAATTATTATTTGACTTTGGACAGAGCAGAGAAGGGTTAAAATCCATCAATTCAGATCAGTAGAAGATGGAAAATCTCTCAGCTGAGGGCACATGCAAAAAACAAAACATATTGGGAAGGGTTAGAACTTCTGATAACTTTTTTTTTTTTATTGCATTCTGTGCCTTCCCCACCTGAAAGGAAAAGACTTTCAGGTGGGGACACAAAAAAAGCAATTGGCTGGGGTTACGCTATTTTCAGTACTGCTATCTTGACTCTGGCATGAGTAGCTAGTAGTGAATCACTGACCTGGAACAAGCATGCCAAATTGATCTTTAGATATTTCCTGTATTATGCTTTTACATGTATGTGATTCAGTAAAGGAGCCATTATTACACTGACAACCATAGACAATACATCTTGAATGGCAATTGCAGCTTCCATGTTTATGTATACACAGGTTTAGTTTAAGGGCTAGTAACCATTGGATTTTACAAAACCGTGGGTAGATACATATAGTTTTCATTCTCTTACATGTCTTTGGCCATAAGATTCATAGAAAGACCATACATAGTGAATGTTTGTCACTGAAAGTTTTGTAGTCTGAAATTAAATTGGGGTTACAATACATAGTCAGTTAAGAATTAGAGTTTTTCTTTAATATTGGCTAAACGTCAAGTCTTTTTCCTGCTATTAATAACTAATTATAATGATGATATATGAACACCAGGCTTCTGCTATGGCATAATAAAACCAGAAATAAATTTAATGTGTTTTAACACATCTGGCAAAGCATACAGCAAATGAAACGGCAGATCAGTCAACAATAAGTGGTGTCACCAATTCTGAGTTACAATAGCATACGTGTCTCATAAATCGAGACTGAAAGTGGCTAATGAAATTATACAATTTTCAAACATAAACTGACTCATAAACCAGCTCTGCTGGAAATGTGTAGTCATACTAAATAGGGTTTTTCAACTACAGTATTTATGATTAGTTTTTACATAACGGCTACTGTCCTTTAATTTTAAATATACCACACATTCTGTATTAAACTTTTCCATGCTTTGTCAAGCCATGGTAAACTAAATATACCATCATGTTTCTTAGGAAAAAATGAAGTCGTTTTCAATGGATCCTATAGTGTTAGGCAATGAAACAGTCACACACACAATACCTCTTGCGCTTAGGAAAATGGCCCTTCCGGATGGATGTGCTTATGTCTTCATTGCCCTTAGAAATGGGTAACCACAGTCTTGCTGCACTCAAAGACTTAGGGAGGTCTAACACTGCAACTATACAAAACACACAGAGGGCGGACCGACCTAGTGAATTATCCCGGACAAATAATTTAGTGAATATAAACACGGTAAGTATTGTACTCACAAGAACAATAGGAAAAGTGCTAAAACCTAGAGCAGCTAATCAGAAGTCACCTGTCACCTTTATATTTCCTGGCCTATTCTCATGTCAGCACACAATGGGTTAACACCTCCTCTGGGGCCCACAGGACCACCTCTTCCTAGCTAAATAAAATACAGCCCCTCCCCCAGTGAAGTGTTCGATAGCCTAGCCTGCGACAGGCCACTAGGGAGTAAGTCCTGTGCTGATGTGAGGATAAGCCATTAAAGGAAAATTATGGTAAGTATTTGATAACAATTTTCCATATTTCTGGCCCTACCTCATGTCAGCACACAATGGGATATAACAAGCTGAATAAATGGGTGGGAGAGAACACATGAAACAAAACATTTACTAACCAAGAAAAGCTGCTTAAGACAAAAATAATTTATATGTCTCGTCCCAAACTTTACGGAACTTGCTAACTGTACACCTAGCTTGTAAAGTCAAATGAAGGGCTAGCCATCTCTCATATATCATTCACTGAACTCCTGGAATGACTTCCCCAAAAGCTGCCACCCCTCTGATCGAAAGAGCTTGCCCCTGTTCCTGAGCAGAAATGCCTACTTCCTGCATGCCAATCTAATCACCCTGGTAAACCAATAGAAGAGGATTCAAGAACCTGACGGTGAAATGAAAAAGATTATCCACTTTCCTTTGGTAAGGACCTGAAGTCTTCCTGCTATGTACTCAGTGACTCCATGTGAATGCTTGGAGGGACTGCCTCCAGGTTTTCCTGGAAATTGAATAACACTTGGAGATGGAAGTAGTATCAATATTTCTGGTAAAAAGACACAAAAGGGATGTTTGCAAGAAAGTGCTGCAATCGTCAACATCCTTCTGTCTTAAGCAACTGCTGTCAGATGAACTAGTTTGACCACTGGGAACCGCAATGCAAATTAAGCTATTGAAGCAAAGAATGCCTGTACTTGTGCTTTCAGAGCCAAGCCTCAATCCCATGAAGGGAACAAGGATTTCCTTGGTGGTCTTATATGGATTACAGCCTGCATGAAGCATTTGTTCAATGGCTCTTCCACCCATCTGCAGCTTGAAAAAAACAGGCAGAGACCTGTACTTTAATTGAGTTGTATGCCAGACCAACCTCAAGCGCTGAATGTAAAAATGTCCAGGATATTGGCTAGAGCTGAGACACCATCGCATATCGGTATCGGCCGATATGGGCTAATATTTTGTACATTCAAAGTTTTGAAAAATAAAGACAATTTTTGACACAAATCTGGTACTGAACATGGTATATTTTGTTTAAAGCTTAATGGCTAGCCTGCTGGCACCCTGTGGTGGGTGGCTGGCTGGCACCCTGTGGTGGGTGGCTTGCTGACTGGCACCCTGTGGTGGGTGGGTGGCTTGATGGAACCCTGTGGTGGATGGATGGCTGTCTGGCACCCTGTGGTGGGTGGCTGTCTGGCTGGCACCCTGTGGTAGCTGTCTGGCTGGCACCCTGTGGTGGGTGGCTGTCTGGCTGGCACCCTGTGGTGGGTGGGTGGCTGGCACAGGGTTTGTGGGTGGCTAGCTGGTACAGGGCATGTGGGCGGCTGGCTGGTACAGTGCCTGTGGCTGGCTGGTACAGGGCCTGTGGGTGGCTGGCTGGTACAGGGCCTGTGGGTGGCTGGCTGGCTGGTACAGTGCCTGTGGCTGATTGGTACAGGGCTGGTGGGTGGGTGGCTGGCTGGATGATACAGGGCCTGTGGGTGGCTGGCTGGCTCACTGGTACAGTGCCTGTGGCTGGCTGTTACAGGGCCTGTGAGTGTGGGTGGCTGGCTGGCTGGCAGGCACCGGACTGCTGTGGGTAGGTGTATGGCTGTGATACACTCCTGCGAGACTAGTCCTGACTCCAAACGAGGCTGTCCAAGGTGAGGGAGGCGGTCTAAGAAGGCAGAATGACATCACGAAAATATCGGCAATATGGGCCAGTTCCGGGGCTGATACCGATATATCGGGGGAAAGTGCATATCCGCCCTCGATATATTGGCCTTGCCGATAATCGGTCGTTCCCTAGTCTGAACCACCTCGGATGAGAATCCTTGCACCTCTAGTCCGGCCAATTCAATAGCCAGGCTATTAAGAGTCTCACTGGATTGGGCTGCTGCCATTGACTTTGGCATAAAAGATCTTATTTAACCGGAAACGGGATTGGTGGTGCGGATTACATCTGGGGGAGCAATTAAAAAGTAAGGCCTCCTCGGCAGGGGGAAAGCACCTGTATGACATAAACATGTTCTGTCCAAATGTTCAGAAGAATCTTCATAATTAAGGACACTGGAGGAATACAAACACCAACGGAAAAAATCCCATTGCACCGTGAATCCACCTTCTATCACTTCACGTTTTATACCATGTTACAAATACCAGAAGTTGTGTGTTCAGTGGACTCTTTAAGAGAACTACCGCTGGAACGCCCCATAGAGCCAATACTAGTTGAGGTATGTATTGTTGGAAAATAATTTGCCTAACTGTTCCATTAGTGGATCCTGCTTTCCCAGTAAGTAGACAGTCGTTACCTGCCTGTAAGCGGCTCTCCGTCCAGTGAAATTTTTTTGTTACAAAAAGTAACAGGAAAAGACAAACAATTGGTGCCCCCTTGGTGGGCAATGTAGCTTACTGCTATCTTGTTGTCAATCATCAACTTCACTTGGGCCTCTTTGGAGGAAGATCCTGAAAGGCTTGCAATGCTAGAAAAAAGTGCCTTACATACAAGACAGTCAGAGCATCTGCATTCCACTAGGCTCCAATGACCTTGCACTTGTCTCCTCAGACTGGAGGAAGACTGGCATCTGATGTAAGAATTATTCCATCTCCACGCCACAAAAGAGGCACACTGGTGTCCAAAACTCCAGTTCTTGCAAATTTGTGCAGACATAAAGACCTTCTGATCCATAGGCAGCTCTCTCCATTAACTAAGTATGGCAAATTGAAAATCCCTTATGTGCCACCTGGCCCAAGGCAGCACTAGAATGGCTGCTGTAAAATGTCCCAATGGGGACAATGCAGTCACTCCCTGACATAAATGCTGTCTCCATGACTGCTCGTACGCAGATTTTCAATTTGCTAATTTTTGTCGTTTTGAAAAACCACTTGACTTATTCGGGCATGAAAAACTACTCCAAGATTCTTCATTAAGAAGGGGTTAACTGCTTTTCCTGTTTGTTCTCTAGTCGACTGGACTTGGAAAAGGATTTCTAGGACAAGGTTGTGATGCTTTGCCAGCTCCTGGCTTACACCTGCGACATGTAAAACGTTGTCCAAATAGTGGTAGAGCCTTATCCCCCAAGATGAATTGCTGCCACTACTGCCAACAAAATATTCAAAGTTTCTTGGTGCTGTGCAAATTCTAAAAATGGTAAACACCTGAAGTGGAAGTGACAGTTTGTCACTGCAAATCTCAGATGTCTCTGGTATTACGTACCGATTGGTAGATGGAAATATACATCAGTCAGGTCGATTGACTCTAACCAGTCCTCATGCTGAACTATCGCCATGACTGTTTGCACAGACTCCATCTTGAACCTTTTGTTGTGTATGTACCCATTCAATTTCTTTAAACCCAGACAGTTGGGAAAGCTCCTGATGCCTTGGGTACTAGAAAGAATGGTGAGTGCTATGCCTCCAGCCTAAGAAAAGAATTAATATTATTGAAATTTGCAATACCGATATTGTCCACAAGATGCCACTGTGACAAAGACTACTGATGGACAGTACTCCATGGTTATTCTTGCTCTCTATCACTAGGTATTAACTCCACCTCTTATCTGAGAAAACGTCCTTTTGCAATCTCCATCTTAGAGGAGTGAGACTGTCCCTCATGTTCTTGTGGAAGATTCTTGAATCCTTCTAGGACGCATCGCTGGTATGCCTCAGAACTGTTGACTGTATACTCAGTGCATATCTTGTTTATGTTTATATACTGATTGTATGCTTTTATCTGTTTATTTCCAGTTTCATTATATTCTTAATCCTATCTGATCAATCCTATCTGATATCAATCCTATTCGCAAATCCTATTCACATATGTATCCTGTTTCATGTGACCACCACTCTTACAAAAGGACTGGTTATTGTAGGATTGAAGGTTTAGCTGTATGTTGAGCTGCAGACACGCCTGGGGCATACATGTAGTGAGAACAGAACAGTGAAACAGCGGCTATCCAGCAAGTGGGATTTAGGACAGCGACTATACAGAGGCCTGCTACCCTGCCAGCGCAGTCATATGCATATGCAATACAGCAGTCTCTACACAGTCAAGCATTCCTGCAAGCAACATGTCACATAGCCAGACATCCTCACTCAAGACAAGGTCCCAAGTTTTCGGCTCCTCTAGATCTTCCTCAGCAAGCAATGCACTCTCCATAGCACGTGCGAAAGCCGAAGCCGCCAAGGCCTGAGCAGCCTTTACTGAGCAAGAAATGCAGATTAAACAGGAGAAAGTGAGGTTAAAGAAAGAGGCAGAGGAAGCCCTCCTAAAAACGAAAGAAGAGGCAGAAGAAGCCCTCTTAAAAGCAAAGAAGGAAGAAGCCCTCCTAAAAGCAAAGAAAGAAGAAGCCCGCCTAAAAATGCAGAAAGAGGCCAAGGAAGGCCTCCTAGAAGTAGCCCTAGAGAAACTCACTGTAGATAAGGAAGTAGCAGCAGCCATAGCTGAAGCAGAGGCCTTAGAATTAGCTGTATACCTGAGAAGTAATTGCAGCAGACGCAGCAATATTCTCGACCCAGAAGCTGAAATTCAAAATTCCCTGCAACAAACTTCAGATTACATCAATCAACATTTTAAAACAAGCAGTGCCAAAGATGACGTCAAAGAGACAAACCAAAGACACTACATGGTACCGCCGCAAGTCAGTGACAACCCTCAAGCCTGCAAACGGGAGAAATACATGCAAAGTGATGTCTCCTATGACAGACTCCCTACAAGTGAGATACCAGACTTTCCTTCTAATCGCTCTCCAGAACCAATGCCCAAGCCAGAACGGTACATCAGAGGCCGGCTCGATGCCCTCAAAAGGTGTGACATCATGCAGCCACCTCACCATGGCAACACACAGCAGGATAATCAAGTCACCATAGACTTTGCAAGGTTCTTTGCACAACGCGAGTTAGTCACCAAAGGACTTGAAAAGTTTAATGACCGCCCTGAAAACTACAGAGCCTGGCGGTCATCCTTTCAAAACACCATCAGAGACTTAGGGCTATCTTGCAGCGAAGAGATAGACCTCCTGATCAAATGGCTTGGAAATGAGTCTGCCGAGCACGCCAGGCGAATCAGGACAATAAATATAAACCACCCAGACACTGGTCTTAGAACAATCTGGGATAGACTTGATGAGTGTTATGGTTCAGCAGAAGCAGTAGAAAGTGCATTATTCAAAAGACTTCACAACTTTCCCAAAATACCTAGCAAAGCCTACCATAAACTTAGAGAGTTAAGTGACTTGTTAATGGAACTTCAAGTAGCTAAATCCTAGGGAGACTAACAAGGACTTGCATTCCTTGACACAGCCAGAGGTGTCAACTCCATTGTGCAAAAGTTACCCTATAACTTGCAAGAGCAGTGGATTACACATGGATCCCGATTTAAAAGACAGCATGATGTTCCATGCCCTCCTTTTTCTGTTTTTGTTGACTTTGTGTGCCTGCAAGCTAAAACAAGAAATGATCCAAGTTTTGATTTTACGCTGTTGTGTGCTGCTCCTGTGGGACTTAACCCTCGCAGACCTCCAGTAGCAGTACACAAAACTAACCTGTCTCCTCCAGGTTCCTTTCACAGGTCTGCCAGCTTCTCTAACTCAGAGACAAAACTCCAAGATCCTGGTAAGCAGTGTCCCTTGCATCGGAAGCCACATCCTCTCCTAAAATGCTGAGCCTTCAGAGAGAAAACCCTACAGGACCGCAAAGCCTTCCTCAAGGAGAACCACATCTGCTACAGGTGCTGCTCTTCAACATCTCATCTTGCCAAGGACTGTAAGGTCAGTTTAAAATGCACAGTATGTGACAGCTCAAATCACAACACAGGGTTACATCCTGGGCCAGCTCCATGGACTCTAGAACACTCTCAGCACTAGTGAGCACGGCGGAGAGGAGGAGCACACCAGCACAACTACACCAGAGATCACTTCACAATGTACAGAGGTCTGCAAAGGAGCCATAGGTGGTAAGTCCTGCTCCAAAATCTGCCTAGTCAAAGTCTATCCAGCAGGCCAAAAAGACAAAGCTATTAAGCTTTACGTAATCCTGGATGACCAAAGTAACAAGTAATTAGCCAGCTCAACTTTCTTTGACATGTTCGGCATTAAAGGCCCCAGCATTCCCTACTCCTTAAAAACTTGTGCAGGAGTAGTGGAGACGGCTGGTAGGAGAGCATCTGGCTACCAAATTGAGTCCATTGATGGGCGATCTCACTTGTCTTTGCCAACTCTTATCGAATGCAATCAGATCCCTGATCATAGATCTGAATTTCCTACACCAGATGTAGCTGCTCATCACCCACACTTGAAACCCATAGCGCATCTGATACTAGAACTTGATCCTCAGGCTCAGATTATCCTACGCCTTGGGAGAGATATCTTACATAGGGATGATCGAACTTTTCAAAAGTTCGGTTCGGCCAGAACATCCGAATTTCCCGAAAGTTCGGCCCGGATTTCAGAACCCCATTGAAATAAATGGGACCCGAACTTCGGTAATCAAAAAACACCATTTTGAAGCCCTAAAACCCAATAAATGCCCCTAAAAAGTGCCTAGGGTTCTGGGTCATACCCCAGGGACTATTAATCACACAAAAAAAAGTTCTTAAAAATTGTCATTTTTGATAGAGAGCCAATTATTGAAAAAAAAAAAAAGAGATTTTTTGATTTTGACTTTGGATTTAGTATCTGGGGGGTCTAAAAGTAAAAAATAATTTTTCAGTAGAGCAGGGATGGTGGTACCCTCCTTTTACACCTATATGATCTTTTTTTCTGGTTCTGGACATGCTACAGAGCTGAAACTTCACAGGTACACCTTTTACACCCCCCAGACACAAAATCACACAAAAAAAGTTCTTAAAAATTGTCATTTTTGATAGATTTTTGCCAATTATTGAAAAAAAAAAAAATTGTATATATACCACTATACACAAGTTCAGATGTTTTTGCTGACTCCAAAGAACCCAAAAAATGCCCAAAAAAATGCTTGCTACTAAACCGGCAATGTGTGAAAAGCTAGAAGCCAACAACCTGTGTTCTAAGTGACAAAATACAAACAATCTTTTTTTTTTTATGGTTCTGTACATGCTACAGAGCTGAAACTTCACAGGTACACTTTTTAGACCCCCCAGATACTAAATCCAAAGAATTTATTTATTTATTTTTCAATAATTGTCTCTCTATCAAAAATGACAATTTTTAAGAACTTTTTTTTGTGGGATTTTGTGTCTGGGGGTCTAAAAGGCGTACCTGTGAAGTTTCAGCTCTGTAGCATGTCCAGAGCCATAAAAAAAAAAAGGATTGTTTGTATTAGTGCAATTATAGAACAGGTTGTTTGCTTCTCGCTTTTCACACCTTGCCAGTTTAGTAGCAGGCGTTTTTTTGGGCATTTTTTTGGGTTATTTAGAGGCAGGCAAAACATCTGAACTTGTGTATAGTAGTATATATACCTGTATAAACAAGTTCAGATGTTTTGCCTGCCTCCAAAAACCCCCAAAAAATGCCTGCAACAACACACCTGGGCATTTTTTTTTTTTTTGACGCTAGCGTTTTTTTGGGCATTTTTTTGGGTTCTTTTGGAGGCAGGCAAAACATCTGAACTTGTGTATAGTGGTGTATATACAAACATACTTATAAGTATATACACACCTAGCCATATATAGGTGTGATAGGAGCGTAACTATATTGGTGTTAATTATTTCAGTAGCGCAAGTAGTTTTTTTCTGCTCCTTTCACACCTATATATGTCTAGGTGTATATATACAGACATGGGTGTGTATATATACCCCCTATACACATGTTCAGATGTCATGTCTGACTCCAAACATGTGCTCAAAAAATCACTAGCAACGCCTGCAGCCAAAAAGAATGCTGCCGGCGGCGAAGCCATATTACAGAAGCGAAAGTGACTTGAGAGAAACTAGCTTTTCTCTATAGCGGTCACCCTGCTATGGAAGGGTTTGGTCACCCGGCCATAGCAGTCACTGTCAGTTAACCATACACTACACTACGGTCCCCTTACACTTAACACTTTCCCTACAGAAACTGAATAAATTAAAGCTAACTAAAGTGTAAAAGAGCACTCTAACTACACTAGATATCCCTTTCCTCACACTAATAAATGCTAAATGACACTTTGTAACACTTTGTAACAGAAGTAACAGAACAGCATTCCACTCTCTTCCATGTCCCGTATAAGAATGCTAGGAATTTGGCAGGGGCTATCTTATATACTGGGGGGCGTATTCACTAATGATTGGACTATGGACCCCCTAGTCACTCCAATCACATTCCTAGCATTCTCCTGCCCCCTCAATTGGCTTTTGCTAATGGTTCTGGTCCAATCACAGGCTTTTAAAGCCCATTTCCTGTCCCATTGTATTTTGGTCGGTTCTGGTTGCCGAATTCCGAACTTTTTGGGCAAAAAGTTCTAAATTCGGCCGAACCTCGAACACCCAATGTTCGGGCCGAACCTATGGTCGACCCGAACCGTTCGATCATCCCTAATCTTACAAGCCCACAAATCAAGAGCTCAAGTTAATGGTCCCAATAATGCCCCTTATGCTCAGAATTTAGACCTCGGATGGGTCATCATAGGAGATGTCTGTCTAGGAAGCGTGCACAAACCTAACTCCGTTAGCAGCATGCTCACAAATACCATAGAGAATGGGCATCCCTCTCTTTTCCAGCCATGCCACAATCATTTCCTTGTTAAGGAATCAGCCTACACCACCCACTCATTTTGTCTTTTCACAAGCTCCACTAGTGACAACTTCGCCTGTGACAGTGACCAAGACCATTTAGGGTGCACAGTCTTCCAGAGAATTAAAGATGACAATGACGTGGCAATGTCTATGGAAGACAAACTCTTCTTAGAAATAATAGAGCAAGGTCTAGTCAAAGACAGCACAAACAGCTGGGTCGCACCTCTTCCCTTCAGACCACAGAGACAACGCTTACCCAATAACAGAGAACAAGCGCTACAACATTTTGCTTCCCTTAGACGTAATTTACAAAGAAAGCCAGAGATGAGGGAACATTTCTTTTCTTTCATGGGAAAGATGTTTGAGAACGGTCATGCCGAGATGGCTCCCACCCCTAAAGACTCTGAAGAGTGTTGGTATCTCCCTATATTCGGAGTGTACCATCCCAAAAAGCCAGGTCAAATTAGAGTAGTGTTTGACTCTAGTGCCAAATACAAGGGTATCTCCTTGAACGATGTCCTCTTGACAGGCCCAGAGCTCAACAACAAACTCCTGGGAGTGCTCTTACGCTTCCGCAAAGATTCCATTGCCTTCATAGCTGACATCCAGCAGATGTTCCATTGTTTCTTGGTCAGAGAGGAAGACAGGAACTTCCTAAGGTTCCTTTGGTTCCAAGACAATGATCCTTCCAAAGATATCTCAGAGTATCGTATGAGGGTACACATCTTTGGCAATAGCCCTTCACCTGCATTCGCTATCTACGAACTCAGACATTCCGCCCAAGAAGGTGAACTTGAGTTTGGTTCAGATGCAAGACAATTCGTAGAGAAAAACTTTTATAGGGATGACTGTTTAAAATCCTTACCTTCCAGTGAGTCTGCAATCTGTCTTCTTAAAAGAGCACAGGAAATGCTCGCTTGTTCCAATCTCAGGCTTCACAAGATTGCTTCCAACAGCAAAGAGGTAATGGAAGCTTTTCCCGCTCAAGACCATTCCAGTGATCTAAAGGACTTAGATCTGGGTACAGACTCTTTACCTGTACTGCACAGTTTAGGTCTACTTTGGGACTTGAAATCCGATTCCTTTACCTTCCAAGTAAATGGAGAAGAAAGACCCTTCACTCGCAGAGGTCCACAATCAATAGCCTGTACGATCCATTAGGATTTGCGGCACCTGTTACAATTCAAGGTAAAGCCTTTCTTAGAGACTTGATTCGTGAAACATCCGACTGGGATGCCCCACTACCCCTTGATAAGAGGAACTCTTGGGTAGAGTGGAGGGACTCTTTATCAGTCTTATCTGATCTCCATGTTTCATGCCCATATGCTCCTGTACCTTCTACAAAGATACAGAGTCAAACTCAAAACCTTTGCATATTCTGTGATGCTTCTGTCAAGGCAATAGCTGCTGTGGCCTACTTCAGAACTGTCGACACTACAGCACGATGCCACGTAAAGCATGGGTAAAGCAAAGCTGGCTCCACACCCTGAGCATACTATACCTAGGCTAGAACTTTGTTCTGCAGTACTAGCTGTTGAACTAACAGAACTAATAACCTCAGAGATGGACATTGACCTCAAGGATGTTCAGCTCTACACAGACAGCAAGGTAGTGCTAGGCTACATCTACAATGAGATCAGACGTTTCTATGTTTATGTCAACAACAGAGTGTTGAGGATTATGAGATCCACTAGTCCAACACAATGGCACTACGTACCTACTGACTATAATCCTGCAGACCATGCTACAAGAGCTGTTGCTGCATGTAACCTTAAAGACACAACATGGTTTACAGGACCTGCATTCTTGTACGATGCAGAACAGACTTTTCCTAAAAGTGACACTATTGAACTAGTACATCCAGACTCAGATACTGACATCCGTCCTGAGATCTCAACATTTCATACTGCAACTTCAGGCTGCCAGCTTAAATCTAACCGATTTACCAGATTCTCAAAATGGAAGACACTTGTTCGAGCTATTTCTTGTCTTATCCATATAGCTCACTCCTTTAAAGGTGACTCAAACAGCTGTGACTGCAAGGGATGGCACAATTGTCAAAGGATCAGTTCAGCATTAGAGCTACAGCAGTCTCAGGATCTTATCATCTGCACTGTACAGCATGAAGCCTATGCTAAGTAGATTGACTGTATCTTGAACAGAAAAGCTATCCCTAGAGACAGTGTCCTGAGAAAACTTGACCCATTTCTTGATCAAAATGGACTACTTAGGGTAGATGGTCATCCAAGACAAGCCAACCTAGAGTCAGAAGAGACAAACCCTCTAATAGTTCCTGGTCACCACCACATTGCTTACTTGATTGTGTCACATCATCACTCCCATGTAAAGTGGAAGTCAAGATCCACAGAAACAAGGAGACAAAGTTGTTCCTCAGACCAGTTTCTGAACTGATTTTGTTGTTGTCATCTGAGGAATAAATAGTGATATCTGATGATACCAGGTGGGGAGTGTCATGCCTCCAGCCTAAGAAAATAATTCATATTATTGAAACTTGCAATACAGATATTGTCCACAAGATGCCACTGTGACAAAGACTACTGATGGACAGTACTCCATGGTTATTCTTGCTCTCTATCACTGGGTATTAACTCCACCTCTTACTGAGAAATCTTCCTTTTGCAATCTCCATCTTAGAGGAGTGAGACTGTCCCTCATGTTCTTGTGGAAGATTCTTGAATCCTTCTAGGAAGCATCGCTGGTATGCCTCAGAACTGTTGACTGTATACTCAGTGCATATCTTGTTTATGTTTATATACTGATTGTATGCTTTTATCTGTTTATTTCCAGTTTCACCATATTCTCAATCCTATCTGATCAATCCTATCTGATATCAATCCTATTCGCAATCCTATTCGCATATGTATCATGTTTCGTGTGACCACCATTCTTTCACCGGAATAAAGTCTAAAGTTCCAAAAGGACTGGTTATTGTAGGATTGAAGGTTTAGCTGTATGTTGAGCTGCATACACGCCTGGGGCATACATGTAGTGAGAACAGAACAGTGAGAAACCCCCAGCTTTGTTCTTTTAGTGGCAGCAGCACTATTGACTTGTTGCAGTAAAACTCTTATATGAAATCTTGCAGTAATTCTTTCTTCTTGAGATCTGTTGATCATGAATAAGAGGATTTGGTGATTGTACTCCCAGCTAACTGTCTTTGATGTTTGTCGCCCAATCCCTCCAAAAAGGAGGCTATCCTGGCTCCCACTGGAAAACAATGGTTGGGCCCACCTTCAAAAGACTTTCCAGATGTCTAGCAGCCTGCTCTGGATTTGATTCCATGAAAAAAGGAAGTTTGAGCTCCCTTCACTGTGATTTAGTAAGTTTCAGCCTGGCCTAAAAGATTTGGCCTCCTGAACCCTTCTGAAGATTGACCAACCTGAGAAAAAAGACAGCTGCTTCCTCTTGTTAGACTGTGGCCAATCTCAACATTTCTTCTGTAAGTCACTCGCTTTGTCCAGCCTTTTGCCAAACAACCATCTCCTATTATGGAGTATATTACAAAGGGCTTGTGTGGGAGCTTTATCCTCCTCCAGTGGCACAACCACAAAGCTCTTAACAGTGTGACCTAATGTGCCAGCCCTAAAACTAGGTCTATTAAAGTCTCGGCCAAAAGTCAGCAGCCAGGTTCAAGTCCTTCAGAACCATGCCCACTCCTGCATGTTCCACTTGAATTAAAGGTTATTTCCTAATGCTTTAAACATCACAGTTAACGCTCTTGCTAGTCAACAGGCAAAAAACGTGCCACAGTATAGTTTTTCTGCAAGTCTGCGAGCCAGTTCACCACAACTTCTGAATTGAAGGGGCCTTTCTGCATGCACATTTTGAAGTATTCAGGTGTATTTTTAATGCGTTTTGCTATGGTACAGATGTGTTCCATGCAGAAAAAATGCAACATGTTCTCCTTTAGTTGACTGTACTGGAACACACTGCACTGGTGTGACGTAGGCCATTGGAATCCATGATAAACACTGTTTATGCATCTTTGACTCAGAATAAAAGTGCATTGGACTGCATCTGGTGTGAACCTAGTCCACTTTTCAAAATATAGGATCCCTAAAGCTATTGAAAGGCAAAAACACTTGTGCACCAGGCCCCATCCACTCCTTGAAGTTATTTGCTTAAGCCAGCTTAATTGGAAAAAGCTTGGAGACCTTTCATGTAATTTGGTCTTCTTATCAGATCTCTCTCATTCTTCATCAATGAGCTTTTAACTCTATCATTATGGGAAAAGAAGGCCCTTCCTTTTTCACATTTGGAAATATCTGTGTGCTTTTTGTGATGCGTCTTGCTTGTGGCATGGATATTTGCTGTATATTTTCTGCTACAGCCTCTAGGTTTTTAAATTTGTGCATCCACTTTCTTATTCATTGTCATTTGAGGCAATCCATGCAAATTGATTTCCCGTCATTGCAGACTGTATGCAGGTCCAACATGCATCCAGGGCTGGGCAGGCATTTTCTATAGCGATGATTTCAAAGCATGAGAGCCAGTGCCACGTGAGCTACTTGAGGAGCATGAAAGCCACCCTGTGCGGGAATCTGAGGAATGCAGATTGTTCTGGTCAGGAGATGACCAGTGGTGGGTCTTATGTTTTCTGGAGCATTTGCATTTAGGGCTTCTGCTCCTAAAATAATGCAAAACATCATACTTTACATTTCTTGAGCATTCCTTGAGCACTCTTTTTAAAATATGTCCCACGCTTGCCCCCTCCTATCTTTGCTAGTCTTCTGTGCCACTGACAGGTGTGGTGAGCTCATGCAAAAATGAAATATGGAAACAAATCATAATTCTCTCACCAAGAAAAAACAGGTACCCTGTCCCTTTTAGACCCATCTGCTTTCATCTACTTACTTCAGAAGCAGCAGCAGGTGACGCCAGGCAGCCCTTCCAGAGGCAGGCAAGAGACACAGAATCTGAGACAAAAAACAGTCAGACTGTCTAACCCCCAGAACACAGTACAGCACAGCAGGGGAGGAAACAGGGACAAGTCTTTACCTCACAAGAGAAAACTGGCAGGACTGCTGAGAGAGGAGACAAAAAACAGTTCCTCTGCCGGCTCTAAGACTGTTTAAGCTGCTGCTTGGTAAATGGCGGTCATTACCCCGTGCGGCCACGTCTCCCCGTCCCCTGCAACATCCTCCACCGCCACTCTCAGACCAAAGACAAAGCCAGGAGAGCAGTGCGGCACGCTGCCTATACAAGACAGGAAAAACGCCAATGGTGACATTGCAGAGCTTACTAATACTACACCTGCAGAATACTTGTGCTGTTTAAGTAACATTGTCAGTGGCCCAGCACAAAGGGCACCCACTTTCAGGAGGGTTTACCATCCAACATTCAGGATCTTCCATCTCCATGAGAGGCTGAATATGGAGGGGTAGGTGTAACGGATTAACCAGCACCCTGACCGGGCACCTCCATTGATGGATGCTCCTAGTGCTTCCCGAGGGCTCCAAGCACTCCGCCAGACACCATAACCACTTCAGACCCCATGAACCGCCACAGCTTGGTTAGGGTCTCACTGTCTCCTACCTTCACTGGACCTACGACAAGTCTCCAGGTTCCCGTGGGTGAACCTCTCTTTCCCCATAGAGGGCAGCACGAACAAGCTCTACACAAGCTCTTACAAGAGCTTAGTGATTATCCAAGGGAGTATGGAAGACCATAGCAATCCCTTGTAGCATATTCCCCCAATAAGAGACAGGACTCTAGATTGAGGGTGAACTAACTCTAACTTTATTGAACAAGAAACAGACTTATATACAGTTTTCCCCCACAAGGTTAATGCCCAGGTGGACCTTGTTGAGGACTGGACATGACATTCACAATCCAATAGAAACAGAGTTTTACACTCCCATACAGTGTACACAGAAATACACACATTATTTAGGAATTACAGATTTCATGGCAATGGGGATAAATCTTCACATTTTTATATGAAGACATTGCTAACAAATATGACTGTCCCATCTGAAGCAATTCAAACCATTAATTATCTGTTTTTCACTTCCAGTGACGGTGAATGCAGGAGGGCATATACTTGCAGCAACCAAAGTACTTACCAACTGCAATCCACAGGTGGTCTGGAGCATGACCAAAAAAAAGAACACTTTAGTGGGAGAGGGGCTGTCTTTTATTTAGCTAAGAAGAGGTGGTCCTGTAAGCTCCAGAGGAGGTGTTAACCCACTGTGTGCTGACGTGAGTTAGGGCCAGGAAAGATATACAGTATATATATATATATATATATATATATATATATACACACTGCCGTTCAAACGTTTGGGGTCACTTAGAAATGTCCTTTTCTTTTCGTACATCACGGGACACAGAGCCATAAATCATAACACATGGGTTATATAACCACCTATAGGTGAAGGACACTGGCAAACCAATCAGAATTGATGACCCCCTATATAACCCCTCCCACACAGGAAGTACCTCAGTTTTTTCGCAAGTGTCTAAAAAGTGAAGGTCGCTGTGGAGAGGTGCTCCACATGTTTGTAATGTTTCAAAGAAGAAGAAAGAAGTTTATGCTAAAATGCCCGAACAAAGATCACTGGATCTAAGGGGTTAGCTATCGTATCCATCTAAAACAGTCAATGGACTAAAAGGATGGTATCCAAGCCTTTTTAGGCGCTGGACCCTGAGATCCAGACCCTTGGAATACCAAACCCCAAAGGCGCTCTGTGCAGGGTGCTCTACAGATCCAAGGCTGTGGCCCCTCTTATATAGGGGACCCAGTCCTTGAAGGTCTCCAAAACAATGCTCACCCTGAAGGGTGAAGATTGGATTCTTGATTAAAGCAGTTTCCTGCGGCAGGACTGTCCATTTTAAATATTTACACAGCAAAAAAAACCCTAAAGTTAAAATTGAAAAATTGTAAATATTATATGCACTGTTCCCTTTTAATAAGATTACAAAGACTTGTGCCAAGTGTATTTCTGCTTGTATTTACATTGTAGCAGGTTTAAGCAAAGTATGTTTAAAGTATGTTTAAAGCATATTTTACCCTGAGCTAATCACCTGAAAGGTACCAGCTATGACAAACAATATTCAGCCTAAACTGCTCTCACCCACTTTGTTTGTTGTGTTCACTCTGGCGCATAAGCGTCCGCATGTCTATGGCATAGGCCTATTTGTGCGCGCACACGTGGGAATCTTCACATTTAAGTACAGGCGTACCCCACATGGTGGGAATGTTCTAACACGATTTGGTGTGCATGTGGACGCCACACACCACACCACACATGCATAAAAGGGCACGCTCTGCAAGGAACTGTTTCCAACACACTAGCCTCTGTCACAGGAGGAAAGGGACACAAAGAAGAAGCAGCTGGGTTGTGTGAGTTACTGTGGGTGTATGTTACTGGCACTAATAAGTCCTGTATCTTAGGTAATCAGTGTTGTGTGCATTAGGCTGTATAAGCCCTGCCCAGACCTTGAGTACACTTTAAAAGGTAGTACCTCAAGTTTGTCTTGCTATAAAGCAATGTCAGCCTGAAAAAGGGCTGGAGGGAGCACAGTTGGAAAGGGCACTATGATGCCACCATCAGGCCCTGCAGGTCCTAGTTGTGCTTCCACTGTGTCTACTCCTCCTTATAAGCCAGAGGCAATTAGCCAATCTGAGCCATTACAGTTGTCAGGCATAGTAGCTACTCCGTGTATTTCTGCCACAGCCTATGTTACCAAGGATGATTTGGCATCAGCATTAGCCAGCCTAGAGGGTAGGATTGCTGACATGATTGCAGCACCACATGGAGGAAAGAAGCGGGTTAGGTCCCCCTCTCCTGAGCTGCCCCCTGAATCAGTGCAGGATTGGGCAGAGGACGTAGAAGATGTAGCTTAGGATGACCCTATAGAAGGTCAAGCTGAAATCTCCACTTCTGGGGAGTCAGAGGGATCTCTATCAGTCTCTTAATCCCAGAGATTGTTTATCCAGTCTCTTGCTGAGATGGTCCGGGCATGGGTGGAGTTAATTCAAGACAACTGGGTTGTCTAAACCATTTCACAGGGATACAAGCTGGAATATTTTGGGAGTTCCCGCATCCTCGGTTTATGAGGTCAAGTTTACCAACAGGTCACCTAAAAGAAAGATCTCTCTTTCAGGCACTGGACCAGCTGACAGCTCAGAGGGTGATAACCGAGGTTCCAGAAAACGAAAAGTTCAAGGGTTTTTACACAAACCTATTCATAATCCCCAAACCAAATGGGGATGTGAGACCTATTTTGGATCTCAAGGCGCTGAATTGGTTTCTGAACGTTCGTTCTTTCCGCATGGAATCTATTCAATCAGTCATAACCTCCCTGCAGGGAGAGGAATTTATTGCATCCATAGACATCAAGGATGCATATCTTCATGTGCCTATATTTCAGACCCATCAAAGGTTCCTTTGTTTTGCGATTGGAAACCATTATTTCCAGTTTGTGGCCCTGCCCTTCGGGTTGTCCACAGCTCCAAGAGTGTTCACATAGATCCTAGCTCCAGTATTGGCTGTTCTAAGGTCCCAAGGGATATCTGTAATAGGATATTTGGACGATCTGTTACTAATAGATCGATCGGCGTCGGCTCTAAGCCGAAATATCGTTCAGACAGCAAATTTTTTGGAACATCTGGGTTGGATACTGAACTTAACAAAGTCAGAATTACAGCCAGTCCAGCATCTTCATTTATTGGTCTCTTGAATCAATCTTTTCTTCACAATTGTAAATTTTTCACTATTTACTTTTTATTTACTTTTTAGCGCTGCACTTTTTTTATTATTTCTTTTTTCACCACTCTATTTGTCAGTTGGATGTGCTAGCAGCTTGTTATTATTTTATTCTTAGATTAGCACGGTGTTTTCACACTTTTTTTCAGCATCTGGAATACCCAGGGCTTTTTGTCGACATGGTGCAGGCAAAGATATTCCTGCCAGCAAGAAGGGTCTTATACCTGAAGGGTCAGGTTTGGTCTATAGTAAGACTGAGATATCCATCTATATGTCTTTGTATGATGTTACTGGGGAAGATGGTGTCCACTTTCGAAGCAATTCCCTATGCTCAATTCCATGCCAGACCCGTGCAGGACAACATTCAATCTGCGTGGAACGGAAAGTTCAGTCCTTGGACTGGTCCATATCTCTGCTACCAAGAGTATGACAGAGTCTGAATTGGTGGTCATTGACCAGAAATCTGGAGAAGGGGAAATCCTTTCTCCCAGTGACCTGGAAGGTAGTGACTACAGATGCCAGTCTCTCCCGCAGTGGAGCAGTTCTGGAGGAAGCTACTGTCCAGGGGAAATGGTCTTGGGTAGAGAATCATCTCCCCATCAACATTTTGGAAATTCATGCAGTCAGTTGGGCTCTGAAATTCTGGACGCCCAGACTTCGGGGTAACCCTGTCAGGGTGCAATCCGACAATGCCACGGCCGTAGCTTATGTCAACCATCAAGGAGGCACAAGGGGTCGATCAGCCCAGAAAGAGGTGGATATTATCCAGTCTTGGGCAGAGAAGTTTGTGCCATGCCTGACAGCATTGTTCATTCCAGGAATAGAGAACTGGCAGGCAGATTTCTTGAGCCATCAACAGATGTTTCCAGGTGAATGGTCTTCACATCCCAAGATTTTTCAATTGATCTGCCTATGCTGGGGGGTCCCAGACGTAGATCTGTTAAAATCCAGGTTCAACAACAAATTGGAGAGATTTGTGTCCAGTACCAGGGATCCACTCCCAGTTGAAGTGGATCCTTTGGTCACTCCTTGGGAGCAGTATTCCCTGATCTATGCCTTTCCTATAGTGCAGCTGATATTGCATTTGTTGTGCAGGATCCAGCTGGAGGGTAAACCAGTAATTCTGGTAGCTGGCCGAAGAGGTTTTGGTATGCACAAATCCAGAGGTTGGCAGTGACAAGCCCCTGGGTTCTTCCACAGCATCCGAACATGCTTTCCCAAGGTCTGATATTCCACCCTGCTGTAAAGTCTCTAAATTTGACTGCTTGGCTATTAAAGCCTTAATCTTGGAAGAGCAGGTTGTGTCTGGCCCCACAGTTCCTACACTGGTAAACGCCAGGAAGCCATTCTCTAGAAATATTTACTACAGGGTCTGGAAATCCTACATTGCCAGGTGTGAAGCTAGGAAATGGCATCCCCGCACATATATTATCGGGAGAATTCTATCCTTTTTGCAAGCAGGGGTGGATATGAAATTAGCCCTAAGTACAATTAAAGGGCAGATTTCAGCTCTATCGTTTTTTTTTCCAGGAACCAATCGCTTTCCATTCGTTGGTTCAAACCTTTGTCCGGGGAATATTGTACTTGCTTCCACTAGTGAAGCCACCGTTGTGTCCTTGGGACCTAAATTTGGTGTTGACAGTTTTGCAAAAACAGCCTTTTGAACCTCTGGAGCAGGTTCCCCTGGTTCTTTTAACCAGAAAACTGGTCTTTTTGATTGTGATAACTTCGGCTAGAAGGGTATCAGAACTAGCAGCTCTTTTTCGTAAAGAGCCATTCTTGACATTTAATCAAGATAGTGTGATTTTACATCCTCACCCAGATTTTTTGCCCAAGGTAGTGTCCGCCTTTTATTTGAATCAGGGTATTATACTACCTTCTTTTTCTCCAGATCCTCACTCAGAGGAGAAAAAGTTATTGCATTCTCTTGATGTAATGCGTGCACTTAATTTATTTACAGGAAACAGCTCAGATTCGTAAGACCGAGAAACTGTTTGTACTGCCAGAAGGCCCCAGAAAGGGTTTGGCAGCATCTAAATCTATCATTTCTTGTTGTATTCGCCAGGTTATTAACCAGGCGTATGGTTTAGTAGGAAAGGTTCCACCTTTTCCTGTAAAGGCACATTCTACCAGAGGAGTAGGGGCCTCTTGAGCACATCGCCATCAAGCCTCTATGGCTCAGATTTTCAAGGCCGCGACCTGGTCGTCGGTGCATACGTTCACTCGCTTCTATAGAGTGGATGTTGGGATCCAGGAGGAGTCTGCTTTTGGCCGCAGTGTGCTGCAGGTGGTGGTGTAATCCTTCTGTTAAGGGTTAGATGGCTGTATTGTTTTGGTGTTCCCCTCCCCTCAGATGTATTGCTTTGGGATGTCCCATATGTTATGATTTATGGCCCTGTGTCCCGTGATGTACGAAAAGAAAAATGGATTTTTAATTCATCACGGGACACAGAGGTCCCTCCCCTCTTCTATGGGGTATTTTATTGTTTGCTACAAAACTGAGGTAATTCCTGTGTGGGAGGGGTTATATAGGGGGTCATCAATTCTGATTGGCTGCCAGTGTCCTTCAGCTATAGGTGGTTATATAACCCATATGTTATGATTTATGGCTCTGTGTCCCGTGATATACTTCAAGAAATGGATTTTACAGGTAAGTATGAATTGAAAATTCATTAATTTTTTTAAAGGAAAGCACTGTTTTTTCAATGAGGATAACATTAAAATAATCAGAAATACAGTCTAAACATTGTTAATGTGATAAGTGACTATTGTAGCTGGAAATGGACGATTTTTAATGGAATATCTACCTAGGTGTACAGAGGCCCATTTCCAGCAACCATCACTCCTGTGTTCTAATGGAACATTGTGTTAACTAATCGTATTAAAAGGCTAATTGATGATTACAAAACCCTTGTGCAATTATGTTAGCACAGCTGAAAACTATTGTGCTGATTAGAGAAGCTATAAAACTGGCCTGTGCACAACTAAGCAAAAGGACAAGTACATTAGAGTCTCTAGTTTGAGAAATAGATGCCTCACAGGTCCTCAACTTGCAGCTTCATTAAATGGTACCCGCAAAATGCCAGTCTCAATGCCCACAGTGAAGAGGTGACTCCAGGATGCTGGCCTTCTAGGCAGAGTGGCAAAGAAAAAGCCATATCTGAGACTGGCTAATAAAAGGAAAAGATTAAGATGGGCAAAAAACACACAGACATTGGACAGAGGAAGATTGGAAAAAAAAGTGTTATGGACAGACGAATCTAAAGGCCCGTACACACGTACCGATCGTCGGCATACAAACGTCGGTGGACGAAGGATCTGCCGATTGTACGCGTGTTAGTATGGTGCCTCCGACAGATGTCTGCGCACAATCCGCGGACAAAAGTCTTTCGTGCAAACATGAAAATATTTGTATGCCGACACCAGAACGGACGATTGTTCGCCTGTCAGTACACAATTCGGCCGACAGACCGCAGATTTGCAAGACTGGGCATGCTCAGAAAATAGAAAACACAGGGAAAGTTAACCATTACATGACATCACTTCTGCAGTCGGCGGACAAAATTCTTGTGCTGTCCTTGTGCTGTCTTTGCACTTTTCAGCAGACACCGACATCCCGGGGAGAAAAGAGGAACATTTGTAAGCCGACCATCGGTACGTGTGTACGGGGCTTTAGTTTGAGGTGTTTGGATCACACAGAAGAACATTTGTGAGATGCAGAACAAGTGAAAAGATGCTGGAGGAGTGCCTGATGCCATCTGTCAGGCATGGTGGAGGTCATTTGATGGTCTGGGGCTGCTTTGGTGCTGGTAAAGTGGGAGATTTGTACAAGGTAAAAGGGATTTTGAATAAGGAAGGCTATCACTCTATTTTGCAACGTCATGCCATACCCTGTGGACAGCGTTTGATTGGAGCCAATTTGGATAAGGGGGTGCACAGATACCCCCTCCCTTTTTCCAACCAGCCAGGCTGCATGCTTGGATTAAGGGTCTGGTATGAATTTTTAGGGGGACCACACTTTTTATTTTATTTTTTTTTGCATGGGGATGGGGATGTAGGATGTGCTACAGCAAAGTGATGTTTACAAAAAAAAAATGATATAGTTTAAATTGCCAGCAAATGACATTTAATTTTGGGCTTTTTTTTTTAACAACACACAAACTCCTCCAAAGCACCCCCAAAAAGCATAGAAAACCCTTAGCCTGCGAAATATTTTGGGGTACCTTTGAAGGGGTCTGTGTGTTGTTAAAAAACAAAATGAAATGTCACTTGCTGGCAATGTAAACTATATCAGTTTTTTTCTTTTTTAAATAAAAGAAGCAGGTACAGTGTATGTCATTTTTCTGCAAATTAAAAAACTTTTTTTGCTTAGTAAATGTCAGTGCTACTGCAGTAGTTTCTGTACATAGTGATGTGCCCCTTCGCAGGCAGCATTAGGGAACCCCCAGGCATGTTTTATAAAATAATTGGGCATTTTTAATGTTTCCCTTTAGGCATTTTAAAAAAAAAAATCAGTGCTTTTTTTATTATTACAAAGTTTTTTTTTTTTTTTAGGTTCAGAAGACAAGCATGTACAACTTTTAGGCAAATAGTACTTAAACTTATATAGACTAAATAGCCATTTAATTTCTTGCCTATTAACTCAGAAAATCAGCATTTTGGATTTGACAGATTTGATTGATTTCAGTGGGGTTTGGCATCCAAACTTCTTTCGCTGCTCACTGCTCAAACCTAACCCAGTGCAGGTTGGCTCAACCCCAAAGTTAGGTTCACACTCTCGCATTTTCCGCATGCTCTGAATGAGCTGCTGTACCTTCAGGAAAATGCAGGAAAAAGGTCCCTGCACCTTTTCCAAATCGCAGCCAAACTGATACCACATGGTACTTTCACACCATGTGATTTCAAGCACCTGAAAATGCGCTGTATTTTCAGATGTGTGGGGGTACCATTAAGAATGAATAGCATTCCTGCCCATCTGCAAAAGAGCAGTGCATTTTGGCTGCTAATGGATGCTAATGGTTGGGGGAACACATGCGATTTAGTGCCGGTTCACACTGATGCGCTTGCGATTGTAATGCGAATTTGCGGTGCGAGTTTACCTTGCGTTTTTCCATAGTACAGCGCGATTGCAATGCGAATCGCATTGCGTATAATCATGTTAATTAGCTCAGGTGCGATTTTTGCTCCAGCCAATCCAAATGAAATGGGTGTTAACTTCCGGTGGACTTCCTGGTCTTTATGAGGAGAGTACACCGTGGAGTGTGAGCTGTGGTTTTGTTTGGAGATTACGTTGTGGAGAGTGTGCTGTATTTTGGTGTATTGCCACTATGTTTCATTTGCCTTTGGTCATGGCAGCAGTTGCTACTGCCACTGCTGCAGTCTTGATCAATAAGGACAGGAGGAGGAGAAGGATGAGGATGATGATGATGATGAGAAGACGAAGGTATTGGGTTCATCCCATAATTTCAAACAGGGAAGAGAGAGGTCAGTTCAATGTCCTCTATCATGATCTCCGGCAACATGAAGAGAAGTTTTTCAACTATACTCGGATGTCTGTTAATAGGTTAGTATGTGAGAGGGAGTCTCTCCTTCTTCTTCTCTCTTTTTGCTGCTTCCCTCTATATCTCTTTTTTCCCCATCTCTCTTTTTCCTCTCTCTCTGTTTTCACCTATATCTACCCCCGAATCATTCCTGAAGCTCCCCACGCCCCCCTTTTGCTTGCCACTTACGTGTGTTGTTTTTTTTTTTAGTTTTGACGAATTACTTGGGCTGCTCTTTTCACGTTTGGAGCGTCAGAACACCACCTTCCGGAACAGTGTTGTGCCTGCTGAAAGATTGCTTGTTACATTACGGTAAGTGTGATATATTTTGTGAAAAGTCATGTATTTTTTTTCTCCATAGTTAGCAATACAGTGAATGCAGACAGATATGATGGCAAAGTTGACTTCAAAAAAAGTTTTTATTTTTTTTTTATTTTGTTGCATGTAACAAGAACAAAGGAACAAAATACAGAAAAATTAGGTCAAAAAAGACAACTTAGGTCAACGTGGCAATACAGTGGCAAGTGTACTATAGATCCAAAAAATTTGGTGAACTCTCCAGATCAAGTGGTGTTGAAGAGCCTGAGGGTGTATGATCCACGGTGTTGGGATATAGCCATGGCACAAGCGGGGATGGAGTTCTATGTGACGGTCCACTTGGGGGCCTATATTGTGGATAGGGTGGAGGTATTTTTGGGGAAAATGCACTAGATTGTGATGGTGGTGGTCTGCTGGAAGGGGGGAAATGGGAAGAAGTGGAGACATCCGGTGTTCTAGTGTGGGGGGGGATTACAGAGGGAATTGGGGAAGGAATAGGATATGGGATTTGGGATCTAGGGGTCTCATGGATGCTCCGATATTGGTCAAAACTTGACGGATAAGGGTTTGTTGGAATGGCAGAATGACTGGGTGTGAAATGAGGGGACCATGGAGTGTCTTGCGGTAACTGTTGTGGTACAGAGAACGAATGTATGCAGTTTTGTACCGCCATTCTCATGTCGAAATACCTTTCAGACGGGACCTCTTTGAGAAGAGGCACCAAGCTATGAGCAAATAGTGTGTGAGGACATTTATGTGCATCTAGTTGCTGGCTGATGCCTGACATAATGTCCACTAAGTGCTTTGTCTGCTCGTCTTCCGCCTCAGCAGTTGCCCTGCTGACTCTCCTCCTGTGGGATGTAGAGCCTCGACTTTGAGGCCTGGTGGAAGGCGTGGAAACGTCAGTTTCCTCAAACTCCTGTTCTGGTTCTTGAGCAGATCCTGACTCATCCAAACTCTGTGACTCGTTAGGAATATTTGAACTACTATTCGAACATGCAAATGCGACGCCTTCTTCCTCATCAACTTGAGCTGCATGCTCCTCCTCCTCCCCTTCCTCCTGCACATTCTCCACCTCCTCCCAACTTGCTTGTGTGCTGCAATGACAAACATGAAACAACTTTTCATCATCCGCTCAAATATATAATTTGAATGATAGGTGGGGATTGGAAGGTGAGGGGGTTGGGGGTGGGGTGAAGAGGGAGGGGGAAGGAAGGATGGCTTTAATAGTGAAAGAGAATTTGACAATAAACTTACTTCCGCATTTCTAGAACCGGTAGCAGAAAATCCAGACATCTGGCAAAGGCATAGGGACGCTTAGGGGGGGCACCGGATCCACTTCTCGCCTCACGTTCTAGTCTCTTGTACCTTTGCAGGGTATCCTTGAGGCTACGCCATCTTGTTCGTATTAGTAATTCTGTAAGAGAAAAACATGACTAATAATAACTTTCTGTTTTTTATTTCAGGTACCTTGGAACTGGTAATTCTTTTGCAAGCCTGCATTACGAGTTCAAATTGGGGAAATCTACTGTGAGCACAATTGTTCGTGATACCTGTATTGCCATCTGGGAGGTCCTAAGAGATGTGGTGATGAGAAAACCAACCAAAGAGGAGTGGATCTCTGTAGCTGATCTTTTTTGGCAACGCTGCAACTTCCCTAATTGTGTCGGTGCTATAGATGGCAAGCACATTAGGATTGTGAGACCAGTTGGTAGCGGCACCAAATATTTCAATTACAAAAAATATTTTTCTTTGGTTTTGCTGGCAGTGGCGGATGCAAACTACTCATTCATCTACATAGATGTTGGTTCATATGGGAGCAGTTCCGACTCCAGTATTTTTTCCCACTCCAGTTTTGGAAAAATGCTGCGTGAAAAAAGCCTGGACCTCCCACATGAAAGACCACTGCCTGGAACATCTCAGCAAAGCCTCCCATTTGTTTTTGTTGGTGATGAGGCTTTTGCACTTTCGGAACACCTGCTTCGCCCGTATGCTAATCGCTCACTGACTGTTGAAAAGAGAGTGTTTAACTACAGGCTCACAAGAGCGCGCAGAGTTGTGGAGTGAAGTTTTGGTATTCTGGCAAATAAGTGGCGCTTTCTACACCGCCACTGACTCTAACCACGGATAACGCCATAATTGCCGTCAAAGCTGCCTGTGTACTCCACAACTTTGTAAGATCGCGAGATGGATACCTCTTCGAGGACTCCCTGATGGATGATATGGAAGGCGCAGAGTGGATCCACACCAGGGGAAACTACAGAGGGGCCAACATCAGGGAGAATTTCACTGACTACTTTATGAGTCCTGCTGGTCAAGTGCCATGGCAGCTTGATTCCATACAATAAAGAGTATTAATTAATTTTTACTGTACTTTGTTTCAATAAATAAACTATTGTTCAAATGTTCAACATTGCGTAATGCATTTCTTTTCGTCTGTGGTTACATACTGAGCATGCATTGTCTTCCACAGAGTCAGATCCCCATTTAAAACTTGGCCCCCCCATAGATCCCCATTTAAAGCTTGGCCCCCCCCACATAGATCCCCATTTAAAACTTGGCCCCCCCACATAGATCCCCATTTAAAACTTGGCCCCCCCACATAGATCCCCATTTAAAACTTGCCCCCCCCCAAAGATCCCCTTAAAACTTGCCCCCCCCCCCATAGATCCCCTTAAAACTTGGCCCCCCCCCATAGATCCCCTTAAAACATGGCCCCCCCACATAGATCCCCATTTAAAACTTGGCCCCCTCACATAGATCCCCTTAAAACATGGCCCCCCCATAGGAGAATATATACACATACCTTTCTTTTTGCGCTCTTGAGTTGTGAATCCACTCCAGTCCTCATACAGGCTTGCACAAATTTCTTCCCACCCTCTTTTCTTCATAGCGTTGTTTTTGTACTCTGCAGTACGGCTGTCCCATATATATGGCCTGGAACGGACAAGCCTGATCAGCTCCTCATTGTCGATCCCAACACGTTTGGGTGCCATGTTTGTTGATGAAGATGTTTGTGGATGTCACATGCAGGCTCGGGACAGGAAATAGGGGGGTGTAGCTGTCGGGACAAACTATACACATATTCGCACATATCTGAACTGTACATGCGAGTTCAGAGCGATTTACATTGATGTCTATGGAGACTAAATTCGCAACGCAGCACTGTAAACTCGCACAAGACCCTTTTTTTCATCGCATCACATTCGCATCTAGATCGCAACGCATAGATGTGAACGACCGTCACGAATGCAATGTATTTTTTAAGTGCATGCGATTGGAGACTTTTTAGAACGCAACGCATTCGCAGTACAAGCGCATCAGTGTGAACCGGCACTTACACACTGTCCTGCAACCATCATCAATAATGTGAACCTAGACATTTGACATAATAAAAACTTAGTAACAAAACATAACATTAAACAAACTTTTAATTTGTTCAGTAAAAACATTTTAATAATTGATACCAGGATACATGCAACATTTATTTAAAAAGCTCTTTCAATCAAAATTAAAGTGCGGACATAATTTAAACAGTTACATATTTCTACCAGTATCCTGTATGGTGTGATGTTTATTTTCAAAAGTCTGCAGCCTTTGAGCAGAAAACTATGCACTGGATTTATTAAGAGGAGAAATAGGACAACGTTTCTGGTATTGCTGAACAAACATTGCAACAAATTGCAAATGTCTCAAAAATCATTTACTTGTTTAGATAAAACTGAGAAAAAAATATTTGACTTATAAACAAGGATGGGGTGCATGAAACAAGTTCTTTATGTAGAAAGGTCAAATCTTTAGCACATTTTTACAAGGATTTAAAGCAATTTTAAACCTAAAAACAAAAATGTAATAAATTGAATTTGTAATTGTGGTTTCTACATTGGTTTTCTTTTTTTTTTAGACTTTTTGTTTCCTTTTTTCTCACCTGGTTATCTGGCCAGAAATTCTATTATTTTTCAACTTCCTTTAACAAAGCAAGCTGTCCAGCAAAGTGGCAGTAATGCTAGGTTTATAATTGCACTTACCCTGCTAACTGTCTGCCAAACGCCCTCTGAAAAGAGAATTTCGAGTGTAAATGAGCCCTTAGAGTGGGCATCACTAAATGGAGGACCGCGGGTCAAATGCGGATCGCGTCACATTCCCATTCAGACTGCCACAGTACTGCCACTTAGCAGCGTTTTCTCCCCTGCCATCGCTCTGTAATCCTCGCAGAGCCAACAGCGGAAGGCGGGACAGTTCTGGATGGAGGGTGGAGCTGCCCAAGGATAACAAGTAGGTGATTGGCTGCTAGGATGAAGGGCGGTCTTAGTAACCAATCACCATTTTGCAACACCCGCTCTCCATCCAGACATGCTGTACCTCCCTCCGATCTTCGGTCTGTATAAGGTAAGGTAGTGAGGGAGGGCCGAAGTTACAGGGAGTGAGGACACTAGTAAGAAAAGTTGAATAGGAGCTAAGGAATGTATGTGCTGAGGATAGTGATATGGGGGGGGGGGGGACATTGAAGTGGAGTTGCTGAGGACTGTGATGTGGTGGGCTGAGGACATCAACGTGAGGGGGCTGAGGATTGTGATGTGTGGGGGGAGCTGTGGACATTAAAGTGGGGAGCGCTGTGGGCATTAAAGAGTGGGCTGAGGACTTTAATGGGTGGGGTGGGCGGCTGAGGACATTAAATTGGGGGAGGCTAAGGACTTTGATATGGGGAGCAATAAGGGTAGTAATGTGAAGGGCTGAGGATAGTATTGTGGGGGAGCTGAGGACTGTAATGTGGGGGGGGCTGAGGTCTGTAATGTGGGGGGGGGCTGAGGACCGTAATGTGAGGGGAGGCTGATGAATGGAATGTGGGGGTGCTGATGACTGAAATGTGGGGGTGCTGAGGACTGGAATGTGGGGGAGCTGAGGACTGGAATGCGGGGGGGGGGCTGAGGACTGGAATGTGGGGGTGCTGAGGACTGGAATGTGGGGGAGCTGAGGACAGTAATGTGGGGGGGGGGGCTGAGGACTGGAATGTGGAGGCAGCTGAGGACTGGAATGTTGGGGGGTTGAGGACATTAAAGTGGGGGGACTGATTATTGTAATGTGGAGGGAGCTGCGGGCACTAAGATGGGGGACTGAGGATATTAAATTGGGGGAGGCTGAGGACTGTGATGTGGGAGGTCAGAGAAATGTAATGTGGGGGCAATGAGGACAGTAATATGAAGGGGGCTGAGGACTGTAATGGGGAGGGGGGGCAGGGGACTTAGGACAGTAATGTGGGGGAATAATGTAAAGAGGGGCAGAGGACAGTACTGTCTGGGGGATTCATGTCAAAGAAGTGTGAGAACATTACCGTGAAAGGGGTGGAGGGTGGGGTGGATGTAAAGGGGGCCTATGAACACTCATCAAGAGGGAGGGTACTGTGATGTGCAGTGGGGACTGGGGATGCTGATGTAAGAATGGGTTCAAATTTGTGCATGTGCATCAGGTGCACATGTAGTAGGTAGATCAGCCCATTTTAATGGGCTGCATTACCCACAAGAAACAGGGAGAAAAAAGTCCTTGACCTTTTTTTTTTTTTTTTTTTACAAAATCGCACTGCACCAAGCCACAGGTGCCATGGGTACCGACATGATATTCAGACCTCTGCTGGAAGAAAAGTTTGGTGACTGGACCCCGGTGAATTGTAATTCAACACCCCTACCTTAGAGTGTTGAGACAAAACATTTACCACTAAGAGGGGTACTTACAATGGTCAGCTTTTATTTATTTTTGTAAACCCATATCTCAAAATGAAAAAAAAAAATGCTGTAACTACTTAAAAAGTGTTGGCTGGAGTTGCTAGTCAAGTCCATCTAAATCTTCTAGTGTATCTAATTATCCTCTCCTCAAATAAAGTGCTTGTAAAGTCTCATTTTTTTTTTTTACATACTAAACATGTTTTACTTACCTGCTCTGTGCAGCTAGAGTGGCCCAGGTCCTCCTCTTCTTGGGTCCCTCTTCTGTGCTTCTAGCCCCTCCCTCCTGTTGAGTCCCCCCACAGCAAGCAGCTTGCTATGGGGTCACCCAAGCCGGGTCACAGCTCCCTATTTTCATTCAGACACAGAGCGGTGACCCGCCCCTGCCCCTTTCTCTCTCCTGATTGGCTGACTGACTTTGATTGACAGCACTGGGAGCCAATCAAGCCGCGCTGCTGTCTCAGCCAATGAGGAGGGGAGTCCCGGGCAGCTGAGACACTCCTACAACATCACTGGATAAAGATGGGCTCAGGTAAGTATTAGGGGGTTGAGGGGGGCTGCTGCACACAGAAGGTTTTTTTTAATTTTAATGCATAGAGTGCAATAAATTAAACCTTCTACATTTATAATCCCATTAACAATAGTGCCATCCAGAGGTGTCTTCGTTACTCTTCCAGTGGCGTGGAGACATCCCAAAATAGGAAGTGTGTTACTGGCTAGATCACCAGGTGAAAAAAAAGGAAAAAAAAGAAAATGAATGCAGCCACAAATGTAAGAACTGATAGGCTGCAATATAATACATTTTTGTCTTTTGGTTTAATGCTGCTTTAGGAATAAAAATTACTTTCTCTTGGGTTGTGGGCACCGTCACTCCTGTGCGTATCTTTTGTATATGCTGGAGAAGTCATCTGGGAAGTATAAACAACTTTTATGCCCCCCCCCCCAAGATAACTTTATCCTACTTTTAGATGCTTCTACTGTCGCATATATTCAGATCCTGCATTCCCAGAATTCTATTTTCTCTAAAGAAAGCCAAATTGATAGCACCTAAACGCAGATAAACGCATTGTGACTGGCAGCAGTTGAATTTTAATGTGTTCTCTATACACATATAAATCCAGGTATGACAGTGCAGTGTGAATGAGGCCTCTGTTTTTCCTGTGGATATAACTCTGACCCCAAACCAGACAGACAGAACATCTTTCAATGATATAAGAATGCTGTACGCAAACGAATTTGATGTCCTTTTGTTCCCACAAACAGAGCTTTCTTTTGGTGGTATTTGATCACCTGTGCGATTTTTTGATCTTGCGCAAAAAACAAAAAAAGAACGTCAATTTTGCAAAAATAACAATAGTTTTCACATTTTTTTATATGAAATTCCCCCAAAAAAAAGTAAAAATCAAAATTTTTTAACATTTTAGGCCAATTTATTTTATGCTACATATTTTTGGTGAAAAAAATCTCAAAAAGCGTATTTTGATTGGTTTGCGCAAGAGTTATTGCGTTTACTAACTAAGGGAAGGATTTTTGTTGTTTTTTTTTTAACGCATAATGGCGGCGATCTGCGATTTTTTTTTTGCAGGACTGCGACATTGCGGCGGACAGATTGGACCCTTGACTGACTTTTTTGACACTTTTGGGGTTACCAGTGACATTACTACAGTAATCAGTGCTATACATATGCACTGTTACTGTAAAAATGACACTGGCAGTGAAGGGGTTAACTTTTTTTTGAGAGGGAGTGGTTAAGTGTGTCCCTAGGGGCGTGCTAACTGTAATTGGTTGTGGCTTGAGGTGTAAGAACAGTGATCAACGGTTCTACATAGCAGAACCGTATGATCACTGTTCATACACAGGGGAGAATGACAGGCGGCTTTGTTTACATTAGCCGCCTGCCTTTCTCCCAGTGTAACGGACGATCGCGAGTGCGGGGGGGTTCATGACCGAGCAGGAGTGGGAGCGCACATGCGGCGGTGCGCCCTCGCTCCCCAGAGCCTCACAGGCTAGTGACGTACCCCTACGTCACTTTGCCTGTGAGGGGCTGACTGCCGCCGTATATAGTCGGGCGGCAGTCGGCAAGTGGTTAATCGCCTTTATTAGTCCCGGTTCAGACTATAGCGATGACAGACATTGCATGTGATTCGGAGCGCACTGCTCTGAAAATCATATGCGATGTCTGTGCGATGCGAATTCAGCCATACAGTTGGATTGGCTGAATTTGTATCGCATTCGGACACAACATGCACAGGACCCTTTTTTCCAGAATCGGATCGCATGGGTGTTCACACCTATGCAATCTGATTCAAGTCCGGACTGACAGTTCGCACTGCGATATGCAAACTGATCTGGGGGTGTTGTTAACTTTGTATTGACACCCCCAGCGATTCGCATATGGCAGTGTGAACTGCCTGCGAGTTGAATGTGATGCGGGAACCCGAAGTGGATTCGCAGGGTTCCCACATCGCATATATGTAAACCGGGACTCAGTCATAATAATGAAAGGGTGATGGCAAGTACAGATAACGTGGGGTTAATCTACTAAAGGAGAAGAGCAAAATTAATACAAAAAGTCCAGGCACAAAAAATTAAGACCCCCCTGTGGAGAAATAACCAGGAGGACATTTAATGACCAAAGGAACCAATCCCTGTGCTGCCAGTCCCAAGCATAGGATGTGAATGCAAAGAAATTTAGCAGCAGAAATGCAGAGAACACAGGAATAGCAATATGGTATCAAGGAGAACCAGCAGGCAGCAATCCGTAGTAAATGTCAGTTTATTAAACTAATAAAACCAGGGATTACAAGTACGTTACCACATAGGTCTGGATGGCGGTGAGGGCATTGAGGATAGACAAATGCCAATAGTCAAATCGGGATGATCCAATTTGTCTATCCTCAATGCCCTCACCGTCATCCGGAACTATGTGGTAATGTGCTTGTAATCCCTGGTTTTATTCGTTCAATAAACTGACTTTTACAATGGATCGCTGCCTGCTGGTTCTCCTTGACACCATATTGCTATTCCTGTAGGCTGTCCATTTCTGGTACTAAAGGAGAATAGGCTGTTCACTTAGCAAAATGAAATATTTTGCAAAGGAATGTTCCCTTTAAAGAGAAGTATGGGGTTTTTAAAACAAATACAAGCCTACATACTCAACTGGGTGGATGCAGCTTTGATCTGATGCTGCATCTGTCCCCCTCTTCCTCTAAGACTGAGAACTGATCGCTCAATCTCTACTGAGCAGAGCGGTGACTGTCAGTTAATGGCTCTATGCTCTGCCCCTCCAGCCCTCACTGGAGTTCTGGGCTGTGTAGGGGGTGGGAGAGGCTGGCTCAGGCTTTCAGTGGCTTGCTGAGAGGCTGAACCAGCTGCCAGGCATCTGGTCAAATCCTGACATAAATGTCAGGATCTCTCCAGAGTCTGGACCGGATGAGTGATGTCAGCTGATAGCAGGTTTTAACCTGCTGTCAGCTGAATACGGGTCACTAGGCCAATCCTGTGACCTACAGGGGGAGTAGGGCCAAAGGAGTTTGGTGCCTACTCCTCCTTTAACTTAGTGAATGAGCTGAAGCTCTGTGGACTTCTGTCATCCAATCATTTGCAAGCAAAAATGGCATTTTGTTTACATTTTCCTTGCACATGATTGGGTATTCTTTGCAGAGGGCACATGGTCTATTACTTTACCAAATCAACCCCCATGTCTCTAAATTACTTTTAAAATGATATAACCCTCCCTGGCGGTATGATTATGTCAGGAATTACATACCAAAAGCGGTACAATTCTTTTCATGGAAATTTGGCGTTATGTATTATAGGCCTACAATTCTTAGTAATTACTGACTTAAACCTGACCAAAACAAGAGTCTAGTAGACATCCCAGATGTGATAAATTTGAAACACAAACACGTGAATTATAATCGAATCAATAATATTATTTTATTATTTAATATATAATATATATAATAAAATTATATTATTGATTAGATTATAATTCATGCGTTATATATTATATATAGATATATGTGTATATATCTATATATATATATATATAATATATAACGCATGAATTATAATTGAATCAATAATATAATTTTATATATATATATATGTGTGTGTGTGCATATATATATATATATACACATATATATATATGCATATATATATATATATATATATATATATATATATATATATATATAATATAAAATGTGTTTTGTGCAACGGTTTTTTTTTTTTTTTGAATTTCCCTCCCTAGTTCCGCTCCCATGCAGCATTGCTGCTGCAGGGAACGGAACTAGGAAGTGATCACACCGACGGAGGGACGGAGGAGCGGCGGGACTCTCGGCTGGCGATCTCAGCAATGAGAGATCATCGCTGGATCGCCAGGATAAGGTAAGAGAACACCGCTGCGCTCTCTGCAATCCACCCCGAGCGTGACTCGGGGTTACCGTTCCTGATATGAAAAATCAACCCAGAGTCACGCTCGGGATTACCGCCAAGGAGGTTAACCTCCTAGGCGGTAATCCCGAGCGTGACTCGGGGTTGGTTTTTCATTGCAGGAGCGGTAACCCCGAGTCACGCTCGGGGTGGATTGCAGAGAGCGCAGCGGTGTTCTCTTACCTTCTCCTGGCGATCCAGCGATGATCTCTCATTGCTGAGATCGCCAGCCGAGAGTCCCGCCGCTCCTCCGTCCTCCGTCGGTGTGATCACTTCCTAGTTCCGTTCCCTGCAGCAGCAATGCTGCATGGGAGCGGAACTAAGGAGGGAAATTCAAAAGAAAAAAAAAAAACGTTGCACAAAACACAAAACACATTTTATATTTTATATATATATATATATATATATGCATATAAATATATGCATATGCATATATATATATATATATATATATATATATATATATATATATATATATATATATATATATATATATATGCATATATATATATATATATATATATATATATATATATATATATATATATGCATATATATATATATATGTATAAATATATATATATATGCACACACACACATATATATATATATAAAATTATATTATTGATTCAATTATAATTAATGCGTTATATATTATATATATATATATATATATACACACATATATCTATATATAATATATAATGCATGAATTATAATCGAATCAATAATATAATTTTATTATATATATTATATATTAAATAATAAAATAATATTATTGATTCGATTAAAATTCATGCGTTTGTGTTTCAAATTTATCACATCTGGGATGTCTACTAGAGTCTTGTTTTGGTCAGGTTTAAGTCGGTAATTACTAAGAATTGTAGGCCTATAATACATAACGCCAAATTTCCATGAAAACAATTGTACCGCTTTTGGTATGTAATTCCTGACATAATCATACCGCCAGGGAGGTTAAAGAAAGATGAGCACAGGTTAAAAATTACTCTGGAATGTTTGGTTTTGGTGATCAGCTAGTCTGCATATTTCTAACTTCCCAGTCACTAAAGCCAAGACTACAGTGCTAAAGCCCAACTCCAGACAAAACCAATTTGTTTAAATACCATTTCATTTCCAATGGCACCTCCTTCTGGACGTGAATAGGTTTGTTTGTAATATCTTGTTAAAGGAAACATTTCCCTGTTGATTTAGAGTCGGATGTAGCCCCTCAGGAGTTAATTTTAAACGACAGTGATTCCTCTGACAATTTTGAGTTTCAGGATCTGATTGCCAGATCCACTCTTGAGAGACTCCAGTCCGATTTCTCTCGGGGTATGTATGGCATAGATAAGGATGATATCAACAAGGGCAATAAATATTTTTATCCCATTAGCACATGAAGTTCAGTGGTAGAAATGATTCACCATTTAGTAGAAAGGGATCTTGTGGATCTAAAGAGAGGATTGTCTACTGCCTCCACTCCTGCCACAGACAATTTAAAGCGGAGTTCCGGCCTATTTTGCAACTTTAGGGATTCCTGGAGTGCTCGCTATGCGGATCAACAATTGGGCATTTTCAATTTTTTTTGGGGGTCCCTTACCTTATTTTCAGGGCATTTTTGATTGTACTTCCTCCTTCTCCCCCCTGTGTGGCCACGGCCACCGACATGACTTCCGCCTTTGCATTGCATCTTGGGAGCTGTTTGTCATCACTCCCAGGAGGCTGGGATCAGGAAGAACTCCCAGAACACTCCCTGGAATCAGGAAGAAGGACACAGCGAATTACACTGTGGCTTCAGATGCCCACATCCAAGATGGCCGCACCCAGACAGCGTTTTTAAAAGTAAGATTTTGACTAAAATCCAATACTGTACACCTTGTAAGTATGAGAATAGCGGTTCTGTAAAGGGCGATGGATTAGTATAATAGGGGTATTTTTAGTTAAAAAAGGTATTTGAGGCCGGAACTCCACTTTAAATAGGTCTGAAAGGGAAGCCCTTATCTGTTTGAAATCTAAGAAAGATATCGTGATATGTGAAGCTGACAAGGGTGGAGCGGTGGTGATCCTCTCTTCTGAGAACTATAAGGCAGAAGCAATAGGGCAATTGAGTTACATTTCCACATACCACATCCTAAAAACAGACCCAAATAAAAATTTTCAAAAGCAATTGTCCCAGCTCCTAGATACTGGGAATGAAATTGGGGTTTTGACATCCAAATCAGCAGACTCCCTTATGGTGCATTGTCCAGATATTCTGTTTTTTCACCATTTACCTAAGGTGCACAAAGGTGAAACTCCAGTTAAGAGATGACTGATAGTTTCAGATATTGGCTCCCTGCTTGAAAAACGTGGGGAATGACTGCCAGGCTACATTAAGGATACATACATGGTGTTGTCTTACACTAAGGACATTAGATGGCAGGAGTCATATCTGTGGGTCACTTTGGACGTTTGGTCCTTATATTCATGCATTCCTCACAATTTGGCTGCCTTGAGATTCCATCTATATTGTTATAGCACATATAGTGCAGAGTTGAAAGAGTTTTTGGTCATGTCAGCTAATTTTTTGTTACAACAAAATTATTTTATTTTTGATCTAAACTTTTACCTACAATCTAAAGAAGCCTCTATGGGTGCAAAGTTTTTGTTAAAGGATCTTGTTCCTGTGCTTTCTAAGGGCTGCAGGTTCTAAAGCAGATGCGCTAGGACACTTGGTAATATTTTGTCTCCTAGTCTTTTTCAATCTGGTGGTATCAGACATACATGGTTATCCACTCATGGCTCTTTCCACTGTGGCCTGCAAACAGGCCATTATTGCGATAAGCACAGTAGGAATAACAAGACCATTGTCTCTGGATACACTCTCAGAGAATACACAATTCGAGATTTTAAAAATTGTGGCACAAATAATGTTGTATATGTTGTGGAATGCCCAGCATGCACACTCCAATATGTAGGATGCACCTCCAGATCCCTCAGATTTGAATGAGTGAACACACTATAATGGTGCAGCTTATTCCAATGACAGGAATCTTTTAAATGTATCAAAACACTTTAAACATGTACACGCTAGAAATATGGTATTGTTTGTATTTAGTGGTGTGGAAAGGGTTAATAAACTACTTGAGAGAGAGGTCTGGTGCATATTTAACCTCGGTACTAGAACCGCTGCAGGTATGAATTCAAGGTGGGATTTAAATGTATTTCCAAAGTAAAATAAAACAAATAATATAAAGTAAGGTATTGATCGCAGTGGTTGTGCAATCTGCTTCTTCACCCTTATTGCTTTTATTAATGGAATGTTTTTTGTTTTTTTTTTGTAGGACACACAACATCAATTTAGATACCAGCTTGCACAAGCCTATTGTTATGCATAGTGTCTTTTTGATATGCTGAATGTATTCATATTATTGTAAGCCCACATCCGATATGAATAGAATCCAGTGCCGCATTTTTCTGTCATCTGCCAGTTTTCTATTTTAATTGAATAATGGTTTTATTGACAATGTTCTTCTTCATATGAAGTATATAGTATAAATGTTCTGTCATTCATTTTGTAAATATGCTGTGGACAAGGTTGTATGCCGAAACGCATCCGGACCTTTATGTGGCAAATAAAGATTTTCATGGGATTCTGGAGTTGCCAGCTACATCTTTCTTGGAGCAGCACCTACTTAGACCCTGACATGCAGGATTCTGTGAGAAAGGAAGTGAGAGGAAATCTCCCAAATGGGGGCACAGAGGCAAAACAGAAAATCCAAGAGATTTTCTAATCCTTCTCTGCTCTGACAATTTTCTAACTTTTTTTTTTATTATTTTGTTGTTTGTGTCTCCTTTTCCGTACATAAGACATAATCCCTGGCTCATTTCTTTGACTATGATTCCTGCTTAACCTTCCAATACTTCAATGTCAGGCCTGTTTCTGACTCCACCCCTGCCTGCTAACTTGGCACTGCACCTCCTGCCTGTTGCTGACCCTAACTTTTGTCTTGACCATTACATTTTCATATGTCCTGTGACACCAACATCACCCGCTGTCAACCATGCCACTCTGTTGTCTCTCTATCCAGGGGTGTTTGGACTGGAGCAATAAGAGGGGCCACTTTTCTCATCTCAGGCTCCCTATCCAGGTAGGTGGCACTCTAACTCTATCTAACTTCTATCCATCATGTTTTAACATATTGTCGTTGATGTAAGCTCTAACAGGTAAAACCTAAAGTGAATCTGTGGCCAGGTTGTGGGCAAATAAGTCCTCACTAACCTCCCTGCCTGTAGCTGCAGGCACTGTGGAGCAATTCAGAAGTTTAAACTAGAAGCATTGAGGTAATTCAAGTACTTTTCTTAAAAAAATCTCTCTCTTGAAGCATCTCATCTCACTTGTCTCTCCCTCTCTCACCAGCAAAATAATGTATTTCTGAGATATGTCTGGAAGGCTACTGAGTCACTGCTAGGAGAGGGAGAGAGAGCTAAGCTGCTGAGAGAAAGACTTGAATGACTTCAGTGCTTCTGCTGAAAGAAAAGACTCACCATTAACTAGTAGAGAGAGTGGGATGTTGGTTACAGTAGACTTACCCTATTGTGCAGAGGCCAGGTGCCTAATCTTTAATAACTTAATCATATGTAATGGATATATTCTTACTATTTTTATTTCAGAATGATGAGCTTAACAAAACGGTGTTATTTATTTCAGTTTTTTTCATGGACTAAGCCCCAGACTTTGTAGCATGATACAACTTCTTCTTTCCAATCTTCCAATCACCAAATGAATTGTACCAAATACAAGTTATCATAGCTGTATCTGTACAAATTGTAATTATATTTCGTTTTCAGCAATTCTATCTGTGTGTGTATACAGTATATATCATAGACACACAGACACAATTACATAAAATAAGATATGATAAACTGAGATGTATACATATTATATATATATATATATATATATATATATATATATATATATATATGTTAGTACATATAGTGTGTGCTGGTGGAAGTCTTCAGCGGCTTTGAAAGGGGATTTCTGGGCTTCCGATGTGTTGTTGTACCTTTACAAAGGAAAGGGCTGCCTTGAAGTGAGCGCGTTCTCTGTTTGTATATTATTATATACAGTATGTCCCATAGAACTGAACTAGTGTAGAGGAGTTAAGGACCAGACTTTCAAAGGTCCCCTCCATATTTATTTGCAAAGGTATGCAACTAAATTCTCTGTTCTTAACCTAAGTATTTGAAACAGATTAGTCATGTTTTTGCTGGCTAGCTTGAAAGTAGGCTGGGGAACTGGTGCAGTTTTATGTAATGCATGTATGTACTGTACATAATTAAGCGTATATATATATATATATATATATATATATACACACTGTATATATTTAGACATCAGCGAGAATAGGAGGCAGAGTTAATGAACATCTCTCTTTAACAGACTTGCTCGCATATGGATGCCATTTGTAAAAGTAGTGAGAACACATAGGTCAGACAACACTTTAGTGTCTGTCTATCCATCTGTTTTCACATTACTTGTAAATTATAGAATCCTCTAGACCCAAATGATCATAAATCAGCCAAGGGAACATGTACACTTTAACCATCTGTCATAAAACAATGAATTAAATTCATGCCTGTCAAAAAGCACTGCTGCGAATTCGCCTTATTCCACAGCAGAAGAAATACAAAGCCCCATCTCATTGCTGTAATTTATGACCTCCTTGGGAGATTTGGGTGATTAGGCCTTGGCCCACCAACACACAGAAAAACAGTAGGAACTCCAATAACTCCAAATGGAAATCTTAGGTCAAATTTATCAAACAAATCTAAGAGAAATCTATTTCTGTTTGGAGAAGGAGGAGATATATTGCATGTTTAGTATACTAGTCCAACATCGGAACATTTGGCTCTTCGGTATTTGTGAGTTTTGGAATTTCCAGCTTAAATAGTATCACCAATGGACATGTGATGTATTAGCCATGAGTCTACCTTTAGCCAAATAAAATATACAACTGCAAGCAAAGAGGTTTCTCAATGTTAACAACAACATATTTGTTCAAATGATGTCACTGAAAATCTTCTAGGTAGACCTAAAAAAAGCATAGTTTTAGCTCTGGAAAAATACACTGATACAACGTGAAATATGGAAAAGCCGGGTGACAAAATGCACTGTAAAAATGATAAAGTACTTTAGTGACTATTAAACTCAAACAAGCTTGATGCATGGAAATGTGGCATTCTTTTCAGGAAATAAAAAAGTGAGATTGTAAATGCATGTATTTCTGATATTATATTGGTCCAGCGGTTCTCTGGGACTTGTAAAATACGTGAGTATAGATCATTTGCATGTACATTGAATTCCTATTGAAATCAACATAATTCTGACTAAGTGGACTTTTTTTCCCACAACGTAAACATAGGCAGGATAGCTAATTTTAGTAAGAGGATTGTCCCTGCCAAACTGTGTTGTATTTGATTTCTAGTAGTATATTGCCTCATTTGCGGCACAAGCTTATAAAAGAACTTGCTTGGTTACTTGGCTGTTATTTTTTCTTCTGATTTGGCCCTTTCCAAAAAAAAGTGAAAGTTGATAAATATATTTACATTTCTGCACTCCTTTTTTTTAATTGTACAATAAAAAATTACTTCAATGTGTTTTTCTATTTCCCTGTAAAAGTAAGGATGAACTTGGTGGAATTGGCTAATTTGGTGGAAACATGGCGGTGGAAATATGACATGAAACGGTTTGACTGAAACGGAATATCAGTTGTTTTTTTTTTTTATATAATTCCCTTTATACAGTTATTATATTGAATATAAATGTAACACCCTCCTAGATAGATCCTAGAGAGTGCATAGTTTTTGAGTTTCCTTGCTTAATAGAGGACTACCAGGTGAATTTAAGTACTCTCTGCATAACAGGGAGCAGTGATCCATTGATAGGGTCTGCTCAGTGTGATCAGATGCTGCTCATGGTGTCTGCCTGTTTTACACTGGTCCAATAAGACTGGGTGTATTGGACAGTGAGAGGAAACCTGACAAATGGGCGTAGATACAGCCCTGGCCTGTGGCAGAGGAAGGTGCCTCAAGGCATGCTGGATGACTGTATATATACCAAGAGGGCACGTGTGCATGGGTTCCGGAAGAAAGGGGGATTGCTGCCCCTCCTCTGTACAGGCTACCATGTGGCCTCAGGTGGTCAACCTGAAGGCCGGAGTTATGGAAGCTGCAACCCAGAGGTCCCGCAGAGCTGACTGAAAGGGGTATACACCTAGAAGGATTTGTTCTTGGCTACTGTGAGTACAGATCTATGTCTAGGAACCTGTTCTGTGAGGACCATCCCTTCAAGCTAGTGAAGTCAGTCAATGGGTGTCAGCTAAAGAGGATACTGGTTAGTGTCCTGAAGAATCAGTGTTCAAAGAGCCAGAACAAGCAAATGATTTGTTCTTCCATACAACTACAGTATGGTTCAGCAGGGGTTCTGCTTTTCAGTTCAACCAAGTAAGGCCAAGTGTGAGTTGTTCACCCTGTGCATAGTTAAAGTTACAGTATCCCACTATTCCCTTCTCCTATACAAGTTCTACCAATAAAATACCAAAAAAAAAAAAAATTCCCCTAGACTGGTCAGTGAAAACGAGCAGATGAGTGTGGACTTGGACGAGTGAAAACACCAAACCACTGGCTGCTTTATAATCAGAGGAAAACTCAGGTAAATCTATGCTCGGTGACCCCTACGGGGTAGTGCTACATAAAGTGATATGTTTGCTCACAATGGATTGAATGTATAGATATTTTATGAATTTACTATTAACAGGCACACCAAAATGGGTGTTATAGGTTGTGTCCTAATGCAACCTATATCATGCACCATGGTAACAAATAGCAGCACAATATACATTATATGTGTGTTCAGGTGCATTGCCTGTCATTGTTAATAGCATTCCAATGCACATATGATGTGTAATGTAGTGCACTTGTACTATAGTGCACAGATGCAATTATTCTACATTTTAAAAAATAGAACAGGGCCAATTATTTCTGGTACCAATAAATAATTGTATTACTATTAACCACTTTAACACTGCTCACATTGCTGCTACTGCAGCAATGTGGCTCGTTATCGTCCAGCGACGTAGACCTACGTCGCTGGACTCCGCCCCTTGTGGGCGGCGCGCTCCCGCTGTTTTCAGTCACTGCGGGAGTCGGGCCAGGGGAGGAGCGGCGGCGATCGCCGCTGCTCTTCCCCGGTCATCGGGGAATCTACTTTGGAGATCTGCCCGCTTGTGTAAACAGAGCCGGCGGATCTCCTCAGTGACAAGGAGTGACAGATTGAAGTTTTCAGCATAGCTGAACATGCGATCTGTCCTTATGTCGCTCAGTCAACTCCCCCCCCCCCCCCACACGTTATTAAGCACCAGGCATACATTAACCCATCCCTCTCCAATAAAATTAACCCCTTCCCTGCCAGTGTCATTTTTACAGTAACAGTGCATATTTATAGCACTGATTACTGCAGTAATGTCACTGGTACCCCCAAAAGTGTCAAAAATGTCAGTCAAGGGTCCGATCTGTCCGCCGCAATGTCGCAGTCCCACAAAAAAAATCGCAGATCGCCGCCATTACGCGTTAAAAAAACCCACCAAAAATGACAGAAATCTTTCCCTTAGTAAACGCAATAACTTTTGCGCAAACCAATCAAAATACGCTTATTGTGATTTTTTTTTACCAAACATAGGTAGCAGAAAACAAATTGACCAAAAATTTAAAAAAATTTAGATTTTTACATCTTTTTGGGGGGGGAATTTCATATAAAAAAATGTTAAAAATATTGTTATTTTTTCAAAATAAACGCTCTTTTTTTGTATATAGCGCAAAAAGTAAAAATCGCACAGGTGATCAAATACCACCAAAAGAAAGCTCTGTTTGTGGGAAAAAAAGGACGTAAATTTCGAATGGGTACGGCGTTGCACGACCGCGCAATTGTCAGTTAAAGTCGCACAGTGCCGAATCGCAAAAAGTGGCCTGGACGTAAGACAGCAAAATCCTCCGGCGGTAAAGTGGTTAAAGTAGTATGCTACATATGTAAATGGCTCAATATGCTCAGTAAATGTTACAATGCATCACTGCAAAAGATGTATGCTCTCGCAGGAACAATTTGTCCAATATAGTCTTAGTTTTAGAGTCAGTAATCATATTACCGTTAAAGTGGAGATCCAGCCTAGTGCTAACTAAGCTTAAAACTGCTCCCAACCTCTCCTAACACCTATTCTAACTACCTTGTAGAAGGAAGATGCTTATGCTTACCTATTCTCAGGGCTCTCTGATCCAATCATGTGATTGGCTCCCAGTGGCAACTTTAGGGGGGAGGAGGGACAGTGGACAACGGATGCCCCATAGTAAGTCTATGAGTGACATCCTCACCCAGACATTCCATTCGTTGTCAGTGAATGATAGAAAATGATCTGGCGCCAAAAACAATCGATTGTTATAGGCTATTCTAAAGGTATACTATAGTATATAGTTGCTGCTAATTGACTGCAGGATTGTGCAGCATGAACTGAATCAACAAGTTATAAATCAGCGCAAATCTACCCTTTAATACTATTGTATCCTGAAATCCCCCATCCAAAAAATGCAAGTGCAAATCCTATTAATTGTTGAAATCTATCAAAAAAATATTTAGAATTCAGTGCAAATAATGTGACAGTACAAATAATAAAAAGTTATATTCAAAATTATATATATCTCAAAGTGAAAAAATTTCATATGTAAAATATCAATGTAAAAAGACCAATACAGTAAAACCTTGGTTTGAGAGTAACTTGGTTTAAGAGCGCTTTGCAAGACAAGCAAAATTTTCAAATAAATTTTGACTTGATATACAAGCGATGTCTTGATATACAAGTAGCCTCAAGTCACAGCTGAGTATAAAAGAGAAGAGAGGCGCTTCTAAGTGTAGCAATATGGTTAAATTTAATGAAGGTACAACATTTAGCAACACACAGGGTTGATGATTGGAACAGGCACATCTAAGGATGCAGGCATCCAGGCTAAAGCTGTCCACATAGACCATTCTCCGCACCGCCATCTACGTCATCCTTTCCATGCTGCCCCTCGCTTTCAGATCGCTTTACTGCAGGGTGGTCTTCCCGGTCAGGATTACAGACTGGCAGCTGGCGGTGCAGAAGATAGTCTATGTGGACAGCTTTACCCCGGATGCCTGCATGCTTAGACATGCCTGTTTTATTCATCAACCATGTGAGTTGCTAAATGTTGTACCTTCATTAAATGGAACCATATTGCTACACTTAGAGGCGCCTCTCTTCTCTTTGATACTCTGTAGCTCCTGCTGGATTTTGCTTCTAATCCTCTTGTGGAAAAGGCTATTTGTGGATGGACATTTTATGGTTATATAACCTATCGCAATGCTATAATCTTTTTATATGGACTATAAACTGAATAACTTATGAATAAATGGTTGTGGAACGAATCATCTGAGTTTCCATTATTTCTTATGGGGAAATTCGCTTTGATATAAGAGTGCTTTGGATTACAAGCATGCTTCCGGAACGAATTATGCTCGCAATCCAAGGTTTTACTGTATATAATAAATCAAACAATTTATATCAGTGTAAAAAAATCAGTGAGATAAATAAGTCTTGAAAAAGTCCACAAAAATGAATCATAAACAATGTCCATTAATTGATATTCCTAAACATCCCAAAAGGAAATCCAATAAAGTGCAGGAAAGTGCATGAAATCTGTGCAAAATATCTTCTGTGAAAGGTAAGTGCCAAAAAACACCCTGGGTGCTGCTTCCACCAATCACCTCAAACTGACTCACCAGATGGAGTGGCTGGTAAATTTTAAACCAGCTACTGTGCCTTTATAATAGGTATAATATATCCAGCGTACAGGTCCACAATTCGCTCTATATGATCCCCATTATGCAGACATTCTCATAGGAGCAAGTAGGAATATATCATGTATTGGGAGGAAAGAATCCACATAGCGTAATCCCATAAAGAATTGCCTCAGTTTATTAAAAGATAAAAAATAAAACTCACATTTAATAAGTGTCTACCCGACATTAGGGGTTCCAGCGTGCGTCTTAGTTGATCATGTGCTCTTCACCTCTGGCTATCATCATCCAAGCCGCGAGCATGAATCGAGCATGTGACGTGATGTCCAGCATCCTAGTCCCGCCCTACTAGTTCCGTCATTCGATGTCTTCACGGAGCTCCGGAAGGAAATTATGTACGAAAATTCTTGTATGACAAAGGCTTTTTTTTAGTTGTTTATTCTTTCTGATCATGTGCAGTCTTTCGTTTCTTATTTTTACTCGTCTGAAAATCATCTGAAAATGGTACATGAAGGTCTGAAGGTCCGAATTGGCTGTCAAAAGTTGTGTACACACTATCAGAAAATCATAAAACTTTCCTCGGATGAAAATGTTCACCCCATTTTCTTATAGCGGGTATGGATATTAGTGTGGAACACCAGCCAAACAGCTAAATACCCAACTGAAATAAATATATGTTTACTGTTTTACCTGACAAAACTCTTTTTTCGGTAGTGTCATTCTGACATTTCTTGGTTCCTAGGTCAGGTCCCTGCTTACTGGGCAGAAGTGATAATGCTGGTTCACTGTCCAATGAGGAGGCTGAAGGTGGAGAGGTGACACAGAATTATGAATTGAATAATAATGGAATTACGTGTGTCACCTGTCTGGCTGTGCAATGCGCATACCTCCCAATCATCCTGGATTCAGCGGGACCGACCCAAGATTTAAAGTAAGTCCCAGGGGTCCCGTGGATCTGGGCTGAAGTCCCGGATTCCCAGCTCCTCACAGCTACACCCCCCACCTCTGATGAAGGACAGCTCTGCCCCCCCGCCTTCAGCTCTGGTTTCCTGCCTGTCGTGTCTGATAAGCCATGTAGTAGCTTTGATTAGAGTGGACAGCTCTGCACCTGCCTCTGGCTTCAGTGCAGGACAGCTCCACCCCCGCCTCCGGCTCCATCATGGGATAGCTCCGCCCCCCGCCTCCAGCATGGGACAGCTCAGCCCCCCGCCTTCGGCTCCAGCACGGGACAGCTCCGCCCCGCCTCCGGCTCCAGGGAACAGCTTCACCCCCCACCTCCAGATCAGGCAGGCAAAGGACAGCTCTACCCTCCGGCTCCAGTGAAGGAGAGCTTTGTACCCCACCACCAGCTCCTGCATCATGCCTGTCAGCGGCTCCTACTTGGTAAGAAGAGCCATGTAGTAGCTTTGCACACTGACTGAGGCACACTGACAAGGAAGTGGAGTGAGGGGGGACTCAGTGACAAGGGGGAGCACAATGACAGGAGGCTATACAGAAGAGGGGGGGCACAGTGGCAGGGGGAACAGAGTGGGGGAGAGGAATTCTGCTAGAAATGGAGATTGGGGGATTTGTGCTTAAAGAAGGAGGAGAGAGATTGGGTTGGATAGGGGAAATGAGGATTGGTGCTGGGGGAATTTTTTTCTGGGGGGGGGGATTTTACTGGAAGAGGAGGTTGTGGAAGAAAATTTGTCCTGGGGAAGGGGAAGAAGATTTGTGCAGGGAGGGGGGATTTGGCTGGGAGGATGTGTGATATAACTGAGAGAGGACATGTACAGATGTGTGGGATGTGGGGGAGAGAGGATTTGACTCAGGATGGGGGGGGGGGATGGGGGTTGTGTTGGAAGGGAGTACTTGGGAGAGAGGATCTGTACTAGAGATGGGGAGAATATTTTTTCTGGGAGAGGGAAGTGGGGATTTGGGGGGGGGGGGGCAGGATTTGTCCAGGAGAATTTTAAAGAAGGGGAAAAATGATTTGTGCTGGGATGGAGGGATGGGCTGGCTTTGTGCTGGAAGCGGGAGTGGATTTGTGCCGGGAGGGGATTTGGGGGTGTTGTATTTGTGCAAAGATGAGGAGTTGTGCTGGGAGGGGGGATTTGGGGGTGAAAGAAGATCAGTGTTGGAAAGGGGGATTTGGGAGGGATATTTGTTTGGTAGAAGTGGAGAAAGGATTTAAGCTGGGAGGAGGAGGATCTGTGCTAAAATAGGGGTTGGATGTTTGCTGGGAAAATACATTTGGGGGTGATTTGTCGTGCTAGGAAGGGGGATTGGTGGGGCAAAGAACATTTGTGCTGGAGCATTTGAAGAGGGGGAATTGGGTGGGAGAGGATTTGTACTAAAATGGGGGATTTTGCTGGGACAGAGAATTTGGGGGGTGGTAGATAATTTATTCTAAGAGGGGTACTGGGGGGAAAAAGGTGAAATGAGGGGGAATTTGCATTGCATGGGAGGATTTGTTTTAGGAGGGGGGAGAGGATTTGTACTTGGGGGGTCATCATGCAAATTAGTGCTTTTGTTTTTTTTTTTTTTGGAGATGAGGGAGTAGTAAAGTGGAGGAGAGTATTGCTTGTGGGGGGGGGGGGTGCACTCTCCTTACCCTACACTGTGCATTACACACCCCTGACTCCTGCACTCATTTTGTTGTGTACACCTGACTCTTACTCAGCATTACATACTCCTGACCCCTGCATTCTGTGGATAACACTCCTGTCCTGTGCATTCTGTGCATTACACACTCCTGTCCCCTGCATTCTGTACATTACACACTCCTGTCCCCTGCATTCTGTACATACACACTCCTGTCCCCTGCATTCTGTACATTACACACTCCTGTCCCCTGCATTCTGTACATTACACACTCCTGTCTCCTGCATTCTGTACATTACACACTCCTGTCCCCTGCATTCTGTACATTACACACTCCTATCTCCTGCATTCTGTACATTACATACTCCTGTCCCCTGCCTTCTATACATTACACACTCCTGTCCCGTGCATTCTGTACATTACACACTCCTCTCCCCTGCATTCTGTACATTACACACTCCTGTCCCCTGAATTCTGTACATTACACACTCCTGTCCCGTGCATTCTGTACATTACACACTCCTCTCCCCTGCATTCTGTACATTACACACTCCTGTCCCCTGAATTCTGTACATTACACACTACTGTCCCCTGCATTCTGTACATTACACACTCCTGTCCCCTGCATTCTGTACATTACACACTCCAGTCCCCTGCATTCTGTACATTACACACTCCTGTCTCCTGCGTTCTGTACATTACACACTCCTGTCCCCTGTACTCTGTACATTACATACTCCTATACCTTGCATTCTCTACATTACACACTCCTGTCCCCTGCATTTTATACATTACACACTCCTGTCCCCTGCATTCTGTACATTACACACTCCTGTCCCCTGCATTCTGTACATTACACACTCCTGTCTCTTGCATTCTGTAAATTACACACTCCTGTCCCCTGCATTCTGTACATTACACACTCCAGTCCCCTGCACGCTGTGCATTACACACCCCTGTCCCCTGCATTCTGAGCATTTTGTACCCCTGTCCCCTGCATTCTGTGCATTACATACTTTGACCCCTGCATTCTGTGGATAACACTCCTGGACCCTGCTCTGTGTTGTCATGTACTCCTTAACCCAAACCTAAATAAACCTAACACTGACTGCAACACTCTCCAATCCCTGTGCTCTGCATTAGGGATGATCGAACTTTTGAAAAGTTTGGTTCGAACAGAACATCCCGAATTTCCCGAAAGTTTGGTTCGGATTCCAGAACCCCATTGAAATCAATGGGACCCGAACTTCGGGAATCAAAAAACCCAATTTTGAAGCCCTAAAACCTAATAAATGCCCCTAAAAAGTGCCTAGGGTTCTTGGTCATGCCCCAGGGACTATGAATCAGGCAAAAAAAAAGTTCTTAAAGATTGTAGTTTTTGATAGAGAGCCAATTATTGAAAAAATTATTGAAAAAAAATGAGATTTCTTTGGACTTAGTGTCTGGGGGGGGGGTCTAAAAAGTGTACCTGTGAAGTTTCAGCTCTGTAGCATGTCCAGAACCAGAAAAAAACCAGATTATTTTTCTTAGAATTTCAGTAGCGCAGGGATGGTGTTACCCTCCTTTCATAAAGTGCAAATAAATGCACTACATAAACAAAGACTTTTGAAGGACTCTTTTATTTGCACTTTATGAAAGGAGGGTAACACCATCCCTGCACTACTGAAATTCTAAGAAAGATAATCTGTTTTTTTGTGATGAATTTTAATTTATGCATAGTTGTCACTGAGGCTTTATCAGAGTCAGGTCACCCTAAACTATGGTCACCCTGACATGGCAGAGTGGGGTCACCCTGGCATGGCAGAGTCAGGTCACCCTAAACTACGGTCACCCTGACATGGCAGAGTGGGGTCACCATGTGCTTCCTGTAAGGGGGTGTGGTATTTTGTACAATAGCTGACTAGCAAGCATGTATACCTGCTGTAGATATATCAGCAGTGCAACGTGCTCACTAGACGGAACCCTGACACTTAAAAGTATCCCTACAAAAACTAGATTATTGAATCTAACTATAGTGGTATATAGTACCCTAACTACACTGCATATCCCTTTTCTCACACTAAAAGAACAGCTCCATACAGCAGAAGATAATTGCAAAATGACACTGGAGCTTTACAAGCAGCAGGAGAAACACAAATGCTTCCAATCCCTTCAAAAGCCTCTGTATTACAGTGCTAGAGATTAGGCGTGGCTATGTTATATACTGGGGGGCGTATTCACTCCTGATTGGCTTCTGGACCCCGTAGTCACTCCAATCACATTCCTAGCAGACTCCTGCCCCCTCATTGGCTTTTACTGACGTTTCTGGGCCAATCACGGGCTTTTAAAGCCCAGTTCCTGTCCCATTGCATTTTGGGCGGTTCTGGTGACCAAATTCCGAACTTTTACCGCAAAAAGTTCGGAATTCGGCCGAATTTCGAACACCCAATGTTTGGGTCTAACCGATGGTCGACCTGAACTGTTCGATCATCCCTACTCTGCATTGCACACTCCTGCACTATATGCATAATACTGTACATTATATACTTCTCACCAAAGTCTTCATTGTCTCAACAGTTGCAGGTTGCTATGCAGTCCCTGACTATTTTAATGAAGTTATTCTTTAAGGTAGGCTCAAAAAAAGCAATCAAAGCATATTTTTAGGTACAATGAAACTTGGGTTATGTTTAACCACTCCCCTTAAGCCCCTCCAATTTTATGAATTTGACCACACCCACACTTTGCCACGGCGCATGTAGTAAGTCACTCCTTCCCTCAAGTGTCCCTCATTCTGAAGTTCAAATGTTGGGAGGTATGAATGTGTAAATTGTTTGCAAATCACAAGATTGCAGGACATACTTATCATTGGCAGGTAAATCAGTAAATATTTACAGTATGTTAGGTGTTTGCTGAATATATAGGACTTAGAATTCAGAGAGGGAGAGCTCACCTTTGGCCTATTTTAAGACAGGGGCCCTGTGAACTCCACTAAAAGCTACAATATGATTCTTGGTTGAACTAGGCTGTGCTTTCTTTTGCCACAGTAAGAGGTGTGACATTGCCAGAAATAGCAATAGCTTATGTTTGGTTGAGATTGTTATTGCTGTGTACATGATCTATACTTTAAAGTTCTTTTAGGAACATTGGCAAAGATGAATGCTTCAGAATGACTAAGAAATTAACATATTGCATCTTAAAAATAACAAATAGTAATTTGAATATACAATTAATAACAGCACTAAAAATGTAGTTAATTAAGTTTTTCATTAGTTTTAATCCAGTTCTCATGAAGCTAAACCACATGAATTATGGTTATACAGAAATATACAAATAGAGGTTTAATAGATTTTATTGACTATAATATGATCATGAGGTAATAATTTTATTCATAAGGTAATCATTTTCTTTTTTTTATTTGATTGAAAAGTGTTACAAATTAACTGAGCTACCACTTTAAGAAAATCACTTGCGTCAGTTCCTCTAAATAAGGTTTTATTTTATTATTTTAAAGAGCCAAGATGCTCTATCTGTTATCCATTGTAGTTTAAGGAAAATTAAAGGGACAAAACTCAAAATATACAGTTATATACCAGTACTTTTTGGGAGAAAATGTAATGCTTCATAGGTATTGGACTGGTATGAGAAAATTAAGCATCTTTTTGACATCATCATGTGTCTGATGTCTGAAATTATATACAAAGCAGGTAAAGCAAAAAGCAACCCCTGCTCATCAACAAAGACAAACTGGGCATCTGCCAGAAACACACTAGTAATCATGTACAGTTCTGTATCTCACAATTTTTTTAACCACTTGAAGAGCATGCATTTTCTGCCACTATTTACTTCCATGGGAAAATATTTTTTTTTTTTCGCTAGAAAATTATTTAGAACCCCCAAACATTATATATGTTTTTTTAAAGAAAAGGTCCAAATTATTGGTGGGTTTTGCAATTTTTTATGCCATACGGTATTGGTGCAGCATTTTTTTTAAAAAAATACACCTTTTTAAATGTTTAAAAAAAAGCACAATACCCAATTTTTTAAATAAAATATAAAAGATGATGTCACGCCAACTAAATGGATACCAAACATGTCATGCTTTAAAATTGCACACGGCGACAAAAGACAAATTTTACTATACACAGGTGACACCCTTAAAGCCTTTTACAGGTTACCACTTTATATCTACAGAGGAGGTCTAGTGCTAGAAATACTGTCCTGGATCCAACGTTCGTGGTGATACATCACATGTGTGGGAAGATGGCTGTTTTTGCGTGCATGCGGGCCTGATGCATGCGTTTGCCTTTTTGTGCTAGAATGGAGGAATTGGGGCATTTAATAAAAATACAATTCTAATTATTGATTTATTTTCTTTTTCTTACATTTTTTCACTGTTGCTTTAATTAATTAATATTTTTTTTTTTAAATCACTTTTATTGCTGTCACAAGGAGTATTAACATCCTTGTGACAGCAATAAGTACACAGGTGATATGTACTCTTTATGGAGGGATCTGGGGTCAGTAGGACCCCAAATCTCTCCTTTGCACTTGAAAGCATTCAAAATGCCAAGATCAGCGTTTTTGAATACTTCAATTTTCAAAAAATAGGGCCATTGACATCCAGGTAAACCGGAAGTGATGGCATGTCATCATGTCATCACTTCCGGATTGCCAAAGCGGAATCAGGTCAAAGCCGATTCTGCTTTGTATGGGTCTCTGACTAGTTGATGGACTTTCCGGCTAGCAGCTCGGGTCTCCGGTGGGAAAAGAAAGCCGAGAGAGCCACAGAACACTTTTTTTGCAGAACACTTTTATTTAGATTTTTTTTTGCAAGCTGACAAGGCCTATTTTAAAAATAGTAACAACAGACTTCTATAAAAAATACAATCATGAATAAATATTATAGTGTGACCTTACCTATCAAAGATTACTTTATTTTTTGTTGAAGTTGATTTTGCAGTGAAATTAATGACTTTCCATTCGCTGTTTTTTTTTTTTTTTTTAATCGCATTTTAATTTCAATAAGGACCTATCTAAAAACATTTTAAGTATCTGCATTAAAAAACAAAAATAACTTAGACAAACTTGGACATACGGTATCTGTATATACAATATATTACCAAAAGTATTGGGGCGCCTGCCTTTACATGAACATGAACTTTAATGGCATCCCAGTCTTATGCTGGCCATACACTAGCCGAAAAATTGTTAAAAAATCTGTCTTTTGGTCCGATCGTTCGTTTTTCGTCCAGTTAATGGGCACAAATAGAAAATAGTTTTAAACATTTTAGAGCCGAAAAATCGAAGGAACAGTTTGGAAAATTCTGCGAATGAATGATAAATTGAAAGGTTAATGTGTTTCTCGGCCAAACTGTTTACAGTAGGCATATGTGACAAACTGTACGAAAAACGTCCATTGAATGATTTATCGTTCAAAATTCGGTCATTACATGATGGCACGATCATCTGCTCTCACGGCCGATTTTTTGTTTTTCCAAAATGAGTTTGAACGATTTTTCGGCAAATGTATGGCCAGCTTTAGTCCGTAGGGTTCAATATTGAGTTGGTCCACCCTTTGCAGCTATAATAGCTTCAACTCTTCTGGGAAGGCTGTCCACAAGGTTTAGGAGTGTGTCTATGGGAATGTTTGACCATTCTTCCAGAAGCACATTTGTGAGGTCAGACACTGATGTCGGAGAGAAGGCCTGGCTCGCAGCCTGCACTCTTATTCATTCCAAAGGTGTTCTATCGATTTGAGGTCAGGACTCTTTACGGGCCAGTCAAATTCCTCCACCCCAAACTGGGGGGGGGGGCACACCATTTTTTTTTAAATTTTGGCATGGAGTTCCCCTTAAAATCTGTATCAGACCCAAAGGTATGGCCTGGTATAGATTTTGGGTGAGGCCCCACTCCATTTATTAAAAAAAAAATCTGTCATGGGGTTCCCCTTAACCACTTAAATACAGGGCACTTTCACCACCTTCCTGCCTAGACAGAGATTTTAGCTTTCAATGCTTATTGTCATCTATGGGAAATACTGGTCAGCTTGGCATGGCACTGCTCCCTGTCTTTAACATTGGTGTCTATGGGAAATCTTGGTCAGCTTGACATGGCACTACTCATGAACTATAAGTGCCAGAGACACAAAAATTGGGGAGCACCGAGAGGGGACCCAGGACTACAACATATCCATAAATTTTAAAAGTGAGATATGCCTGTACACTATACTGACTGCACTAAACTGACTGAACACACTATCCACTAACTACCTGCCTAATCTCTATTGTCCCACACTATACATGGCTGACATGTAAGCACGCAGCAGCCTTATATAGTGTGGGGTGTGGACTTAGCCCCTGAACCATGACTGGCTAAAGGCACCCTGCCTTTGGCCAATCATGGCTCTGACAAGACGCTGTGCTGTGATTGGTAAAAAGCATACAGGTCAGGTGCATGCTTTGGCCAATCACAAGCACTTATTGCACTGCAATCGCGCAGTGCATTATGGGGCGCTCATCGGTGGGAGAACTTGCTGCCGAGCGCCCCGGGTGTTCATGTGTTCAGCAAACACGCGAACACCCATTTTTTGAGCCCATCACTACTGTCAGGCCTTTAATATAAACTAACAGGGATTGTTGTAAGCTATTCTTAAACCAATTGCAACCTGACTTCAGAAGTCTCTATATTATACAATGCCTGGCCAAAAAAAAAGTCACCACCTGGAATCAACTAAGCAACTAACTAAACTAAGCATACAGTAACTATCCTATTGGATAGTTACTGCATGTGCCCAAAGAATGGGGTCAGCTGACTACCTGAATATACTGAATGACCAGGTTTTTCCATCAATGGATTTTTTCTTCCCTGATGGCACGGCCATATTCCAAGATGACAATGCCAGGATTCATTGGGCTCAAATTGTGAAAGAGTGGTTCAGGGAGCATGAGACATCATTTTCACACATGGATTGGCCACCACAGAGTCCAGAACTTTACCCCAATGAGAATCTTTGGGATGTGCTGGAGAAGGCTTTGCGCAGTGGTCCGACTCTCCCATCATCAATACAAGATCTTGGTGAAAAATGAATACAACACAAGACAGAAAAAAATCTTGTGACTTTGCAGAAGCTTATGGAAACAATGCCACAGTGAATGTGGGCTGTTATCAAAGCTAAAGGCGGTCCAATGTGTGACCTTTTTTTTTTTTGGTGGCGACTTTTTTTTTGGCCAGGCAGTGTATAAAGATTAAGGAATATGAAACCCCAGCATTTCATATTCCAGATATGTGCCTGCTGTACAGTATGCTTGTATGAAAAAGTATCTTGTTCTCTTTGTATTGCTTCCTTTGTGTGAAATCCCTGCTGTTCCTGCCAGTCCCTCTGCTTTCCTAGTATAAAAAAACTGACCACACTAAGCACATAGAACACACGGAGACAGGAGAATGCAACACCGTTGACGTCCGCTTTAGGAGGAAACGCGTCAGGGAGGAGCGCCGCATCGTCATCACCCATCGCCGTGGACCGCGCTGCAGGCAGCCACGGTTACTCTCTCATCGGTACAGGTTCCGAGCCACTTGAACAAGATTACCCATGTAAGTGCACCTTGTATTTTATGTGAATAAATGTTAAGAAGGTGCTGCACTATGGTCTGGCTTTTGTTTTTGTGAGATACTTGCGGGGACATTATCATTGGTACCAGAGAGAAACTGCCCAGAGTGAGGACGCCCAGGAGAGAGGACAGACACCATTTAGGAGTATAAGATCAAGCTCTATAATACCCATTGTCTGGTAAGAGGCTTATGCTCCCATTTCAGTGATTCACATCCTCCCCTGAGCACCTATTTCACGTCTGGAGTTGTTATATACGCCCTTGAATATTCTGCTTTCTGGTAAGGGGCCAGTCCTTAGCATGGTGGTGGGATTATCTGCACCTTAAAGCTGAAGTGGATTTTTCTCATCTGGATTTCTCCACATCACACTGGGAATATTGTTTTGGACTTTACGCACCTTCGCCTTTTTGCTTTTCACCTTCACTCCCACTGCACTGTATAGGAGCAGTGGTTATTACACTTGGACTTTTTCACAATCCAATCGAGAGCATACCTTGGACTTTATGCACCTTTATTTCTATTTTCACTTGAGTGTGATTTATTTATATTGTTGATACAGTAACTTGATTGTTATATTTTGATGTTTATCATTTACCACATATACCAGAGTTGTGTGATCATTTGTTCACTCTATTGGTGTTTTTGGTTCACTTCAACTTGGTTGGTCGACACTCATCAGTTTAGCGCACCTGCTTTTTTATACACACCTTTAGTTGATTGCATACAGTCAATTGTTTGCGCCGATATATTCACATTTGCACTTTGTTTTATAGGATGATCGTTTACAATCACTTTAATTACTCCACAAAATCTGCAGCTACTGAGGTTATTGCATGTTATGGATGTGAAGGAGTAAAGAAAGACATTCCAATACAACCACTTGCACTGGAAGGCTTAACCGGCAGACAGATCTTCCATCCATTTAGCATTGTTAATTGGCAAACCATTATGTCTGCTTAAGGGGCTCCCACCAACACCACATTGCTAGGATGCAGGCTTTGTTTGTATTTACCAGAGAGTACTTATCAGTAAAAGGTTTATACATCCATTTTGGTGTTGAGTTGTGATGTAGTAGGAAGAAGGTGGGATCTCGAGGGACAGCATAATCAGTACATTTTTGCATTATAGAAATAACACGTAGAAAGGTCGCCTCACTTTCCTCTCAGCACCAGCATACTTTGGGCAGGGATGGAGAGGAACCGTGTAGAAATGTATTAACTTTGTACCACCTCATCATTAAAGCGGTATTAAACCCAAAACAAAAAATGTATTATATTATAGCTTACCAAACCTTAGATGTGGTGGCTGCATTCATTTTATTTTTTGTTTTTTTTTCCCTCTGTTTGCACCTGGAGATCTGACCAGTAACACCCCCTGTATTGGAGTGTCCCCATTCTGGATGGATAAGCACAGAGGGCACATTTTGATAGCAACATTGTCAGTTTAGGGGACAGGGAAGTGTTAAATGTACTAGCAGATTTAAATACATTTACAAACTGAAACCAAACTTCGGTTAACACTTTATAAACAGTTACAGCAAACAGTTTTCCATTCTTTTTGGAATATCGGTTTTGCATAAAAAAAAATAAAGATTGATCATTGTAAGCACCCTGGCCAGTGTTAAATAGTTTGTCTTATCTTTGTAGCTGATAAATGTGCAAGAGAGCTTGTTCTTGAGAAAAACAACAGACTTACTAGCCAGATCACCAGATAGAAATTCTATGCAGCCATCACATCTAAGAATTGGTAAGCTCCAATATAATAAAGAGAAGTGTGCTTTTGGGTTTAAAACCACTTTCAATTATAACTGGCCTCTTGATAATTTGTGTAGGTAGTGTGTGTGTGTGTAAAGTAAATGATATGTTCTTTCTGTTTCCATGATAAATTGATCTGCAGGTCTTCGGTCTGTATTCAGGCTGGGTTCACAATTGTGTAATCACAGACATTGCATGTGCATTGCTGTGCAGATCACATGCGATATCTGTGCGATGCAATTTCAGTCAAACAAACTGTATGGCTGAAATTGCATTGCATTCGCACCAAAATGGTGCAGGACCCTTTTGTTTGTTAATCACTGGAATCAGATCGCACATTTCACACCTATGCGATCTGATTCCTGCACCATTTAACAGTTCGCACTGCGATCTGCAAACCGATCTTGGGGTGTCAGTAACTTTACATTGACACCCCCAGCGGTTCACAGATGTCAGTGTGAACCAGTGTGCGATTCAGGTGCATTGTGGGAACCGGCATCAAATAAGTTTATCTTGGTCTCATCAGACCACAGGACATGGTTTCAGTAATCCATGTCCTTAGTCTGCATAGTCTTTAGAAGAGGATGCCTTCTGGGACGACAGCCATGTAGACCAATTTGATGCAGTGTGCGGCGTATGGTCTGAGCACTGGCAGGCTGACCCCCACCCCTTCAACCTCTGCAGCAATGCTAGCAGCAGTCATAAATCTATTTCCCAAAGACAACCTCTGGATATGACGCTGAGCACGTGTACTCATCCTCTTTGGTCGACCATGGGGAGGCCTGTTCTGAGTGGAATCTGACCTGTTAAACCGCTGTATGGTCTTGGCCACTGTGCTGCTGCTCAGTTTCAGGGTCTTGGCAATCTTCTGATAGCCTAGGCCATCTTTATGTAGAGCAACAATTCTTTTTTTCAGATCCTCAGAGTTCTTTGCCATGAGGTGCCATATTGAACTTCCAGTGACCAGTAGGAGAGAGTGAAAGCGATAACACCAAATTTATCACACCTGCTCCCCATTCACAACTGAGACCTTGTAACACTAACAAGTCACATGACACCAGGGAGGGAAAATGGCTAATTGGGCCTAATTTGGACATTTTACCTTAGAGATGTACTCACTTTTGTTGCCAGCGGTTTAGACATTAATGGCTGTGTGTTGAGATATTTTGTATATATGCATATATATGCACATACCATATGTATTGAAACATGGACAGTGTCAGTGGGGCAGAGGATGGTGTCAGTTAGTAGAACAGTGGACGTGTCAGTAGAGCAGTGGACATGTCAGTAGGGCAGTCAAGGGTGTCAGTAATTTTTTAATTTTATTATTTTACTTTTTTAATATCTTTTACAATGTTAATTTTTCATTATTATTTTTTACAATTTTTTTTTTCAGGAGCCCCTTTGAAGGGGTTTGGTGAAATATCAGGGGCCCAAACCCTGATGTCTCACTTTTGAGAAAGAGAGGCTAAGGACAGAGGTTTCCCAGTCCCGTTCTCTATATACTCAGCTATGCTTCTACTATAAACTAACAGGGATTGTTGTAAGCTGTTCTTAAACCAATTGCAACCTGACTTCAAAAGACTAGCATATGGAGATTAAATACTCCACAAAATTTGCAGCTACTGAGGTTATTGCATCGTAGGGTTGGTTAAAGTGGTTGTAAACCTCATATTCATCATTTTTACAATACATGCACCATTTATTAGTTTTGTTATATAAAAATCCAAACTGCTGTATTATTACCTCTGTATTCTCATCTTTTAAGTCTGTCACAGCTCTCTGGAAATCTCTGTTTCATGGGTGTGTTTATGCACGGGAGCTCGGGAGGCAGAGTAATGACATCACTGGCCCCACATCCTCGCTTTACACCAGTCTTTTTCAACCAGGGTGCCCAGGCATCCTGGTGTGCCTAGAGGTTTCTTCAGGGGTGCCTCAGAAAAATGCCCCAAAAATTGTATACAAGGCAGCGGGTGCAGGGGAGGGCTGGCAGCCTTAGGTCTGGGGGGCAAGTCTAGTCAAGTGGCCCATTGAACCATCGAATCAGCTTACCATCCATGCCCACCTGGTTTTGGACTTGCAGCTGTATACAGTGTCTGGCCCCCTACATTAATCCAGCCCTGAGTGAGGCCTTTTTACCAGTTTTTACCACTTTTCAGAGTGACCTGGGGGGCAATTGCCACCCTGCCCCCCTTGCCAGTCCTCCCCTGAGCGGGTGGATGAAGCCTGACTTTTATTTACACAAAGTCACAGGTTTTCATTGTGCACCATTACGACCCTCTAGCTGCCGATTGGCATCATCAGTTGATAAGGAGGATGTCAGTCGCCTGCATAGCATGCTTGTTTGACCCTCCCTTGCCTCTCCATGATTTTTGGGGTCACATTAGCGGAGTGATGGAGAAAAACTGATGAAGAAGAGAAACTTTGGAATACTAGTCAGTACAAACTTGTACCTCTAATGTTGGGTGTCCTACGTGTGTGTATGTTGCTGCATTATGTAAAGCCATCAGAAACGTTTTTTTTCATTTTCGGATAGGATGTCTCAAGTCTGTCCATAATCTGAAAGGGTACCTCAAGACTGTCCAAAATTTTAAAGGGTGCCTCAAGACTGTCTATAGTTTTAAAGGGTGTCATAATTTGGGAAACACTGCTTTACACTCACAAGCTAGTGCTGGAAGTGTGCTCGCACATCACTCCCTGCCGGGAGTTGGGTTGTACAGCTGGGAGGGGGAGCCAGTGATGTCACGACTCCCCTGCACATGGACCGGAGATTTCTCAGAGAGCTGTGATAGGCTTAGAGGTGAGAATATAGAGGCAATAATACAGCAGTTTGGATTTCTACCTAACAATTTATAGAATGGTGCATGCACTGGAGAAATGATAGATATGAGGTTTACAACCACTTCAAACTAAACCCACTTTTACTCAGGCTGGGGCAGCAGGAGACACTCACCCTTCACTCATGCTCATGCATGAGTCTCCTCTGCATATCTGTCAATCATAGCAGAGGGGGCGTGACGACATATATTTTCTGCATGTGTCTGATTTTTCTCCAGTAACAAAGTGGGGAGGAGTTCAGATGACAGGTTGCTCTAATCCCTGTTGTTCAGAAAATGTTCAGTTTACTATTTGATATCTGAGTTTACAACCACTTTAATACACACTGACAGAACGTGTGGTGAGGAGAGCCGATCAGCGGCATCTCCTTGTAGGGGAGACCTGTACAGGTAATCAGTAGTGATGTCGCGAACCTAAAATTTGCCGTTCGCGAACTGCGAACGCGAACCTTCGCGAATGGTCGCGAACCGCCATAGACTTCAATAGGCAGGCGAATTTTAAAACCCACAGGGACTCTTTCTGGCCACAATAGTGATGGAAAAGTTGTTTCAAGGGGACTAACACCTGGACTGTGGCATGCCGGAGGGGGGTCCATGGCTAAACTCCCACGGAAAATTAGGTAGTTGACACAGAGTCGGGTTTTAATCCATAAAGGGCATAAATTACCTAACATTCCTAAATTGTTTGGAATAACGTGCTTTAAAACATCCAGTGTGTGTATACGATCAGGTATGATGTTGTATTAATCAGGTAGTGTAAGGGTTACGCCCCCTTCACAGTGACAGACCAAATATATATTTTTTTTAATTTGCAAGGTGCTGTGCCACCGAATATATATGAGTGGTGGGCACTGCAGTGGGCACAGTACACTCTGTTTTTTTTTCACTACAATTTTTTTCATCTAAGACTGATTGCTACAATTTTCTTTGGACTTTTTTTTCACAGTCTTCACCCTCACACTGCTATTCAGTGTATATATCTAATTTGTAGATGTATTTCACATTTATCACTACTAAGATTTTTTTGCTACTGAAGAGTTTTAGTGGTTCACTTAAAATATTTTTTTATTTTCCTCCATTTTAGCACTTTATTTCTTTAAGATGATCACATTCGTCACTTTTTATTGATTCACTTTATTTGATTGAAGAGTTTGATGGGTTCACTCTTCATAGGGCACTTCACTTTATAATATTGTTTTCTTCTTTCTTCTGCTGAATGTTGGATCAGTACCCTTTATTATTGATTCTTTCACAGCATTCACTTTGCACAGGATACTTAATCAAGTGCTATTGATTCAGCATATTGAGGATCTCACTTTTTTATCATATTTATGCACTTTCACTTTGGCACTCAAGCACCTTTTGTCATTTTTATCTGAAGGTTGATGTATTGATTTTATACTATTGATTTTGAATTATTGATTAATTTTAAAGATCTACTTTTAGATATCTATGGTTCACTGGTTTTAGAATATCTGCGCTGATTTTTACTCTTTATTTTATCTTGTTGTATGTGTGGACACTACAAAATTAGCTGCAGATTTCTGGTGCTCCATTGTTCTACATTGGTACCTCCTCTTTTTTCCGTTCCCTTCTCTTCATTTGGTAGCGCATAGATTTATCTTCATATACACTCTGTGGACCTGACAGTCACTGGCAGGCCAGGCAACTGCAATTATAAAAAAATATATATATTTTTAATTTGCAAGCTGCTGTGCCACTGTATTTATCAGTGGTGGGCACTGCAGTGGGCACAGTACACTCTGTGGACCTGACAGTCACTGGCAGGCCAGGCAACTGCAATTATAAAAAATATTATTTTTTTTCAATTTGCAACAAGCTGCTGTGCCACCGTATATATATCAGTGGTGGGCACTGCAGTGGGCACAGTACACTCTGTGGACCTGACACTCACTGCAATTATGACAGAGAAAAAAAAATATTTTTTAAACTGCAAGGTACTGTGCCTGTGCCACCCGAAATGAGTGTGGTGTGCACACAGTACAGTCTGTGGTGGGTCTGTGGCCTCTCACACACGGCGGGCAGGCAACTGCACACTATATATATATATATATATATATATATATATATATAAAAAAATACTCAAATACCAGCCCTCAAAAGGGGACAATAGATATGTGGGTCTGTGGCCTCTCACGCACGGCGGGCAGGCAACTGCACACAATAGATATATATATATATATATAAAAAATACTCAAATACCAGCCCTCAAAAGGGCTTTTTGGGGTGCTGTCAGGATGCTGTCCTTACACAGCAGGAGTGGATCGAGAACACTGACTAACAACTGTCCCTATTAACAGCAGCAGCAGCAGCAACACTCTCCCTGCTCTCACTAACACACTGCTTCAGAATGATAAAAGGTGGATGCTGCCCTTGCTTTTTTATAGGAGGTGGGAGGGTGTGGGAGGGAGGGTATGCTGATTGGCTGGAATGTGTCTGCTGACTGTGAGGTACAGGGTCAAAGTTTGCCTCAATGATGAAGTATAGGGGCGGACCGAACATCGCATATGGTCGCCCGCAGAGGCGGACGTGAACAAGCGATGTTTGCCGGGAACTGTCCGCCGGCGAACAGTTCGGGACATCTCTAGTAATCAGGGCACTGATCATCAGTGCCCTGATTACAGTACAGCCCCAGCAGTGCCTATCAGGGAAGGGACACCAATCAGTGCACCCCAGTGAAATCAATCAGTGCACATTAGGGATGCCAGCCAGTGCTACCTTTCAGTGCCCATCAGTGCCGCCTATTATTGCCAACAAGTGCCATCTATCAGTGCCCATCAGTGCTACCTAGCAGTGACCATCAGTGCCACTTATCAGTGCTCATGAGTGCTTCACATCAGTACCACCTATCAGTGCCCATCAGTGCGGCATATTAGTGCCTCCTCATCTGTGCCACCTAATCAGTGCCCTTCAGTGCCGCCTCATCAGTGCCCATAAGTGCTGCCTCATCAGTGCCCTTCAGTGCCGCCTCATCAGCACACATCAGTGCCGCCTCATCAGTGCCCATCAGTGCCGCCTCATCAGCACACATCAGTGAAGGAGAAAAATTACCTATTTACAAAATGTACTAACAGAAACTTGAAAAACTTTTTTTCTTTTCAAAATTTTCTGTATTTTTTTCGTTTTTTATTTTTGTAAAAAATAAAAAACCCAGCAGTGATTAATTACCACCCAAAAAACCCTCTATTTGTGTGGAAAAAAAAAGAAAAAAATGTAATTTGTGTACAGCTTCGCATGACCGCGCAATTGTCATTCAAAGTGTGACAGCGCTGAAAGCTGAAAATTGGCCTGGGCAGGAAGAGGGTGAAACTGCCTAGTAGTGAAGTAGTTAATATTCAAAATTACACATATAGAATCTTTAAAATATGTAATATACCACACATAATGCTTGTTTAGTGACTTGATCCCAAGATAAGCTCTAAATTGAAAAAAATATATCACCTTGGTTTAATATCTCTTGCATTGATAATCTCCCAAAAGTTATGTATTTATAACCTGTATATAACTAAAACTCTTGTACATAAACCAGTTCATCTAAACTGTGTATAGTATTCCTTTAATTTAGAGTTGTGTTAAAAGGAAACAAAAAACCTTGGCAAACAAGTTGAAGATTTTGGCAAACATACAGAAGATAGCTATAGATAGAAGCCTGAACAAGTGAGCAAGTCAGTGAAGTAACCTAAAAAAAACAAACTTGAAGATTTTGGCATTTATACAGATGACAGCTATAGACACAGACCTAAGCAAGTTAGCAAGTCAGGAATGAAAACTCAAGAGTGCGAGAAAAGGATCAAGTAGCAATGAGAAACTCAAAAGAAGTCAAAAAATGATGAGGCGTGTTTACACTGGGGGAAATCAAACTCTGACAGATGAAAGGGCAAGCAACAACTTTTTGGTGAGGCACAGAACTGTGGGAAAGAGGATTAAAAAAAAAGTTATATGAATTTGCTTTTGCTGTTATGTCTGTTTTTTTGTTTTTGTTTACAAACTATTTTTATTCAAGGAAAAATGGTGGTACAAGTATATCTGTTTTATTGTGTCTTTGTGTTGACTATAAAACACAATTAGGTAATTCATTTGTTATAAAGGGTCTGTGTTTCAGTTACGAAGCCAAGAACACCTGCTAATGCCATCAATGGGAATGAGCGAGCTTGGTGATCTGTAAATACATATGGGATGGCAAGCATCTATATTATAGATTTAATAAATAACTTACACCAGACAGCTTTCTTGGATAATAACTTGGCCACGGCCTTTATTTATTGGTTTATAAATTAATTAACTCATTAATCCATCAATCAATAATTTTTTCACTTTTACCATTAGCATAACTTTGCAATACATAACACAACTACCCAGCTTTGACGCTCGGGTTATCACTTAACCATATAAAGACACCTCCATATTTTTGTCCCCCTTTCGAAAAAGGTGACCCTACCACATAAATTTATAAGGCCGTGACTTAATAATATTTGGGCGGGCGGGCGGGCGGGAAGCTCCGCTCCGGCTGATCTTCTGAGGCGACTGACTCCACGCCCTCACTCCCACTCCTATATATAGCCTGCCTCGGTTCCAGAAACTTCGGTCACCTGACCTTCCGCAGGCAGCTATTTTAGCCAATCAGAATCCTCCAACCTCCGTATCTCCCGCCTAGACGCTCTATACAGGGGGGAGCTAGAAACTGCCTATCTGCAGCCCTCCCATGAGGAAAAAGTAGGAAAATGGGGTCCCTTGAAACCCCTTTCCCTTTTTCCATTCATGGGATGGCAAGCATCTATATTATAGATTTAATAAATAACTTACACCAGACAGCTTTCTTGGATAATAACTTGGCCACGGCCTTTATTTATTGGTTTATAAATTAATTAACTCATTAATCCATCAATCAAAAATTTTTATCACTTTTACCATTAGCATAACTTTGCAATACATAACACAACTACCCAGCTTTGACGCTCGGGTTATCACTTAACCATATAAAGACACCTCCACTAAGTCAGGAGGTACTAACCTCCTGACTACCCCACCAGCCCGCGGCCAATTCTATAGCTGTCTGTAAGCCTAAATTCATTATATCCAAACCTATATCCGAAAGATGTATCCCATCTTTCCAATACAGGCCCGGAATACCCCCTTCCAAGTCCATATGCCTAAAGGATATGCCATAACCTATACTCATGAATTTCTCTATTCTATGATTGATTTTTCTCCTCATCTTCTCAAACACCTTTCCTACTTTATCTTGCAACCAAATAAGTCGAGGGATGATCTCAGAAAATACTACAACCGTACCAGGTGAAAAAGCCTTCCATTTTTTGATAACAAAACATATTTTAAAGAATAGGCTCACTGTTTTTATTCTCCCGATGTCATTACCTCCTAGGTGGATTAACAGTATGTCCGGTAATGGCCAACCATAACTCAGTCTACCTAGCTCGGTCATCAGATTGTCCCAGATCATCCCTCCCTTACCACACCAATATAATTCAAATAAACTTGGGTCCAGATCCAGATTGGTTCCATAAATTCTTTCTGCAGCTCTTTTGTGGGCCCAGCGGACATAAGAGTGCCCAACGATCCAAACTATTAACTTCTTACCTGGAATTAGAATGCACATAGTTAGATCTGACATATCTCTGATAGACATTTGACTTCCACCTGCCAATTTTCTTTATGTTATCCTCTCCCATTCCTAAGTTTGCCGCAGCCGTGGCTGCCCCAATTCTGAATGAGTGGCAAGATAAGCCTTTATTGCACAGCCCTAAGACAGCTAAAATTTTTCCAAAGATCCTTCGAAACTGAAACCCAGTCAGAGGAGACGAATCTCTATGAATAAAGAGCCGTGACCCCTTTCCAGGCCTCACCTCCAAGTATGTCTTCAATGTTTTTATCGGGCATATGGATTCCACTGTACACTTTCCTAGTAATATCCATGTCCCCTTACCTGACTGGTCTGTCTTAGACTTGCGCAAAATTAATTTTAATTTATCCTTTTCAAAAACTACATCCTCAAATAACAAACCACCCTCATCTCTTTTCGATCTAGGAACCAATTCTGATATTCGCAAGGCTGCAAAAAAACAAACAGAAAATGCTGCTCTCAACAATTTAACTTCATATTCTGAAAAACATACTCTATCAGCATATTTACAAATATCTCTTAGGTTATTCACAGAGATTGGGCCTTGATAATTTATCCTAGTTTGTTTCTTTTTGTATCCTTTTAAAGCTTGCTGTACCGAAAAGAAGGATAATATAGACTCAAAACCCTTCAGTTTCATAAAATACGATACTCCATATAAGGTTTTGTTAACATGTGACCAAGACCATTTCTTTTGAAGTAAAGATTCAAGGAAACACAATACCAATCTCTCTGAAATTGCCATCCGTCCATCATTGGTCTCATGTAAGAATGATAACCACAGTGACCAGGAGCTGCAATAGCTTTTCCATGTTGAGTACGCCAGGGAGTTACGAATATTCTCTTGGACTAAACTAAGTCCCATAGATGCCCGGGACATTTCATACCCACTTTGTTGGCCTCCGGCACCAGTTCGAAGAATTTGCTCATCTGTAAACGTGAGAGAGCGTCAGCAATAACATTTAGTTTACCTGGAATATAGCGAGCTTTTAACCAAATGTTATACAACAGGCACCTGGAAACTAAATATCGAATCATTGAAATAACTGGTTGTGATCTAGAATTTAAACAATTTATTGCGAATAATACTCCCTTATTATCCGTACTCAATAGGATTCTCCTGTCCTGAAACTTCCGTCCCCAAATCTCTACTGCCACTATGAATGGAAATATTTCCAACAATACAATGTTTTGTAACAGACCTTTTACTTTCCATTTTTCCGGCCATCTCTCCGCACACCACTCATTTCTCCAAATGGCAGAGAACCCGATAGAACCTGCTGCATCCGTGAACAAACAGAATTGTGAGTCTGTAATGAATTCTTCTTGGATCACTGTTCTACCATTGAATGTTTGCAAAAATTGTGTCCATATCAGCATATCCTCACGAATATCCTGAGTCAGCCTAATATGCGAAAATGGACTTTTCAATCCTGCCATTTTAAGATACATACGCCTTGAGTATATTCTCCCAACTGGCAGGATTCTAGTAGCAAAGGCCAGATTACCCAAAAGCTTCTGCAGTTCTTTCAGCAAAACCTTTTTCTTCCTAATCAATATTAAGATGAGATTGTAAATTTTATCCAACTTGTTCTTAGGTAATCTAAATTCCATGCTATTTGAGTCTATCAAAATTCCCAAAAATTCTAATTTTTGAGAAGGAGGTACAGTTTTTTCTTCAGCTAGTGGGATGTTGAACTGGGCACAAATATCTCTGAACGAGTTTAATAGCTGTAAACAGCCACTAGAATTTTTTGGGCCCAGAAATAAAAAATCGTCCAGATAATGCATTGTATATTTGGAACCTGATTTTTCTTTCAAGACCCATTCCAGAAAGGTGGCGAATGTCTCAAAATATGAACACGATAATGAGCACCCCATAGGTAGAAACATGTCAAAATAAAATTTATCTTTAAACATGAAACCTAGCGAGTTGAAACAACTCGGGTGAATGGGTAACAACCTAAATGCTGACAAAATATCAGCTTTGCTCATCAGTGCTCCCTTGCCCAGTTCCCTCAATAAAACTATCGCCTGTTCGAATGAAGCATATTCCACCGAACAATCGTTCGGGTCTATCTGGTCATTAAGGGAACTGCCCAAGGGAAAAGATAAGTGATGGATTAGCCTAAATTTATTCAGCTCTTTCTTCGGCAGGATACCCAAAGGAGAAATTCTAAAGTTATTAAATGGTGGATTACAGAATGGGCCTGCAACCCTACCCGCTGCAATTTCTTTATTTATTTTGTCTTCTACTATATGCGGTAATTCCTCAATTGACTTTAAATTTCTCACCTTTATACAACCTTTTCCTTCAAAGATAGGTAGTCTAAAACCCTCTGCAAAACCCTCATAAAGTATGTTGGCCCTCTGTTGATCTGGGTATTTGCACAGCCATGTTTGCATTTCTTGCAGGTTCACCAGGAGTTTGCCCCTTAAGAAATGGCTCTTTTCCTGATTGCGTATTGGCTGCCATCTTTTTAAAACATTTAGACACGCTATGCGCTCCAGCGCAAAAAGCACACTCGTGTCTAAAACGGCAATTATGTAGCCACTTACAATTAGAATCATTAAATGCAAAGCATATACCTTTCTTATAACTTGTGACCTGATTTGCTCCCATACTCACTGGTCTGGCAATTTGTGGTCTCTGTGGGATTAATAGGTTAAGCCACAGACCCACATCTTTACAACCCCACTGTAACTCTTTATGCACAGACAACTTTTGCCGGAAAGATTCATCGTATGAAAACCAACCAACACCTCCAAAATTCTTGTATGCCTCAAGAATGATTTCCACATGATGGAAAAGGCCCACTGCTTTACTAGGCTGTTTTTCACACAATACGCCTGCAAATATGCAGAAAGCCTGCAGCCAGTTACTAAAAGTTTTAGCAACCGGTCTTCGCCTATCCTCATCATTTTTCTCCGGCTTTAGGAATTCCTTGCTAGATGGAAGTAGGGATAAGATATCCACGAATTCCCCATTCCAAATCTTTTCTTTAATACCTGCACCCAGGTGAAAGCCCAGAGGAGAAGGTGAACAGGGCATACTTTCCTTCAACACAATTTCAGGTACTTTCTCTCTGAAACCTGTTGATCTCTCTGGCACCAATTTCCCCTCCTCAGGGTTTTGCCACACTGAAGATACATTCCCAGATTGTACTTTACTGTGTAGACTATTTAAGGAATTGACTATAAGATTTAAGGACTGGTTCAAGTTTTCAAATATAGCCACATTTAACTCACCCGGCCCGGCAGTACCCGGTTCTTCCAAAACCTGCATTTCTTCTGCCGGCCAATACAAAGGGCTGTCTTCTCTATCGCTCCTCCGGCAGCTGCCACTGAGGCCAGCAGTGGACCTCCCTCCGACAGCTCCGGCCTCTGTTACTTCATGTTGCCACGACGCTGCACCCGCCTCTTCTTCTCTCGCTGCTTCTTGACTTCCCCGCCTTCTACCAGCCTTCCGTTCTTCCACCGGTGGGCTGTATTGTCTTCTTGGCGTCCTTCTTCTCTTCAGCCGCTCTTCGGTAGTTGCGGCACTGTCTTGTTGTTCCAGTCCCGGTCCTGTAGTATTCTGGTCCGTCATGTTTTCTCCTGCAGCCGCCTCCTTTTTTCCCCGCCGTCCTCCGCTCGGCCTGCCTCTCTTCCCGCCTCTTCTTCCGACACCGCTGGCTTCTCCCTCCGCCGTCCTCTTCTTTTCTTCAGGCAAGTCTCTTCTTTGCGGCCGTCCTTCTTCCGTCTCTTCTTCTGCCGTCAGCTCCAAGCAGCGCCGCAGCCACTTCTCTCCACCCTCAGCTTCAGCCTTCTCCAGCAGCTGGCGAAGTAGTGTCTTCATCCTGAAGCTCCGCTCCGGCTGATCTTCTGAGGCGACTGACTCCACGCCCTCACTCCCACTCCTATATATAGCCTGCCTCGGTTCCAGAAACTTCGGTCACCTGACCTTCCGCAGGCAGCTATTTTAGCCAATCAGAATCCTCCAACCTCCGTATCTCCCGCCTAGACGCTCTATACAGGGGGGAGCTAGAAACTGCCTATCTGCAGCCCTCCCATGAGGAAAAAGTAGGAAAATGGGGTCCCTTGAAACCCCTTTCCCTTTTTCCATTCATTCTGTTTTAGTTTGTGTCAGTGATAAGACTTCAACCCTATAAACAACTTTGTATTTACCATAATTAAAGAAAAAAGTCCCAGCTGCACACCAAATGGTTTTAGTGAACAAAATTCAGCTTTGAGAGCCATCAGCTTAGAACAATAGTTCACCAGCATACCGAAACATTGCTTAACCACTTAAGCCCCAGCCCTATTTTGGCCACTTTTTGTTTACAAGTTAAAATATTTTTTTTTCCTAGAAATCTACTTAGAACCCCCAAAAATTATATATATTTTTTTAGCAAAGACTCTGGAGAATAAAATGTCAGTCATTGCAATCTTTTTTTCACGCGGTATTTGCGCAGCGGTCTTTAAAACGCCATTTTTTTGGAAAAATTACTAAAAATCACATTTCACTGCGTTTAAAAAAATACTAAACAGTAAAGTTAGCCCATTTTTTTGTATATTGTGAAAGATGATGTCACACCGAGTAAATGGATACCCAACATGTTACGTTTTAACATTGCGCACATCCGTGGAATGGTGACAAACTACGGTCAATAGAAATCTCAATAGGCGGCGTTTTAAACATTTTTAATGGTTACCAGTTTAGAGTTAGAGTGTAGCTCTTTTTTTTTAATTATTGCTCACGCTCTGGCGATCGCAGCGATACCTCACATGTGTGGTTTGAACAGTGATTTAATTCGTGGCTCGACTTCCGTATACGTTTTTTTTTTTCGTGCGCGAGCTAACGGTGACGGGGGCGGCTACATTTTTTTTTTCTATTTATTTTATTTTTTTTTAACTTTATTACAGGTTTTTAAAAAAAAATAAAAATCTGATCACTTTTATTGCTGTCACAAGCAATGTAAACATCCCTTGTGACAGCAATATGCAGTGACAGGTACTCTTTATGGAGGGATCGAGGGTCTAAAAGACCCTAGACCCCTCAACTACACTTTCATGTATGCAAAACGCAGAAAAATGCATTTTTGCATACAGACGTTTTTTAAATCTGCCGCCTTTTGCAGCAGAGTAACCAGGAAGTAACCCGAAATCCACTTCCAGCTTAGATCGGGACTCCATCCAGCCGGCGGATGCGCCGGCTGGGTGCTCGGGTCTCCCGGTGGGACGGGAGGCCCGAGCAAAGTCACGGAAGGCGGTGGGAGGGGGGGGGGACGTCCCCTCCCGCTCACCCGGGTAACGATCGAGCGGCTCCCAAGCCGCATCGGTCATTACCGACGGAAAGCCGACCGTCGGCTGTAAACCACGGTACCGGGACGGTGCCTCTACCTAGAGGCATCATCCCGGTATAACACTGCAGAATCTGCCAACGTAAATATACGTCACTTTGCGGTAAGTGGTTAATCTGCCTTTGTTGTAAAGTCAAGAATAAAAGGAATATTCAACATGGCACAGTACAAAGTAGCTTATAAAATAACTGAGACTGACACAAAAATAAGTTTAATTGGTCATATAATGGCCACGGTGTTTGTTTAAGGGGTAACCCAATATTAGCAAATCAATTAACCAAAACCAGCTTTCAGCAAATCATTAAATTAAAAACTTAACCGAATGATTCAATAGAGAACTCAATCACCATGTCCCTCCAGACTTATACTGGAAGACGAACCCCCACTAAATAGCACTGTGACAAATAGCAAACTAATACATAAAAGGGGGAGGGGGGTGGGAGCACAGGCAGGACCTTCAGGTGGCTGGCAGCTGTGGCAGAATCAAGCTTCTTATTGGCAGTGTGAGGGATTAGCTCGGTGGCGGGTGTGGATGACCCCTTTGGGGGGTGCGTTTTCACAGAGAGATAGCCGAGAAGTGCTTGCAAACAACAGTTTGGTTTATTAATGCAATTTTCTTCACCAGACTGCAAGCGTCAAAAACAGCAAAATAAAATAAAACACCAAAATAAATCCTTGCCTCTGTGGGCTGCTACCTTCTCACACAGGAACCTACCTACAGAGTCTGTCTCCAACCTACTGTTGGGCAGACTTTGCTGTTCCTACAGCAAACCATCAAAAGTCCATTTACTTTCTCTTTACATAGGAAACATCCATTGTTTTTCACCTTCACATAGCAAATGTTCATTGACCTCTTCACATAGGAAACATTCCTTTGTTTTTTCCCTTCACATGAAAAATATTCCTTTGTTTTCTCTTCACATAGGAAAACAGTCCATGTCCTCACCTTGTGAAGTCTTCAGCCTTAATTAGTTTCCCCTTGTATATTCCTCTCCCATGCCCGCACAGCGTCAGGAGGCATATATCTGACTGCCCTCCTGTCCCCAGCTCACACAGCTTTCAGGAGACAGCTTCCGGAGGCAGCCATCCATAGACTTTCTTTGGACAAATTATAGAAGCCTTAATTTCCTCATTCTGAACAGCTGAAGTCTGTTCAACGTCTTTAGACATTTCTGCTGGCTTCTGCAGCCGACACCCTATAGTAATTGGTGAATTGTGTCTCCAATCTGTGACAACACTCACAGATTTATCTGACTTCCTGTCACATTTACTTGACGTCCTGTCACAGCAGGCAGAGGTTGCGAATAATAACCGCCAATTATGGACCAATAGTGACCCAGTTGCTATGGCAGATTTCTCCAATCATACCTGCAGAGAAAACACAGAGTGGACATAGCCCTTTGCCCCGTCCCATGCGGGTCCCTGGATAAAGCCAGGGACTGAACATTCAGTCACTGTCTGCCTTATTAAGGGGACCTTGTATGGCCCCAAAACATTAAAATTTGTTTTGTAATGGTGACCTTGCAATAGAATAAGGTCAGGGAATGTTTTGTTCCTGATATTTATTTATTATAGGTAGTTATAAAGCGGCATCAATTTACATCAATTTGCTGTCTGTGTAACTTGGCTGTGCTGGCCAGCCAAGTTACTCCACCCCGAACTCGCTCATCCGAGTTTTTATGGACCTTGCTTTGTGCACTGGTGAGCAGTCATGTTGGAACAGGAAGGGGCAATACTCAAACTGTTCCCACAAAGTTGGAGGAACTTGACTGGTCTGCACAGAGTCTTGACCTCAACCCGATAGAACACTTTTGGGATGAATTAAAGGTGAGACTGCGAGCCAGGCCTTCTCATCCAATATCAGTACCTTAAAGTGGAGTTCCACCCGTTTTTCCAACATTATAAAAATTGCTTTTATTCCCCAAATGATCACAACATTGGCTAAATGTAATTGTTTTCCTATCTACTTAAAGGAAATAATGTTTTATAAATGACATTCTTCATAAACTAACCTTGATTTTTCCTCAGCAGGGGGCTCCCATCTTAATTGTTTATATATTTTTATATATCCATTTATTTTTTACAGTATTGCTAATTTTCACTTGCAGCTGACGAAACAGATTTTCACTTCGCCCCGGTTCACACTTCTGCGAGTGCCGGGTTTGCATGTAATGTCGGAGCGCACTGCTCCGACATTACATGCGATCAGCTGTGCGGTGCGAGTTTAGCCATACAGTTTGTATGGCTAAATTTGCATCGCACCCGGAGCAAAGACGCACAGGAGGCATTTTTGCAGCCGCATCAGGATCGGATCGCACATCGGTTCACACTTGTGCGATCCGCTCCTGTGCGAACTGCACGATCGCACTGCGATATGCGATCAAACTGGGGGTGTCGTTAAGATTACATTGATACCCCCAGCGTATCGCATATGGCAGTGTGAACTGCCGGGGGTGCGTGTGCGATGCGGGAACAGGCTGCGAATTCGCAGCCTTCCCGCACTCGCATAAATGTGAACCGAGCCTTCACCTTTAATTCCACCGTGAATTTTAAATGTACCTTGGCGCCGCGTGAGGGGGGGCGCACATAATCCTCTATCTCCCGCAAGCATTGCTGGGACAAGGCCATCCAGCGCCCAGGGCGAAGACACCAAACTGCACCCCCCCATAAAATTTCCCCTCCAAGCGCAAATTCTCCCCTCTTAAAATCCCCCCCCTCCCAGCACAAATCTTCCCCTCCCCCAAATGTCCCCTCCTAGCATAAGTCCTCCTCCCCTCCTAGCAGAAATACCCATCAATTATCCCTACTAGCACAAATCCTCTCCCCCAAACCCCCCCTCCCCCCAAAAAAATTCCCCTTCTTGCACAAATCCCCCCTCCTAGGACAAATCCTCTTCCCCCCATCCCAAACCCCCCGAATATCCCGTCTAGCACATCCCACCATATTCCCCCGCCTAGCACAAATCCTCCCCCCAATTTTCCCCTCTAGCACAAATACCCCCAATCATCCCTACAAGCATAAATTCCCCCCATCCCCATTTCTAACAGCGCCATAATTCCCCATCCTAGCACAAATCCCCCCATCACCTCTTCTAGCACAACCCCCCCCCC